>NC_068912.1:43081247-43384278 GCF_023091745.1 Budorcas taxicolor | reverse complement strand
ACAAATTAAGTAACTTGCTTATGGTCACACAGCTAGCACCTGGTAGACCAAAGAATCCAAAGCCTCGGTCCCTTCATTGTTTACTCCAAACTATCACAACATTGTTAATTGGCTGTATTCCCCAATACAAAATGTTTTTGGTGTTAAAAATAAATCAAATTAAAAATAAATAAATAAATAAACAAACCCAAAGCTTGTAAGTGTTTAGAGACTAGAGCAAGAAGTTGGAGTTTCTGTTTGAATTGCCTTTATTTTCTCTGAGAAGAGAAAAGATCAACTTTTAGAAATAAAAATCTTTTTCTTAACAGTGAAGATATGGTTTTATATTTTCAGGTGTTGTGGATGATGACATACACAAGGGATAGGAGGACTAATTTATCTCAGGGGGTAGGTTCAGCTGAAATCCCCTTTTTTCCCCTCATCACCAGCACAGACTAAGGCACCAAGTTTCTGTCAAAAGCTTAATGATGGAACAAAGGTCTAGGCTCACCAGGGTTCTAAATAGAACCCTGAATAGAATAGCAGGAAAAAAATGGTTTTTTTTTTCCCCTTTTGCCATACCTAATACTTAAAGTCTCAAGTTCTTTGCAAGAGTAGAAAAAGTTGAAGAAAGGTAATTAAGTGGTGGAAGCCAGAGAACTTTCTCTTGACGAGCACCTCACATTGCTTTCATCACGCTATCTTAACATGACAGACTGAGTGCCTCATAGAACAAAAGTACTAATACAGTGAGTAGAAGGACACAGTCCACTAAATCAACAACTTATGTCATATCAGTGCTGACTACTGCATCTAGGTTAAGTCATATGATAAAGAACAGAGGACCCAAGAGAACACTTAGATGTCAAACACAGAGAACGCATTCACAGCATTATAGAGGCCCAGTATTAAGGGAAAGTATGTGAAAGGGGAACGGCAGGTGGGGGTGCCAAAAAACAAGAGAAAAGAAAATGAGAATTGGATAGATGTGTGGAGAGCAAGGAGGACCAGACTAAAAGTAAAAGGTCAACTCTTTTACTGTGGTAAGTCTTCAATCACTCAATAAATATACAAAACATTATTTCGTATAGGCTATTTTGAGATCATACTTACCAGCAGTTGTTTTTAGCGACTGATGTGGATGACTGTACTTGAATGGAGGATAACCAAAGAAACACACATATTTTGGCTTCAACACATGAACATTACCACATGTTTGAAAGTAGCGGACACAAATCTAGAGATGAGAAAACAAAAAATTAAGAACTTAAAAAAAAAAAAAGAGCTTTGAGAAATTATCTTAATGGCTTGTCTCTAAATATAAACTGAATTTCAAGTTTATTCTAAAAGTAGAACAATCATTATCACAGTGCAAACAATATGAAATACTCTAGGCCCAAATCAGAATACTTGGCATCAGTGATGAGTTCAGAAGTATTTCTGGTCAAGAAACCAAAAGAATTCAAACCCTAGCACACAGAATATGTTGTTGCTTGTTTATTTAGTAAAATTATATCCTTAGAGTCTGATTTGCCCATATGCTTATTATCCTTGACTAAAATTCCCTATGAAAGTAAAAAAATTTTAAGTGTATTCTATATAAACACATCAGTGTAAGTATATTTGAGTCATTAAAGACTTGCTGAAATAAAAAGTGACTGCTACTATTTACAATAGCCAAGACATGGAAGCAACCTAAATGTCCATCAACACATCAATGGATAAAGATGTCGTACATATATGTAATGGAATATTACTCAGCCATTAAACAGAAGGAAATAATGCCACCTGCAGCAACACGGGTGGACCTACAGGCTGTCATAATGAGTGAAGTCCGTCAGGCAGAGAAAGACAAATATTGTATGATACCACTTATCTGCAGAATCTAAAAAAAAAAAAAAAGATACAAATGTACCTATTTACAGAACAGAAACAGATTCCCAGACTTAGAAAATGAACTTATGGTTAACAGGGGGAGGGGTCAGTGTGGGGATAGGGACAGATGGGTTCTAGGATTGACATGTACACACTGCTAAACTTAAAATTAATAACCAACAAGGACCTACGGTATAGCACAGAAGACTCTGCTCAATATTAATGTAACAACCTAAATGGGAAAAGAATTTGAAAAATATATAACTGATTCACTTTGCCATACACCTAAAACTAACACAACATTGTTAATCAACTATACTCCAACATAAAATAAAAAAGCTAAAAGTGACTGCTAGCATTTAAATACACTGAAAAACACATATGGTATTGTACCCAAAGGTTTTCTTATTGTAATTCATAGATTAAATTTAACTATTTTATATAAAATCTTAGTATAATACAATGTTACAGAAAAAAAAAATTGAAGTAGGGCTCAATGTATTTCATTTGATAAATCATATATATATTTGATATATATAATCTAAGCATGTAAAAGGTACAATTTTTTTTTAAGTTAACATTTCAATGATATGAAATGTTATGGCAACACACTATTCCAAGAATATTCCAGTATTCTTGCCCAGGAAATCCCTGATTAACTACATCACATGTTTTAAAATTTTATACAATTTAAAAATATTATGGTCTGTTTAAAATTATTACAAAGTTTTGGCTATATTCCCCATTTTGTACACTACATCCTTGAGCCCATCTTATATCTTCCATATCCCTACCTTACATTGCCCTCCCTCCCACTGGAAACCACTAGCTTGCTCTTGTATCTTCAAGTCTGCTTCTTTTTTTGTCCTATTCACTAGTTTACTGTATTTTTTAGATTCTACACATCAGTTCAGTTCAGTTCAGTAGCTCAGATGTGTCCGACTCTTTGCAACCCCATGAACTGCAGCACGCCAGGCCTCCCTGTCCATCACCAACTCCCAGAGTTCACTCAAACTCATGTCCATCGAGTCGGTGATGCCATCCAGCTATCTCATCCTCTGTCGTCCCCTTCTCCTCCTGCCCCCAATCCCTCCCAGCATCAGAGTCTTTTCCAGTGAGTCAACTCTTCGCATGAGGTGGCCAAAGTACTGGAATTTCAGCTTTAGCATCATTCCTTCCAAAGAAATCCCAGGGCTGATCTCCTTCAGAATGGACTGGTTGGATCTCCTTGCAGTCCAAGGGACTCTCAAGAGTCTTCCCCAACACCACAGTTCAAAAGCATCAATTCTTCAGTGCTCAGCTTTCTTCACGGTCCAACTCTCACATCCATACATGACCACTGGAAAAACCACAGCCTTGACTAGACGGACCTTTGTTGACAAAGGAATGTCTCTGCTTTTTAATATGCTGTCTAGGTTGGTTATAACTTTTCTTCCAA
Source organism: Budorcas taxicolor (assembly GCF_023091745.1). Classification (NCBI taxonomy): domain Eukaryota; kingdom Metazoa; phylum Chordata; class Mammalia; order Artiodactyla; family Bovidae; genus Budorcas; species Budorcas taxicolor. The sequence continues at coordinate 43,380,986 of NC_068912.1, read as the reverse complement.
GGAGTAAGCGTCTTTTAATTTCATGGCTGCAGTCACCCTCTGCAGTGACTTTGGAGCCCCAAAAATATACATAAAATCTACACATAAGCAATATCATATAGTACCTTTTTTTCTCTGACTTATTTCACTTAGCATAATGCTTTTCAAATCCATCCATGTTGTTGCAAATGGCAAAATTTTCCTTCTTTTCTATAGCTGAGTAGTATCTCATGTCTTCTTGAACCATTCATCTGTGGACAGACACTTAGGTTGCTTCCATATCTTAGAAATTATAAACAATGTTGCTATGAACATTACAGTATATGTACCTTTTCAAATTAGTGTTTTGCTTTTTCAGATATGTACCCAGGAGTGGCACTGCTGGGTAATATGGTACTTCTATTTTTAGTTTTTTGACAAACCTCCCTACTGTTTTCCACAGTGGCTGCACCAATTTACATTCGCACTAACAGTGTATGAGGGTTCCCTTTTCTCCACATCCTTGCCAACATTTGTTTTTTGTGTTCTTTTTGATGATAGCCATTTTGACAGGTGTGAGGTGATATGATATCCCAATGTGGTTTTACTTTGCATTTCCCTGATGATTAGCAATGTTGAGCGTCTTTTCATGTGCCTGTTGACCATCTGCATTTCTTCTTTGGAAATATATCTATTCAATTTTGCCCATTTTTTAACGCTGAGTTATATGATATGGCTTGATCAAATTTATCAAAGGCAGCAATGGAAGGATCTCAAGGACCAAATTGTTGATGACGAGAAATGTCAGGTCAAGGAGTCTGAACTCATACATCATGGGTTATTGTGAGTATGTATGTGTATATGTGTTTATTAGATTATAACAGTAAAGCCTGGAGGGGCTTCTCTGTTGGCTCAGTGGTACAGAATCCACCTGCCGGTGCAAGAAATGTGGGTTTGATCCCTGGGCTGGAAAGATCCTCTGGAGAAGGAAATGGCAACCCACTCCAGTATTCTTGTCTGGGAAATCCCATGGACAGAGGAGCCTGAGCTACAGTCCATGGGGCCGTAAAAGAGTCTTAGTGACTAAACAATACTAACAACAATGCCTGAAGAGAAAGGACAAAGTTAAGAAACTATTATTGTATTTGAGTCATGAAATCACAGGCTCTTGGCTGAGATGACGACTGGAAAAAGAAAGAAAGCAACATAAATGCAAAATGATTAGTAGCAATTCGATGTCTATAAACACAGTAGTGAAGCTGCTGACTAAAAGGACAAAAAGGAAGGGAGAAGGAGAAAATAATTTTTCAAGTAGGAAAGACTTTTTTTCTACAAACAACACAGCAAAAAATAAAAAGTAATGAAAAGAGGATTTAGCAGACTCTCATAATAAGGAAATAAATTAGTAATAATTCATCAGGCAGTCGTTGAGCACACTGTAAAGACACGATTATTCTGCACTCATGAATTCAAAGCTAAATAAGAAATAGAATAGTCTCTGAATTCAAACTGTTTACACTTTACTGCAGGAAGACAGACAAAATAGATAAATTCAGGATGATAGGGTAAGTAATCAAGAGTCAAAGTACAAACATAATATAATAAGGCTTTCGTAATAACTTACTGTAGGTGATAAGATCTCTTGCTGTTTATGATTTTTTTAACAACACATGGAAAAAAACAGACTTTTTTACTAAGCAGTTCAACAAAGGTTCATTGAATACCTACTATGTGCCAAGCACTTAGGATCAGAGAACAAAATTGCTGTGATTCCTTCCCTTGTAGAATGTGTAGCCCATACTGTGAAAGATAAAAAGAGGACTACTGGTGATTACAATAGTGTCAAAATGTGAGAAGGGAAGAAGTAGTGTTAAGAAAACACAAGGGAGAAAACTTACCTGGAGAAAGTGAAGTAGGACCTAAGGGATGAGTAGGAGTCAGCCAAGGGGTAAAATGTGTTGCAGAGAAGGCTATAGGGAAGTAAGGCAAGAGTCTTTGAAACAGAGGAAATACATGTGCAAAGGTCTAGAGGATAGAGAAGAAGGGAGAACAGTGTGCTTAATTAACTGAAATTGTTCAATATTCTTCTAGCATAGCTTAGTGTGAGCTAAGGGTGACATTTCAAGAGTGGGTTTTAGTAAGGAATGAAGCCTGGAGAGATTGGAAAGATTCAGATCATAAATAACTTCAAATCACAGTCATTTGAATTCTGAATATTTTGCTGAGAGCACTTTTAAGCAGAGAAATGACACTCTCAAATTTATGTCCTACTTCATAAAATGGCTCTGGCCACGCTATGGAGAATAGATTGGAGAAGTACAACATTAGAGAGAGAAAGTCCAACTGAGGAAGGTCCAGGATATCTGCAGCTGGTGACAGGGTGTAGAACAATGCCTAGATTTTTGAGAGACTTCTAGGCTAGAAGAAACAGGTTTGAGGGTTTAGTTCTAGAGCCTAGAGTCTGATGTATCTTGGAGGCATTATAGCAATCATTGTGAAACACCTAAAGGTTAGCCCTTCCAAACTCTTGGGCTAGCAGTGGCCAAGTTACATCACTAACCAATGGATCTGGCTGGTACCACCCCTCCCTCCTTCCTGCCCTGAATACAAAGTTGTAGAGCCCTGATAATGATAAGCCACTTAATCAATCCCAGCTGCCACCTAACTTTCATATGCTTTGTATACACAGATAATTTCCCATTTACTGGTTGGGTTTATTACCTATAGATGAAAAATACCTAAAATACATGAAATTTGGAGATTTTCAGGGCAGTAAGATATATGGGTCTGCAGCAGAGCTGGCTGGAAGACTGGGGAATCATCAGCATATAAATGGCAACTAAAATTCAAAGTGGATGAGGTAACCCAGGAAGTGCAAGAAGTACACAGATGGCCAAAGTCACAATCCTGAGAAACACCAGTGATTAAAAGTTGATCAGGGAAAGCGGAGATTGGGATGAAGTTCAGAGATGTAGGAAGAATACTGGGAAGCTGGTGTCACAGAAGCCAAGGATGAAGAACTTTCAAAAGAATATCTAGTGAGGTGCTGCAGAGAACTTATTTCTCCTGGTTACCTCCTTTTTGTGTCTGTGCTCAGTCACATCCAGCCGTTTGCAACGACATGGACTGTAGCCCGCCAGGCTCCTCTGTCCGTGGGATTCTCCAGGCAAGAGTACTGGAGTGGGTTGCCATTTCCTCCTCCAGGGGATCTTCACCACCCAGGGATGGAACCTTCAAAGTCTCTTGCATTGGCAGGATGATTTTTTTTAAACACGGTGCCACCTGGGAAGCCTTATCTCCTAATTAGTTGTCACAAATCTCAAATTATATACTATCCATTGGGAAACTAGTTGACCACCCCCCCAAGACTCCTTCTATGTGTTCCTGTAGTTCTATGTACTTGCGCCATCTTTTCACGCAGCGCTGTAATTGTTTGTCTAATGTCTCTCTCTCTATGCCCCAACACAAATCTGTAATTAAACTCCGAGAGGGCAGAGATCAGTGTCTTTCTTGTACAGATTTCCATCCCCAACTCCTGGTACCTGGTATAGAGCAGGCTTTTGAAAGGTTTTTGTAAGATCAGGGATCAAACGCTGTAGGAAAATCCGGAACAGGGGACCCAGGAAGAAAAACAAAAACAAAAACAAAAAACAAAAACTCTATGCAAATAGGATGAAACATTACGATCACTGGGATGTTAACTGTTTGGGGCTAAAAGGGAAGAAATGAAGGGGAAATGTTGGTGGGTCGTAGCTCTGGTGATTTAAAGTGGATGAGGTAACCCAGGAAGTGCAAGAAGTACACTTGGAAAGATACTGGTGCAAATGTAGGAGACAAGTCTAAGTCCAAAGAAGGAAACGAGCCTCCAAGATGCTCGGAGGCAAGGGCCTATGGTGTTACGCTTTTCTTGCCCAGTCTCTCCCTCTAGATTGTAAATTCCTCGAGGAGAGGGGTCAGTTCTGAAACAAAGTGGTGCTCAATAAATGTTTGACGAATATAGTATATTTCTATATCCCCGGTGCCAAACACAATGCCCGGTACCCAGATGGTGCTCAATGAAAAGCTACTGGGCGAAAGACCAGCTGGGCTGTGGGGTACAGATGAAGCGGGAGGGAGAATGAGTCACGATAGATGGGCGCCTTGGTATATAGATCGAGAGAGTGGGTTTCCAGACAGGCTGGTTCGCCACCGTCGCTGCCCTTCGTTTTGCATACATCCCTCCACCTCTCCATCACGCAAGCCCTTTACGCGAGGCACTCGGAGGAAAAAACAAATCATCTCTCCCAGGCAACTCCAAATAAACCACTCCGTCCCGACCCCAGATGGGCCCAACCTGCTTACCAGCTGCCCCGCAGTCCGGCTCCCGGTCCTCAGCACACGCGCTGCAGCCATCTTACTCCGGAAATGACAACTGCTCCGAGGTTGGAGGAGTTGCCTCTGCGGGGCACAGACTGGAGGCGGGGAGGCGCGCCCCCACCTGACAGCCAACCAGGGAGTGGGGCGAGGCAGAGATAACCCCCAGGGGTGGGTGGAGGGCCCTGCTAAGGGGGAGGGGAGCGAAGTGGGGAGCGGGCCATCCCAGATTTAATTTCAGGGACGAAGTTGGGTGGGGCACTGCTGTGCAAGTACTTATGCGCCAAAAACGATCATCTTTTCAGCCCAAGTAATGGGGGAGATAGAGTGTGTTAAGGAAACATAAAGGAGAGGCACTACCTGGAGAAGTTTAGGTTGAACTAAGATCGGAAGAGTTAAGTAGGAAACAAACCAACCTTCCTTCAACTCGCATTGAAACCGCTTGATTACACAAAACCGGACATTTCTATACATGCAAGACTGTAGAAGAAAGTGTCGGTCGCTCAGTCGTACCCGACTCTGCGATCCCATGGACTGCAGCCCGCCAGGCTCCTCTATGGGATTTTCCAGGCAAGGACGCTGGAGTGGTTTGCCATTTCCTTTTCCAGGGGATTTTCCCGACCCAGGATAGAATACAGGTCTCCTGCACTGCAGGCAGGCTCTTTACCGACTGAGCTACCGGGGAAGCTAGTTGAATCAAGTTTACACTAGAGTACTTCCTAATAACTGGCATTTTTCTTACTGGCCTTGAGCTCTTGGTTACCGAAAGTGGCTTTTTTTTTTTTTTTTTAATGGAAAATGAACAAGGTTATTATATTGAAAATAAACGTCATCAACATTATCTTTCCTTCTTAGGGAATTTGTCAGATATAGCTGCCCAGCATATGCAATATATGTCACAGGCATACTACCTTGAATTATTTGCCTCTGGTAGAAATGTCAAATTGAGCTCAGTGGAAACAGTAAAGACAAGATCAGAGCTTTAATGGTCAGTCCTCTTCACAGCAACTAGGAAATCAGTTTCTAGAAATGTCCAGGATGATATTTGTCTTTTCTCCCTCTTACATGGGAAAGAAAATCTGTACAGATGTTTACAGAATTACAGAGAAAAAAGCAGCAGAGAAAAAACCACAACAAAGACAAAATCATAAATCTCAACACTGAAGATTAGTGGCTGTAAAACAAAATCTCAGGTACTTCACAAATTCCCTGTCTGTATTACTCAAACTCACACTTTCAATTTTGCCTTATGTGCCTTTCAGTATAGTTCTTACACACACACAACTGTAAGCAATAAATCTAAATCTAAATCTGGGACAGTCAAAGAACTTTGATTTTTTGTTTTAGCTTTTCCCCTAATAAAACTAAAGAGCCTCTTGATGAAAATGAAAGAGAAGAGTGAAAAAGTTGGCTTAAAACTCAATATTCAGAAAACTAAGATCATGGCATCTGGTCCCATCACTTCATGGCAAATAGATGGGGAAACAATGGAAACAGTGAGAGACTTTATTCTTCAGTTCAGTTCAGTCGCTCAACTCTTTGGAACCCTAAGGACTGCAGTACCGCAGGGTTCCCTGTCCATCACCAACTCCCGGAGCTTACTCAAACTCATGTCCATCGAGTCGGTGATGCCATCCAACCATACTTCCTATAAGGTGGCCAAAGTACTGGAGTTTCAGCTTCATCATCAGTCCTTCCAATGAATATTCAGGACTTATTTCCTTTAGGATTGACTGGTTGGACCTCCTTGCAGTCCAAGGGACTCTCAAGAGTCTTCTCCAACACCACAGTTCAAAAGCATCAATTCTTCGGCGCTCAGCTTTCTTTATGGTCCAACTCTCACATCCATACATGACCACTGGAAAAACCATACCTTTGACTAGACGGATCTTTGTTGGCAAAATAATGTCTCTGCTTTTAAAAATGCTGTCTAGGTTGGTCATAGCTTTTCTTCCAAGGACCAAGTGACTTTATTGGGTCACTGTCGACTTCACTTTGACTTTTCACTTTCATGCACTGGAGAAGGAAATGGCAACCCACCCCAGTGTTCTTGCCTGGAGAATCCCAGGGATGGGGGAAGCCTGGTGGGCTGCCATCTATGGGGTCGCACAGAGTTGGACGGGACTGAAGCGACTTAGCAGCAGCAGCAGCAAAATCACTGCAGATGGTGACTGCAGCCATGAAATTAAAAGACACTTGCTCCTTGGAAGAAAAGTTATGATCAACCTAGACAGCATATTAAAAAGCAGAGACATTCCTTTGCCAGCAAAGGTCTGTCTAGTCAAAGCTATGACTTTTCCAGTAGTCATGCATGGCTGTGAGAGTTGGACCATAAAGAAAGCTGAGTGCCAAAGAATTGATGCTTTTGAACTGTGATGTTGGAGAAGACCCTTGAGAGTCCCTTGGACTGTAAGGAAGTCCAACCAGTCCATCCTAAAGGAAATCAGTCCTGAATATTCATTGGAAGGACTGATGCTGAAGCTGAAGCTCCAATACTCTGGCTATATGATGTGAAGAACTGACTCATTGGAAAAGACCGTGACGATGGGAAAGATTGAAGGCAGGAGGAGAAGGGGATGACAGAGGATGAGATGGTTGGATGTCATCACCAACTCGATGGACGTAAGTTTGAGCAAGCTTCAGGAGTTGGTGATGGACAGAGAAGCCTGGCGTGCTGCAGTCCATGGGATTGCAAAGAGTTAGACATGACTGAGCGACTGCACTGGACTGTCTAACAAAACATTTTATAGACATTAATAATATGTTTCATAATACTCCATGCATGTGTTTGTATAAAAAGATTAAGTAGCTGTGTCTTTGAACTGAATTGTTTTTCTTTCTAGAGTCCTTATACTACCTTTCCCCTCTAACTTTCCCTTTATAGAAACTCTGGGTTTTGAGAGGACAAGAACCCTTCACCTCAGTCTTTTTAAGTTATTCTTGCCCTTTTGTACTTCCATAGAAACTTTAGAATTGGCTTGTCAGGCTCTTTTAAAAAGTCCTGGAGGGCATTTGATGGAATTTTATTGAAACTATATTTTCAGTAGTATAGCTAAAGATTCTTCAGGGTTTTATTTATAGATAATCATATCATCTGAGAATAATGATGGTGCTGTTTTTGTCTGTTCAGTCTTGTGTCTTTCATTTCTTTCTTGTACAATCTGGCTAGACTCCCATCATCTGTTGAAATTATGGTTTAACAAGCCATAATTGTGGACATTCTTATCTTGTTTTAACTTGAATAGGTGTCTTATGTTTTACTGTTATTTACTGTTATTAAGAAAGAAATTTTCTGTAGGGTTTTCCAGATGTCCTTAATCAGGTTAAGGGAGTTTACATTCATTCCTAGTTTTGTTTGATTTTGTTTTATCATAAATAGGTCTTGATTTTTTTTCAAATGCTTTTTCTTCATTTATTAATGTGATCTTAGGTTTTTGATATATTATCATAACATTTTTCTAATGGTAGAATGATAATCTCAATTTGGTCATAATATACAGTATTTTACAAACATTGTCGGATTGGTTAATATTTTGATCAGGATGCATCTAAATTTATAAATAAAATTGACATACTTTTTCTTCTTGCTGTCATCTTTGTTTTGGTACCAGAGATTGGGTAAAGTATATGCATTCCCAGAGCTTTCCCTGTTACAACAATGATAGAACATTGGGATTAGGAGACAATGATGTTCACATCAAACCACAGAGGTTCATATCCCAGTATTCCTTAACAACTGTGTAGCCAGCCTTGCAGCAAATTATTTAACACATGCAGCTGTAAATCAGAGTAAAAACAGTAAATATTTTAGCACGTTGTGCATGCATGCAGCGGCCAAGTGCTCAGTTAATGTTGGCTGTTATCTGTGTGATTTATCATATTCTAATTGCTGTTCCCTCTTAACTGTAAGATAGGTACAGGATATTTTTATCATTAAGAAGATTGACATCATAATTGCTTACTTCTCAGTCTGTCCTATATACTTCCAATATCTTCAGACAGAGAATACCTTACTCTCCTTTGCTTACATAGAAAGGCTTGCACATGATTTGGTACTCAATTCATGTAGGAATTGAACCACAAGCGGAATCAAGAAGCTGGTTGTCCTTTCTTCCTGGCCTGAGGTGAATTACGGTAGTTGCACTGTTCATTGCCGCGATGAGCTTGTACTTTCTCCGACAAAGTGGCGTAACTTTGGCTTTTTGAGAATTATACTGCCGATTCTGATTCTGTCCTTTTCCACTCATCCCCAAAGAACTGATGTCTCATAGGAGAAAAAAAAGAATATTTTACACACGCGCGCGCACACAGAAACAGACACCGGTGAAGAACAAGAGGCTCATGGGTATCATCAATGCGCCAGGGAAACACATTTCAAGGGCCAGGCTGCAGAGAAGGCAAACCCAACCAGAGAGAAGGTGGTCAGCGCATCGCAGGGACCTTTCCTCCTCTTCGGTTTTAAGAGTTTCCAGTTTGGGTACGGCAGGATCCCCGAGAAAACAGTGATAAACACAGGTATTTGCACAAGCCTGGGAGACAACTGGAAGATACGGCTAGAGATGAAAGGGCAGCTTTCCGCCATCTGCGCGTCTTGCTGTGTTCAGGGTGCAAGTCTACCAGGGACAGATTTCCTAAGATGCTCCAGGGCACCTCCCCGGCCACCACCCCTTCTGCCGGAGAGCTTCCGATTTGTCGGAATTTTCTGGGCTCCGCCTCTTTAAGCGGCGCGGCGCGCGCACGCGCACTGGTTGTGGGCCTGAAGAACCCGGCTTCTGGGGGCTGTGCGCCTGGGTTCGTGTCTGCGGAGTTGGGCGCTCCCCGAGCCGGCGAGTGCCCTGCTTTTCCCCGGAGCCCGGCGGCCCTGGGCGGGGAGCGAGGACTCAGGCTCCGGAGCTGCGGGGCAGGAGTCCGCGTATCCTCTTTCTCCAGTTCCGGCCGAGGCTACGTCGCGGGGGGCCGGGCCCCAGCACGCTCCCCATGGCGGGGCCGCGGGTGGAGGTGGACGGCGGCATCATGGAAGGGGTGAGTGCCGAGCAGGAGGCCTGGCGGGGTGCGGCTGCCGCATGGGCTGCGGCGGAGAGCTTGCGGGTCTAATCTCTCTCTTCTCTCGGCACCAGGGCGGGCAGATCCTGAGGGTGTCTACGGCCCTGAGCTGTCTGCTGGGCCTCCCTTTGCGGGTGCAGAAGATCCGAGCCGGCCGCAGCACGCCGGGCCTCAGGTAAGTCGGGGCGCCGGGGAGTCTGGTCTTGGGACTAGGGGTGGGTGGGTCCGCCGGGCTGGGGACGGGGGGAGAAGAGGGGACAGGCCGTGGGACTGGAGGGTGGAAGGCTGGCGCCTGGCTAGGGACTGAGGGAGAGGAGGGGAGAGGCCGAGGGACTGGAGGGTTGAGGGGGTGGTGCGCAGGGCCGCGGACGGGGGGAGAAGAAGGGACAGGCCTTGGGACTGGAGGGTGGCGGGGCGGGGAACAGGCCATTGGTGGGGAACAGGCGGGCAGACGTGGAGCTCATGGTGAGGCTAAGATCCCCGCCCTAGGATTGAGGACTCCGCGGCCTGGGGGTGGTGCTGTGGCCTCGGTAACCGGGCTTGGGTGCTTTTGAACGCCTCAAGGAGCAAGTTCAGGAAATAGGTCCATGTTTTCTCTGTTTAGCTAAAGTTGTCTCGTTTCCTGATGAGTTATATTTAAAATGTTTCCCACCTCGGTCATTACAAGGACTCGGAAAGCTCGTACCAGCGGGCAAGGTAGATCAGGGCAGAACAGCCTCTGGGGCCAAACAAAAATTCCACTGTTTTAAACCGGGCCTTTTTCTGCATTCACAAGTTTTAGTCTCGTAAAGAGCCTGAGATGCCGTCATTCCGGTTTTCATTCAGACCCCTTGGAAGCTGTGGATAGGACCAGGATTATCCGTTGTGAAGAGGGGAAAATGTTGACAGTTGACTGTGTTTCATCTGTCATCTGGAAGCTAGGTATACCACTAGTTTAAGTCATGGTGAAGCCAAACTAATTCCTTTGTACTTGTACTTTGTATATATTTCATTCTAATGGGTCAGCTGTCTCTTAGTTTTTTATTCAGACTCCATGTTGAAAGTATTAAAAGGCGGTTACTGATATGTGTGAACAGTAGTTTTCTTTGTCATGGCAGTAGTTTGCAGTAACCCATTTCATCAATAGGGAAATTAATTCATTAAGGCTGTGTTAGGTATTTAAGTAGTTTCCTAGGGCTGCAATAACAAAGTACCACAGACTATGTGGGCTGAACAACCAAAAATTGATTTTTGCAGTTTTGGAGGCTGGAAGTCCAAGATGAAGGTGCTGGTAGGGTTGGTTTTCTCTGAGGGACTTAAGGGAAGATTCTGTTCCAGGCCTCTCTCCTTGACTTGAACATAATCAGCCTCTTGCGGCCTCTTCCCTGTGCTCCTGCCTCTGTACATATTCCCTGCTGGTGTGTCTTAATCTTCTCTTTTTGTAAGGACACCAGTGAGAATGGGCTGGGGCTCACTCTGACTGCCTCTTTTAATTTAATCACCTCTTTAAAGGCCCTATTTCCAAATACAGTCACATTGTGAGGTACTTCAGCATATGAAATTTAGAGGAACACAGTTCAGCCCATAACAGGTACGTAGATTACTCAGTCAAGTGCAAGTGAGACTGATGGCACTTGGGTTGTTTTATTAGTTTTACTCTTTTGCATGCTTCTAATTTGCAACAATATTATCAGCATATGTGTTTATAGTTAAAGTAACATGTGGAAGGAACCCTTTATAAAGATACCTACGGGCAGGCAGTCCAGGTGCCTAAAACACCAGAAGGACACTCTGGCACTTCCTGTGGTTAGACCTTGCTATTTTCTTGCCATTGCAGTTTTATAAATGTGTCATAAAGTGTGGGGATATAGGCAGTCTGAATGCACACATTTTGATGCAGTATTATGACCTGAAGGCCTCAACATTTATCTGGACTGGAAATGATTCGAGATTTGTGTGATGGGCAACTGGAGGGGGCAGAAATCGGCTCAACAGAAATAACGTTTACACCAGAGAAGATCAAAGGTGGAGTCCACACAGCAGATACCAAGACAGCAGGGTATGTGTCACTTACATTCCATTTGACTATGTGTTTTTGAATTAGACCTGGATGCAGATATAGGTACTACCACTTCCTGGACAAGTTGCTTAACCTCTTTGAAGCTTGGTTTTCTCACTTTTAAAATGGACATGAAACACATTTCAGAGTTACAGATCCTGTGTAAAGTTTCAAATACCTAATGGCTTATTAATTGTAGCTGTTACTATAGATATTACTGTACCTATCTAGAATTTTCTCTCATGTATCAGTTCAGTCGCTCAGTCGTGTCAGACGCTTTGCAACCCCATGGACTGCAGCACCCCAGGCTTCCCTGTTCATCACCAATTCCTGGAGTTGACTGAAGCAGATGTCCATCAGGTCAGTGATGCCATCCAACCGTCTCATCCTCTGTCATCCCCTCCTCCTGCCTTCAGTCTTTTCCAGCATCAGGGCTTTTCCAGTGAGTCAGTTCTTCACATCAGGTGGCCAGAATATTGGAGCTTCAACTTTAGCATTAGTCCTTCCAATGAATATTCAGGACTGATCTCCTTTAGTATTGACTGGTTTGATCTCCTTGCTGTCCAAAGGGACTCTCAAGAGTCTTCTCCAACACCACAGTTCAAAAGTATCAATTCTTCAGCGCCCAGCTTTCCTTGTAGTCCAACTCACATCCATACGTGACTACTGGAAAAACCATAGCTTTGCCTATACAGACCTTTGTTGGGAAAGTGATGTCTCTGCTTTTTAAAATGCTGTCTAGGTTGGTCATAGCTTTTCTTCCAAGGAGCAAGTGACTTTCAGTTTTATGGCTGCAGTCACCATCCACAGTCATTTTGGAGCCCAAGAAAATAAAGTCTGTCACTGACTCCCCATCTATACATCTTCTCTCATGTATAGTATAGCATATTTGCTTCTTTAGTTTTTATTATTTAGAAAATGAATATCTGAAAGCAACTGTAGTTTTGTGCTTTGTAATGATAAGTAGTCTTTGTGGTGTAGTCTATTTAGTTCTTGGCTTGCAGCTAACTATTAACCATATTTTACTTTTAGTCTAGGTATTTTTGTCCTCTTTTAATAGAGACTTATGCAACTATATATAGAAATTTTTGTATATGATCTTCTTTTTATCCTCATTGAAAAATGGATATTTAATAATTAAGTTGAGCCTTTATTACTTTCCAAAAATATCTCCTTTTATTGATAAAACATGGAGAGCAGTTTTTGTGTTTTCTGTGTTATTGGCTGATGGCTATTGTAAACAGCATCTTTTTACCAAAATCTTATACATTTACTAGGAAATTTGATAAAATAAGTACCAGTATTGTAAACGTGATGCCAGTTTGTTTCAGAAATGACTGTTTCAATAGATTATGATTTTTTTAGCTTAAGGAAATGTTCAGTGACAATTGAGATTTCAGTTATGATGTGAATAGATTTATGTTAAAAAAGGCCTCTCGTAGGCCTCAGGTGAAGTTTGCCAAATGATAACTTTCTTATGGGGATTGAATCATTTTGAAGGATCTTTATTTTGGGGGGGCTCCAAAATCACTGCAGATGGTGACTGCACCCATGAAATTAAAAGACACTTACTCCTTGGCAGGAAAGTTACGACCAAGCTAGACAGCATATTAAAAAGCAGAGACATTACTTTGCTAACAAAGGTCCATCTAGTCGAAGCTATGGTTTTTCCAGTGGTCATGTATGGATGTGAGAGTTGGACTATAAAGAAAGCTGAGTACCGAAGAATTGATGCTTTTGAACTGTGGTGTTGGAGAAGACTTGAGAGTCCCTTGGACTGCAAGGAGGTCCAACCAGTCCATCCAAAAGGAAATCAGTCCTGAGTGTTCATTGGAAGGACTCTTGTTGAAGCTGAAACTCCAATAGTTTGGCCACCTGATGTGAAGAGCTGACTTATTTGAAAAGACCCTGATGCTGGGAAATATTGAAGGCAAGAAGAGAAGGGGATGACAGAGAATGAGATGGTTAGATGGCATCACCGACTTAATGGACATGAGTTTGGGTAAACTCTGGGAGTTGGTGATGGACAGGGAGGCCTGGCATGCTGCAGTCCATGGGGTCACAACCAGTTGGACACGACTGAGTAACTGAACTGAACTGAAGTATCTTTCTTATTTCAGGCATTCTCTTATACAAAAAGAGGGGAAAGTTATAGTTAGCCAACTATCTAAAAATTATCAAACACATAATCATAGAATTTTGAATCTGTAGGAAAGAAGATAGAAACCATGTATTCCAACCCTTCCTTTACTTTGTGAATGAGAAAATGAAGACCCAGAGGTCATAGAGTCAGGGTCAGAACTAGAATTAGAATCTAGACTTTCTGGCTTCTAATCCACTAGAATGTATGAGAAATGAGTTTAAAGTTGAAAATCCAGTTCCATTCAATAGACTAAATCAAGTTTATTCCTAGCAACAAAACACATCTTACTTAAGTGAATTATAGCCTTTTCACCCCTAATTGTGATTATAGTACTCTGTTTTTTCAAATGTCTACCTTTGTCTTTGCAGTTCCTGTGTGTATGTGCTTAGTCACTCAATTGTGTCCAACTCTTTGGGAACCTATGGACTATATACCACCAGACTCCTCTGTCCATGGGATGCTCCAGGCAAGAGTACTAGAGTGGGTTGCCATTTCCTCCTCCAGGGGATCTTCCCTACTTAGAGATTAAACCTGTGTCTTCTGCATTGGCAGGCAGATTCCTTACCACTGAGCCACCTGGGAATCCCTTGCAATTCCATACTTTTTTAAAATTAAGGTTTTCTTTACTCTTCTTAGACTCTGATTTTATTGGGTGGAAGAGAAACACTTTAACTGTATTGGGTTTCTCAGAGGGTATAAACAGAAGTTCAGCAGTTGTAAACCTATGGTTTATGGTAAACTGAACATTTCCAAGTCTTTTTCACTTGCCCCTAGGCTTAACTGCTAAAAAGAGGGATTATATTGTATGCAGTTTCTCTTAACAGTGCCTAACATTACACGGTGTTAAGTATTTACTTAATAAAATAGAATGTCAGTGATAGAGACTGTATAATTCAGTACCCATGTATCATTCCCATAGGACAGTTAAATAAAGGCTATCTTTTGGTATGTAGAGGCTGTGTTGGCATTCCCTTTCAAACGCAGTCTGTGTATTAATATTATTGTTTTCTCCTGACTTTGAAAAAGGGAGATGACAGCTCTTTTAGGAAATATGACCATTTTATTTCATAAAATGCTACATATTCTGTAATTATTTCTTATGATTTCTCATGTTATTTGACTCTAAGGACCAAACAGTAGCTACCCTGGTGGCTCAGTCATTAAAGAGTCTGCCTACTATGTGGGAGACCTGGGTTTGATCCTTGGGTTGGGAAGATCCTTTGGAGGAGGAAGTGGCAAACCACTCCAGTATTCTTGCCTGGAGAATTTCAGAAGTGTCTGGTGGGCTATAGTCCAAAGAGTTGGACATGATGGAGTAATTTTCACTTCACTTTCTAGAACCAGACAGAGTTGAGTTGTAGCAAGGATAATCTCCTGAGAAGTTTTTTCAGTGTGAAATATTTGGCTATCAGTTCTTGTAAAATACTACTCTGTCTTATCACAAATGCCATGATGGTAGAAACTCTATCTTAATATATGAATGATGCCTTGTGCATGGTGGAGACTCAGGTACAGTCATTAGAATATTTGCAGACCTTGACAGTTTTGATGCAATTTCATAAAGTGTTACTTTTAAGAATCCGTTTATAAAAACATTGTAAAGATGCTGTTATTTTTAATTCTTTTTCTTTGTAATATAAACAAAAGTATTAGAACTTAACGTACAATCACACAATGGGCTTCCCTGGTGGCTCAGTGGTAAAGAATCCACCTGCAATGCAGGAGCTGCAGGATCAGTCCCTGGGAGGGAAAGATCCCTGGGAGAAGGAACTGGCAACCCGCTCCAGTATTCTTGCCTGGGAAATCTCATGGACAGAAGAAGCTGGTGGGCTAACCGTCCATGGAGTTGCAAAAGAGTTGGACATGACTTAGCGACTAAACAACAACAAAGGTCGTATAGCTAATGTATTTAGTGTTGGGTTCAAACCCAGATTTGCTTATTATTTAAGGCCAGTTCCTTCTATTGTGAAATACCAAGCTTTCTTTAAGATTTAGGATGTTATCATTCAGTCAGTGGGAGTGTTTTTAACTTTAAAGTTGAGGGCATGTCAGTTGTTAAGAAGGCAATGGCACCCCACTCCAGTACTCTTGCCTGGAAAATCCCATGGACGGAGGAGCCTGGTAGGCTGCAGTCCATGGGGTCGGGTGGGAAGAGTCGGACACGACTGAGCGACTTCACTTCACTTCTCACTTTCATGCATTGGAGAAGGCAATGGCACCCCACTCCAGTGTTCTTGCCTGGAGAATCCCAGGGACGGGGGAGCCTGGTGGGCTGCCGTCTGTGGGGTTGCACGGAGTCGGACACGACTGAAGCGACTGAGCAGCAGCAGCAGCAGCATGTCAGTTGTCTGTGCTTCAGCTTATGGTGATATAGTAACGTCTCTTTCTTGAGATTTCAAAGTGAAAACGCAGCTAAGCCTGTTCTACCTTCTCCTTAGGAGTGTGTGCCTCTTGATGCAGGTCTCAATGCCCTGTGTTCTCTTTGCTGCTTGTCCATCAGAACTCCGTTTGAAAGGTGGGACTAATGCTGAAATGGCACCACAGATTGATTACACAGCCATGGTAAGAGCTTTTGTTGCTACTGACCAACTAAGAGGATCTCATATAGTCTTCTCAAACTCCATTCTCTGTTTAAATACACCCTGAGTGTTTTTGTATACATACCTTTTTATTTCTTAATGGAGTCTGGTTCTATTGTGGGAGAAGATAATTATTTTAGATTTGTGTGTTATATCTTAGAACAGTGCTCATAGTGAATTCTTTAAAAACCTCATGTACATTAGATTATTTATAATGCATATACCATATATTACTTATCATAAATAAGTTATTTTCTGAATACAGGGATTATGATTTGGAAGAAAAACTCAAAATAAGAATAAATGCCATGTTTGACAGGATTGGTGAGGATATGAAAAAATTGGAACCTTTGCACACAGTTGATGGGAATACAAAATGGTGCAGCCATCAGGGAAAACAGCATGGAGGTTCCTCAGAATGTTAAAAAGAAAACTACCATATAATCCAGCAGTCCCACTAGGTATTATCCAAAAGAGTTGAAATCAGGATCTCCAAGAGATATTAGCATTCCCATGTTCATTGCAACACTATTCATAAAAGCCAAGATGTGGAAACAACCTAAATGTCCATCAACAGATGAAAGAATATATAAAATGAGGCATATAGAAAACATAATATTAGAAAAATTTATTTAAAGAAGTAGTGTATGCACACTGTAAGATAGTGTCTGAAGGTCATAGCCACTGGTAATAGTTTATTTCTTTGAATTGTCTTCAATAGATGTTCTATCTATACATTTACTATTTTTATATATCCATGTATATAGCTTTATTCCTGTTTGTCTGGCCCACTACTTGTCCTTTAAATAAAGTATTATTAGAAATAAAAATGTGTTATATATGTACAATGGATGACTAGCATTAAAAAGGAAATTCTAGATTATGTGACAGCACAGTGGAGCCTTGATGATGTTGTGCTATGTGAAATGAGCCAGTCAGATAAAGACAGTTGCTGACATGATTCCACTTATATAAGATATCACAAGAAGTTAAGTTATAGACTCAAAGAATGGAATGGTTACTAGTGGAAGAGGGAGTTAATAATCAACGTGGATAAATTTTCAGTTAAGTAAGATGAATACACTTTAGAGATCTGTTGTACACATTGTAAGTTTTGTCAACAGTATTATGTTGTACTCTTAAAAATGTGTTGAGAGATTAAGATCTCAGGTTAAATGTTCTTACCACAATAAATTTCTTAAAAAATATCTACCATATTTTGATTATGAATTTTTAGAAAGTAAAATTCAATATTGGCATGCTTATATAACTTGTGGGAGGGAAAGGTGGTATCATCATTTTCCCGTAGGTTTATTAAGGTGTAGTTATTTATACTAGAACTCACCCTTAGTGTGAGTTTCTTTGATTTCTGATGTATGGTTGTGAACCTGCCACCACAATGATGATAGAGAATTACTGTAAAAAATTCCCGTATCCCTCTTTCTAGTCAGTCCCACCCCCTCTGGCCCTGGCAATCAGTGGTCTGTTGTCTCATAGTTCTGCCTTTTTTCAGAGTGTCTTATAAAGGAATAATACTGTATATATAGTCTTTTGAGTCTTTTTTCTTCAGTTATAATAGCATCTGTTTAGGGGGAGGGGAGTGGAGGAGGGATGGATTAGGAGCTTGGGATTAGCAGATACTAATTGTATGTAGAGTTGATAAACAACAAAGTTTTACTGTATAGCGCAGGGAACTGTATCCAATATCCTGTGATACACCATAGTGGAAAAGAATATGAAAAAGAATGCATATATATATCCATATAATTGAATCACTGCTGTATAATAGGAATTAACACAGCATTGTAAATCAGCTCTACTTCAATAAAATAAATTAAAAAATATATCTGAGAGTTACCCATGTTGCTTGTATCGGCAGTAAAAGCTAGTCTTCTATTATATGGATGTTTGTTTATCTATTCATCAGTTGAAGGACATTTGGACTACTTTCAGTTTTTTGCAGTTACGAGTAAAGTCACTGTAAACACATACAGATTTCTTGTCTAGACATCAGTTTTTGTTTCTCTTGGGTAAATAGCTAGAGAGGATTTGCTCTGTTGTAACAGTGAGTTTATGTCTGACTTTATGAGAAACTGCCAAATTGTTTTGGCATCCAAGGTGGCTGCATTGTTTTGCGTTTTCACCAACACTGTAGGGGAGTTTTAGCTCTTCTTCATCCTTTCCAGCACTTGATATTCTCAGCTTTTAGTTAATTTTTTTTTCCACTTTAATAGATGTTATAGTCTTAAAATTCAGTTTGATGGGATATATAGTGAAAATTAATCTATATTCACCTTTCCACATCAAGGAAATGACCCTAATTAAATATTATAAAATGCAGCAAAAGATAATGTTAAAGATATTAGAGCAGGGTGCTATATAATTATTGTTATATAATATATATAGTTATACAATAATGGAAACTTGGAGAATGGTTAGATAAATTATTCTGGGTTGCCATGTAATCATTCAAATCCTTTTTAGGAGGAATATTTTATGATGTTGGGAGATGCTTTTATTTATAATGTTAAATGAGGGAATAAAGGATAAAACATTGTATATGCAGTGAAATTTCACCTGTATAAAAAAAATTGAGAAAACAGAATGGAATGCTTTTCAGCACCCCAGATTTCTTATGGTATGTTATATTAAGATTAGGAAATGGCTTCTGGAGTAAAACCGCAAGGATCAAGAATCCTGAGTTCTAGGGTGTTTTTTTTGTGTTTTTTTCTCATTAGATAGGCTTGCACAGCCCTTATTAGTTAAATGTTAAACTTTTAATTTTAGCTGCATCTCAGTTATTTTATTTAAAAAACAGAATTAGCCTTCGCATTTTTATATCACTGTTTATCTACTGTGCCTCATTATCACCTCAGTACAGAGCACATTTGTTTACTAAATATACTTGTTGAATAAGCAAATACTGATATTTAAGGTTAACAAATAAATTGATTTTTCAGGTTTTCAAGCCAATTGTTGAAAAATTTGGTTTCACATTTAATTGTGACATTAAAATGAGGTAAGGTGCTTATTTCTTAACCCTTTGACCCGCTACTTGTGCTGAAAATAGTGGAAAAGTTAGATCCTGGAGAACTATCTTTTCTGTAATCCTCTTAATACATTTTTTGTAGGAAATAATAATTTATGGCTTAAAACAATAAACAGCAGGGGTGTGGATACTTGAAAGCAGATGCATACTATGTTTGATGTTTGTTTTGGCGGAATACTTTTTGAGGGAGTGGCTGCACTGAGTATGGAGTTATCTGTGTCCGGCACAGACTGAATGCTCACTGTGTGCAGACTACTGGAGTGGGGTGCTGCAGGATCCTAAAAGGAATTCTCTTCCACAGTGCAACCAGAATTCTTTTCCTAGGAGACACATTGGGCATTCAGGTTATTTCTCTTATAAGGCTTGCCTTCTGCTGCAGAATAACAAGGCCACATTTCTTGGTGTGGCATTTAAGTGTTTTGCAGTCCTATTCCAATTTACCTTTCTAGCTATATTCTCCCTCCCCTCCTTTCAGCATACCATGTATTCTAACTACACGATTGCTGCCATTCCCTAAATACACTCTGTACCTTCAGACTCCCCTGCCTTTGTTCATGTTTTTCTTCCCCTTCTAAATCATGGAAATTCTGTATCTCTTAAAATGAAACTTGTAGTTTCTTGTGTGAATTGTCAGTGATTGTGCCTCAGTTGGAATTCATGATTGCACCTCTGTTTTAGTCCTCTTCACAGCCTGACGTGTGTTCTAGTTACACGTGAAGCCCCCATTTTACCAGATGGGGAGTTCTTTGTGGATAGAAGTATTGTCATTCTTATCTGTGTGTTCTTAGCATCTTCTAGACAAAGACAGTAAATAATGTGAGTCAAAATTTTATTCGGAGCAGGCAATGGCAACCCACTCCAGTACTCTCGCCTAGAAAATCCCATGGACAGAGGAGCCTGGTAGGCTGCAGTCCATGGGGTCGCTAAGAGTTGGACACGACTGAGCGACTTCACATTGGAGAAGGAAATGGCAGCCCGCTTCAGTGTTCTTGCCTGGAGAATCCCAGGGATGGGGGAGTCTGGTGGGCTGCCGTCTATGGAGTCGCACACAGTCAGACATGACTGAAAGCGACTTAGCAGCAGTAGCAGCAGCAACAGCAAAATTTTATTAATGGTTCAGCTACTAAATATTCATCATATATTTATTGAGCACCTATAATGTGCCAGACATTGTTTTAGGGCTCTGGAATATAGCAAGAAGAAAATAGACCGAGCTGCTATCATTAAGTAGCTTTTATTCTAAAACAGCACTGGTTGAATAGAACCTTCTTCATTTAGCTATCCCGGGTCCTAGTTGTGGGATGTGAGATCTCTTAGGTGTGGATGTGGGATCTAGTTCCCCGTCCAAGGACTGGACCCCAGCCCCCTGCATTGAGGGCATGGAGTCTTAGCCACTGGGCCACCAGAGAAGTCCCCAGATAGAATTTCCTGCACTAAGGGGATTGTCCCTGTCTGTCCAGGATGATAATCATTTGCTACATATGACTGTTGAGCACCTGAAAGGTGGCTAGTTGGACTGGGGAGCTGAGTTTTAAATCTTATTAAATTTAAATAAGAAATTTTCTGGCAGTCCGGTGGTTAGGACTTTGCATTTTAACTGCTGAGGGCACAGGTTCAGTCCTGGATGAGGAACTAAGATCTCCTCAAGCCTTGATGTGTGGCAAAGAAAATAAATAAATAATTTTAGCTCATTATTGACCAGGGGGTATTTGTAGAAACCTAACACCTGTGGCTGGCAATTTTTATGTTGGCTGGATAAAAATTAATTTTGTTATTTTACTAACATTTCATGGGCTATTACATTCAGTAGTTACACCTGACACACCTGTTAAGTCTTCCAGTTTTTGTGAAATGTTGTCTGCAATCCACTCTTCTGCAGAAGCAAAGGAGCATTCTCTAGCACCATGAGTTTCATTTTCATTTTCTGTATCTGAATGAATCACTAAGATTATTTATTGGCTTTTATCTGGTATTCACATTGTCTGAATCAGAACTATATTCTGAGGAACTATCCTTTTCTGAGACACTAGTGTATATGTCACGTGGACAATCAGAGAAAGTATCTGCATAAAATTTACCAAAAAATTTTTCACTCATAATTTCATGATATGTCATTTTCAAAAATTTTACATTTATAATATTCATAGGGTAGAAACAAAAACTTAGTGGAGCAAAATGTGGATGCTAACAACCATCATAAGTTGTATACTGAAGCCTTCATCAGTTTTAAGCTCTAACAGCTTCACACAGTGATGTTAATGGTATCACTCTCTAAAATGAATTGATATGCTTCTGGTCAGTACTCTTCCGGTAACAAAAGATGGATTAACATATCTCTGGTCAATAATGGGTTAAATAGTTACAGGAACTTGAGTCTTTCTTGCCTGGGAAATCCCATGGACTAAGGAGCCTGGAGGGCTACAGTCCATGGGGTCACAAAGAATTGGACATGACTTAGCAACTAAACAACAACAAGCCCTGAGTCTACCATATGGTAAAGCACAAATCTAAAACATTATTTAGAAATGCAAAACATGAATTATATAGTTGGTATTACTCACATGTTATTTTATTGTAAATATTGAGTTTTATTTTTTTGTCATGCAGTCAGTTTATGTATTTTATCATACCTTTCACAGGGGCTACTACCCAAAGGGAGGTGGTGAAGTGATTGTCCGAATGTCGCCAGTTAAACAGTTAAGCCCAATAAATTTAACTGACCGTGGCTGTGTGACTAAGATATATGGAAGAGCTTTTGTTGCTGGTGTTTTGCCATTTAAAGTAAGTTGTCTGATTCACTTTACTGTATAAAGTTACACAACATTGCATATCAACTATACTCCAAAAAAATTTTTTTTAATACAATAAGGTACCAAAAAATAAAGTTGTCTAGATGATCTTAGAAGTATGCGTTTGTCTTGATAAGTGTTATATAATCTAAAGTTTGAAATTATTGAAAGAATTTTTAAATAAATCTTTTCATTAAAAGTTTTTCTTAAAATTCTGTGCTTACTTTACTCTTTAAAATTGAGTTTTATATGATGCACAGAAAAATTATTAATTCTGTGTCTTTGAAGGCTTGAAAGCAACTGTCAAAATAATTATTAATTTATTCTATTTTTTGTCTTACCAAAATAGGTAGCAAAAGATATGGCGGCAGCAGCCGTAAGATGCATCAGGAAGGAGATTAGGGATCTGTATGTTAACATCCAGCCTGTTCAGGAACCTAAAGACCAAGCTTTTGGCAATGGAAATGGAATAATGTGAGACAATGTACTTTTTTCCTGGATGTTGGTTGAGGGCACCCTGAAATACTTATCCTATTTTAATTAAATGTTTGTCATTTTTAAATTTGTAGTTTTAAGGCAGATTTTTTAAGGGCATTCCTATCTAAAACAACAGTATGATGAATTATGATAATTTTATTCTGAATTTTTCTGAGGATGGTTTACTTTTTACTACACTATAAGAGCCTTTCTGTTTATATAGTGAGCTTAAATGTTTAAGCTAATCAGAAGTTAGCCTTTGAAGATTATCAGATTATCCTATGAGAAATACTACCAGTTGCTTTTCTGTATCTCAAGTGTGAATTCAGTTTACAAGTAAGTATTAGATGTAGCAAAGGTCTACTTAACAAAAGAAATAGTGTATATTTTCCCATTAGGAGTTATTGATTTAAGTGCTATAAAAATGCTTTAATATTTTTGAAGAACAAAACTATCAACTTTTAAACTCTTTTTCATAGCTTCTATTAAGGAGTTTAAAGTAAATGCATTTTCTTCATATAATACTGTTCTGAAAACTATTGATATAAAAGAAAACCAAACGTCTCTGTAGAAAGACATTTACATTTAAGATTATCTGTATACTATGCCTCTGAAATGGTCTCACTTAGTGCTGATGACATGATTTCTGGGAAGACGATTCCTTACCTGTGTGTGAATGAGAATCTGGTGTGGCTTCTTGTCAGAAGTGCTGAAAGATACTAATACCTTGATGAAGATGGAGAATGCTAATCATGTTGCTCTCTGTATGAAGAATTTCGCTATTGCAATATCCTAGCCAGATCTGATTCTGTGTATTTAACAGTCACTGTTCTCCTGTGTTGTATTTTCATGTAATATTGGAATATTTATAGCATAGATAGTAATACTGTTTTTTCCCTTATACAGCATTATTGCTGAGACATCCACTGGCTGTCTGTTTGCTGGATCATCGCTTGGCAAACGAGGTACAGATAAATGAAGGGTACACTGTTCCCAGTTCTAGTGTACAATTCTTTAATCATTCTTTAATTATCTGTCAGGATTAGAATATTATAGAATGATGAATGACAAGTTTAAAAGGATATGGTTCAATTCAGTGCAGTTCAGTCGCTTAGTTGTGTCTGACTCTTTGCGACCGCATGGACTGCAGCATGCCAGGCCTCCCTGTCCATCACCAACTCCCTGAGTTTACTCAAACTCATGAATATTGATGGTGATGCCATCCAACCATCTCATCCTCTGTCATCCCCTTCTCCTCCTGCCTTCAATCTTTCCCAGCGTCAGGATCTTTTCAAATGAGTCAATTCTTCACAGCAGGTGGCCAAACTATTGGAGTTTCAGCTTCAGCATCAGTCCTTCCAATGAACACTGAGGACTGATTTCTTTTAGGATGGACTGGTTAGATCTCCTTGCAGTCCAAGGGACTCTCAAGAGTCTTCTCGAACACCAAGTTCAAAAGCATCGATTCTTTGGTGCTCAGCTTTATAGTCCAACTCTCACATCCATACATGACTATTGGAAAAACAATAACCTTGACTAGATGGACCTTTGTTGGCAAAGTAATGTCTCTGCTTTTTAATATGCTGTCTGCTGCTGCTGCTACTAAGTCGCTTCAGTCGTGTCTGACTCTGTGCGATCCCATAGACGGCCTCCTACTTGGCTTCTCTGTCCCTGGGATTCTCCAGGCAAGAACACTGGAGTGGGTTGCCATTTCCTTCTCAAGTGCATGAAAGTGAAAAGTGAAAGTGAAGTCGCTCAGTCGTGTCCGACTCTTAGCGACCTCATGGACTGCAGCCTACCAGGCTCCTCTGTCCATGGGATTCTCCAGGCAAGAGTACTGGAGTGGGGTGCCATAATATGCTGTCTAGGTTGGTCATAACTTTTCTTCCAAGGAGCAAGCGTCTTTTAATTTCATGGCTGCAGTCACCATCTGCAGTGATTTTGGAGCCCAAAAAAATAAAGTCTGACACTGTTTCCATTGTTTCCTCATCTATTTGCCATGAAGTGATGGGAGCAGATGCCATGTTCTTAGTTTTCTGAATGTTAAGTTTTAAGCCAACTTTTTTACTCTCCTCTTTCACTTTCATCAAGAGGCTCTTTAGTTCTTCTTCACTTTCTGCCATAAGGGTGGTATCATCTGCATATCTGAGGTTATTGATATTTCTCCCGGCAATCTTGATTCCATCTTGTGCTTCTTCCAGCCCAGCGTTTCTCGTGGTGTACTCTGCACATAAGTTAAATAAGCAGGGTGACGGTATATAGCCTTGATGGACTCCTTTCCCACTTTTGAACCATCTGTTGTTGCATGTCCAGTCTTAACTGTTGCTTCCTGACCTGCATACAGGTTTCTCAGGAGGCGGGTCAGGTGGTGTGGTATTCCCATCTCTTGAAGAATTTTCCACAGTTTGTTGTGGTCCACACAATCAAAGGCTTTGGCGTAGTCAATAAAGGCAAAGTAAATGTTTTTCTGGAACTCTTTTGCTTTTTTGATGATCCAGCGGATGTTGGCAGTTTGCTCTCTGGTTCCTCTGCCTTTTCTAAATCCAGCTTGAACATCTGAAAGTTCACGGTTCATGTATCGCTGAAGCCTGGCTTAGAGAATTTTGAGCATTACTTTACTAGCATGTGAGGTGACTGCAGTTGTGCGGTAGTTTGAACATTCCTTGGCATTGCCTTTCTTTGGGATTGGAATGAAAACTGACCTTTTTCAGTCCTGTGGGCACTGCTGAGTTTTCCCAGTTTGCTGGCATATTGAGTGTAGCCCTTTCACAGCATCATCTTTCAGGATTTGAAAGAGCTCAGCTGGAATTCCATCACCTGCACAAGCTTTGTTCGTAGTGATGCTTTCTAAGGCCCACTTGACCTCGCATTCCAGGATATCTGGCTCTAGGTTGGTGATCACACCATTGTGATTATCTGGGTCATGAGGATCTTTTTTGTATAGTTCTTCTGTATATTCTTGCCACCTCTTCTTCTTCTTTTTTATTTTTATTTTTTTAAATCTTTTTAATTTTTATTTTTATTTTATTTTACTTTACAATACTGTATTGGTTTTGCCATACATTGACATGAATCCACCACGGGTGTACATGCATTCCCAAACATGAACCCCCCTCCCACCTCCCTCCCCATAACATCTCTCTGGGTCATCACCGTGCACTAGCCCCAAGCATGCTGCATCCTGCGTCAGACATAGACTGGCGATTCGATTCTTACATGATAGTATACATGTTACAATGCCATTCTCCCAAATCATCCCACCCTCTCCCTCTCCCTCTGAGTCCAAAAGTCCGTTATACACATCTGTGTCTTTTTTGCTGTCTTGCATACAGGGTCGTCATTGCCATCTTTCTAAATTCCATATATATGTGTTAGTATACTGTATTGGTGTTTTTCTTTCTGGCTTACTTCACTCTGTATAATCGGCTCCAGTTTCATCCACCTCAATAGAACTGATTCAAATGAATTCTTTTTAACGGCTGAGTAATACTCCGTTGTGTATATGTACCACAGCTTTCTTATCCATTCATCTGCTGATGGACATCTAGGTTGTTTCCATGTCCTGGCTACTATAAACAGTGCTGCGATGAACATTGGGGTACATGTGTCTCTTTCAATTCTGGGTTCCTCGGTGTGTATGCCCAGCAGTGGGACTGCTGGGTCATAAGGTAGTTCTATTTGCAATTTTTTAAGGAATCTCCACACTGTTCTCCATAGTGGCTGTACTAGTTTGCATTCCCACCAACAGTGTAAGAGGGTTCCCTTTTCTCCACACCCTCTCCAGCATTTATTGCTTGCAGATTTTTGGATCGCAGCCATTCTGACTGGTGTGAAGTGGTACCTCATTGTGGTTTTGATTTGCATTTCTCTAATAATGAGTGATGTTGAGCATCTTTTCATGTGTTTGTTAGCCGTCCGTATGTCTTCTTTGGAGAAATGTCTATTTAGTTCTTTGGCCCATTTTTTGATTGGGTCGTTTATTTTTCTGGAATTGAGCTGCATAAGTTGCTTGTATATTTTTGAGATTAGTTGTTTGTCAGTTGCTTCATTTGCTATTATTTTCTCCCATTCAGAAGGCTGTCTTTTCACCTTGCTTATATTTTCCTTTGTTGTGCAGAAGCTTTTAATTTTAATTAGATCCCATTTGTTTATTTTTGCTTTTATTTCCAGAATTCTGGGAGGTGGATCATAGAGGATCCTGCTGTGATTTATGTCGGAGAGTGTTTTGCCTATATTCTCTTCTAGGAGTTTTATAGTTTCTGGTCTTACATTTAGATCTTTAATCCATTTTGAGTTTATTTTTGTGTGCGGTGTTAGAAAGTGATCTAGTTTCATTCTTTTACAAGTGGTTGACCAGTTTTCCCAGCACCACTTGTTAAAGAGATTGTCTTTACTCCATTGTATATTCTTGCCTCCTTTGTCAAAGATAAGGTGTCCATATGTGTGTGGATTTATCTCTGGGCTTTCTATTTTGTTCCATTGATCTATATGTCTGTCTTTGTGCCAGTACCATACTGTCTTGATGACTGTGGCTTTGTAGTAGAGCCGCCACCTCTTCTTATCTTCTGCTTCTGTTGGGTCCATACCATTTCTGTCCTTTATTGAGCCCATCTTTGCATGAAATGTTCCCTTGGTATCTCTAATTTTCTTGAAGAGATCTCTAGTCTTTCCCATTCCATTGTTTTCTTCTATTTCTTTGCTTTGATTGCTGTGAAAGGCTTTCTTATCTCTCCTTGCTATTGTTTGGAACTCTGCATTTAAGTGGGTATGTCTCTCCTTTTCTCCTTTGCTTTTCGCTTCTCTTCTTTTCACAGCTATTTGTAAGGCCTCCTCAGGCAGCCATTTTGCCTTTTTGCATTTCTTTTCTTTGTGGATGGTCTTGATCCCTGCCTCCTGTACAATGTCTTGAACCCCTGTCCATAGTTTTTCAGGCACTCTGGATATGGTTAACTGGTTCTGTTTTAGAGTCAGTTAAATTTTAAGTCTTTCCTCCAACTTTATACTTGGAAAATTTTCAGTCTTGCTGAGAAAAGTTGAATGATTAGTGAATGTCCATACACTGCTTTCCTAGATACACTGGTTATGAACATTTAGCTACATGTTGTGTATTTCTGAGCCAAGTCTGTGACAGGTTGCAGGTACCCAGTATCCCCGCTAAATACTGCAGTGTGTTCATCCAAAGAATAATACTTGCATCAACACATACCCCCTTTTTTTAATTGACTGCGCTGTGCTGCGTGTGGGAATCTGAGTTTTCTGAGCCAGGGGTTCAGCCTGCACCCCTTGCTTTGGAAGTGCAAAGTCTTAACCACTGGACCTCCAGGGAAATCCCACATTACCATTTTTATACCTAAAGAATCTGTCTGTTATATTTAGATGCAACCAGTTGCCTCCAAAATATTCTTTAGAGCAATTTGAGATGTTTTGTTTTGCTTATTTTTGAGCACACACAGCATTGGTTATCATGTCTGTTTAGTGTCTTTTTTAACTGCAGAATAGTTTCTTTGCCTTTTTTTTTCCCCTTTCATGGTATTTATATTTTGAAAACTAATTTCTTATAGGATTTTCCATTATGTGAATTTATCTGATTATCTCATGGTTAGATTTATTCAGGTTAAACATTTTTAGTAAGACTCTTGCACAGGTGAATTTTGTGTATATTCTATTCTATCACATCAGTGAATAAGTGAGTGCTCAGTCATGTCAGACTCTTTGTGACCCCATGGACTCCTCTGTCCATGGAATTTTCCCGGCAAGAATACTAGAGTGGGTTGCCATTTCTTCCTCCTGGGGATCTTCCCAACCCAGGGATCAAACTCATGTCTCCTGGGTCTCCTGCCTTGTAGGCAGTTTCTTTACAGCTGAGTCATTAAATCACATCAAGGTGCGCATAATGTCAGTCTGTCCTTTATCAGTAAAGCGGACTGTGGTCACCTGTTATGGTGGTGTCCTCCAGGTCTGTCTGCTACAAAGGTTTCTCCCTTTCCTCCTCCCGTCCTCCTTTTCATTGTTTCACCACTACAGTGAAATCGTGGAGTCTTAACCCCCTGGACCACCAGGGAATTTCCCCCTTTCTCTTTGTATTATAATTCATAAATACTCTGGGATAATACTTTGAGACTATCTAATTATTCTGTATCAATAAACTTTCCTCCAGTGGCTTTAAGATCTAATGGTTCTTCCTTGCCTCTGTTATTACAGTGTTGATTTCAAAATACTGAATGTTTTAGTGAAAGGGAAATTTCTGTAGTATTTGGCATATTTGGGAGAGGAGATGCATGTATGCATCTGTTAGTATTTAAAGTTACTTTTGCCATTATGTGTGTGTGTGTGTGTGTGTGTGTGTGTGTGTGTGTTCTGTCGCTCAGTCATGTCTGACTCTTTGCGACCTCATGGACTGTAGCCCACCAGGCTCCTCTGTCCATCAGATTTCCCAGGCAGGAATACCGGGGTGGGTTGCCATTTCCTTCTATTAATAGTTGAACTCCTCCCTATTTGTGTGGTAGTTGATTGCTTTCTTCCTACTTGATAACATCTTTAAAAGATGCTTACACTCATGCCATTTAACTACATTATTACTGCTGAATACACAAATTCAGGTAATTTTAATCTGCTCAGTTGGTAGATCTAGACAGTAGTTGGGTGTCACATTTAACCAGTGTAATAGAATAGGTAAAATCAACGTATTCGGTTGATCAGACGTAAACGAATTGTTTAAAACTGTGCTCTTCAGTGTGTGGTTGGCGGACAGGTAGCACATCAGCATCATCTGGGAGTTTGCTGGAAATACTAGTTCTGGGGCCCACCTCATCTGTATGAAACCAGAATCTTTGGGGCCCAAAAGTCTGTTTGAATGAGCTCTCTAAGGTACAATAAAATTTGAGAAATAGTGATCAAAACTGTATATGTAGTGTATATTCATTACTTGTTAGGTGCAGTGAGGAGTCAGCATGGGTGGTGAGGTATTACATGCCGTATCTTTAACAGTCTTAAGAGGGCAAAGATAATGCAAAATATAAAACAGAGACTAAGAGCCCATATGTCAGAAATTGTAACATGCTTGGCAGGCACTGAGTGAAATGTGAGTTCAGTTTGTATTATCCTTGAGTATCAAGACCTGCTGCTGCTGCTGCTCCTGCTAAGTCACTTCAGTCGTGTCTGACTCTGTGCGACCCCATAGATGGCAGCCCACCAGGCTCCCCCGTCCCTAGGATTCTCCAGGCAAGAACACTGGAGTGGGTTGCCATTTCCTTCTCCAGTGCATGAAAGTGAAAAGTGAAAGTGAAGTCGCTCAGTCGTATCCGACTTGTAGCGACCCCATGGACTGCAGCCTACCAGGCTCTTCCGTCCATGGGATTTTCCAGGCAAGAGTACTGGAGTGGGGTGCCATCGCCTTCTCCGTCAAGATCTGCTAGGTACTATAAATGAAGGATTCAAAGTGAGAACCACCAATTCTGCTGCCTGGCTTAGTTTGGCAGAGGAGACAGACCAGTGCTGTGATTGTTCTATCTCCAGGGCACCTGGGAACACAGGAGAAGAACAGCTAATTCTTTGGGGACTGATTGATCCCAGATCTATCTTGTGCTGTTCAGTGATCCTCCAGTGGGTTCTATGGAAAAGTAGAAGTTAGCCGGATAGAAAAGTGAGAGCTGGGACTTCCCTGATGGTCCAGTGGATAAGACTCAGTGCTTCCACTGTGGGGGGCATGAGTTCAATTATGAGTTTGATCCCTGGTTGGGAACCAAGATCGCTCATGCTATGTGGAGTGGCCAAAACAAAAGGCTGGGGAGAGCTAAAGAAGAGGACAAAGGAAAGGGCTGGTGTTGTTTGGGCAACTACAGACATAAGTGGTGAGTAGAGGATCTGGGACAGGGAGGAACAGAGATGAGATTAGAGAGGTCAAGATTTTGAAGAGTTTTATAGGCCTTAAGGAGTTTGGGTTTCATCCTGAAAACAGATAATTTAGGAGGGATATAAGACCAGGTCTTTGGGAAGTAAGTAGCTGTGTATCGGATGAGAGGAAAAACATAGTAGAGGCAGGAAGATAAGTCTGTTATATCAGTTCAGATCAGAAATGATGAGGGCCTACACCCAGGAATGCAATGACTGAGGCTAGAGAGATGAGTTCTGATATAAGGGTATTTAGGAGGGTGATCAGCTGGATCTGGAAGGTGAGGGAGGCAGTGAAATGACCTTGATTTCTAGCTTGTGTTCCTGGAAACATTTACAACTTTGTGAATATGGGAGGTAGAGTTAGTTTACCAGTGTAGATGATAGTTTTAGATATGTTGCATTGATATCATAAAGGGATCATTGCTCTGTTATCAGCAATACTTGGAATTAACTCTTCTGCCAGCCCAGAAAAATTTTCTTTCCTAATATTTCATCAACATTTTTAAACTTTGTCATATGAGGTAGTTTTGGACAACACGCATATAGAACGCACAGTTCTTGTTTTTAGACTTGCAGTCGTGGGAGGGATTAGAAGATAGAGTTGCTTACTTGCTGAAGTTGCCTAACTCCTCCTGGTACCTGCCCTTGTTTCCAATCAGGCACTCAAGTCAAAGGGGATGTAACTAGCAAATGCAGAGGTACCTTGGGGTCTTCTCTCTTAGTGTGTCTGCTCAGTAGCTTCAGTCACGTCCACTCTTTGTGACCCTGTGGGCTGTAACCCACTAGGCTCCTATGTCTGTGGGATTCTCTAGGTAAGAATACTGGAGAGGGTTTCCATACCCCCTCCAGAGGGTATTCCCAACCCAGGGATCAAACCTGCATATCCTGTACTGCAGAAGGATTCCTTACCCACTGACCTACCTGGTGGTGGTGGTTTAGTTGCTGAGTCGTGTCTAACTCTTGCGATCCCATGGACTGTAGACTGCCAGGGTCTTCTGTCCATGGGATTCTCTAGGTGAGAATACTGGAGTGGGTTGCCATTTCCTTCTCCAGAGCCACCTGGTAGGTAGTCGATATATTAAGAGTCTCAAGGGGATGTCATGGCTCCCAATATCCAGATCTCTTTTTATTTCTGATTTAAATTAACTAGAAAATTACTAGACTCTTAATGTTTAAGCATTATAATCAGAAGCAACACTGGTTGTCCACATCGCCATATGTATTACAAACAATAAGTTGTAACAAATCATATTTTTGTCCTTGGCTCAGTTACTAAAACTATTTTGATCTTAGTTTATCTATTGAGTGAGAGAATTAGTCTGAAGAATCTCTGAAATCCTTCCAGCTATAACATTCTTTAATCCTGTTGCAAAGGTGAGATTTGAGAGGTTTTTTTTTTTTTTTTTAAATCTTAGCAGTTTTAGATAGAGGCAGTGTATTATAACAGAGCACTAAATTGAGAGCAAGAAAACCTAAGTTGTTCCTACGTCTGCAATTATGTTGCATGGTGACTCTGCTTTCCTTAACTGAAAAATGAGATCAGACCATTATCTACATACAAGAATTGTTCCCACATTTATTTAATTGTAATATGGACAGAATATATGTTTTCACATTGTTGAATATCTGTGTGATTTGTTGACCACTCATCTTTCAGTTCTGTACTTTACTATGGGGCAAATCAATCTGCTAAGATGAATTATACCTCTGGCTTATCAATCATGTTTCTTATGTATGGACACTACTAGCTTATAGTAAGCACTTTCTTTTCCTCCTTCAGTATATGTAGTAATTCAGAGCATGTCTCTGATGCTGTAATCAGTCCTTTGGCTTTCTCTGTTCAGTTTTGTCCTTTTAATAAGCTAGAAGAAACCTCAAATCATTGAATATCTTTTTAATTTGTTATAAGCTGTCAAAATTGAGGCCATTTTAAGAAACCTCTAAAATGCCAGAAGAGTATTTGTCAGAAAAACCTTAGGTTTTCCGAAGAAATTAGGATTTTGCTCTTTTATTTAGAACACGGTACTAATAAAAAAAATTACATTTACTTCCTTTTGTTCAGTTAACACAGACTGCTACTAATAGCTGGTAATGTTGTAGGTCCATTCATACCGTTATTCACTGTCAAGGCAGCTGGGTAGGAAGGAATGTGAATGGCTCTGAGAAATAGTTTGCCACTTGGCAGAGAAACCTTGAGAAACCTTAGTGCAACTACTGTTCTCTAATACTACAAAGCCAGGAATTGCTTCCTTGTTTTCATACTCCATGGAAATTTTAGCTGTTCTTTAAGGACTCAAGTCCTTTGAGTCCTTTCATGCTTCACGAAACATTCTCAAATTATTCTGGAACTTACAATTTCTTTTTCTAAACTCTCATTGGATATATAGTTTATACCATAAGCTTAGCACTTACCTCTATTTTTTTGGTACCTCCTTAGCTAAGGAACCAGTTTGTGTCACTTAGTATGGTACATACATAGTATCATGTGTGTTATCAGTAGTAACTATTCTTATTAACAGCTTATTATGAACTAGTCTTGAAATTAGAAGCTTTATAAATATTATCTCTGGTTGTAACTTTGCAACTTTGCAACTAAGGTATTATCATCTCTCTTCACATCTAGAAGAAGATATGAAAGAGGCAGAGTCGTTTACCAGAAAGTCAAGATTCATACATGTTCCAAACCATTTCATTCAGTCATGTAAATGATTGATTAATGTTATAAAGGTAGTTTAATGTATTACATTGTTATAATGACTTCTGTAAGGGAAAAGATGGTTAAAATTTGATTTCTATTTTCTGGGACGTTTTATCAAAACATGTATAGAGTTAGGTGAATTTCCAAATATAAAATAAAAAAGAACCACATTCTCATTTTTCAAAAGCCATTTTCATTTGCAGCCAAGGGTTAATTTTATTCTTGTTGCTAAGTTGTGTCAGACTCTTTTGTGACCCCATGGACTGTAGCCCACCAAACTCCTCTGTTCATGAGATTTCCCAAGAAAGAATACTGGAGTGGGTTGCCATTTCCTTCTCCAGGGGATCTGCCCAGCCCAGGGTTCGAGTCCACGTCTCCTGCACTGGCAGGTGGATTCTTTACCACTGAGCCACCAGGGAAGCCCATAGGGTTCTTTTAGTTTAAAGTAAATAAAAAGAATCATCTGACATTCCACTACATTTGATGGATTTATTTTGTATTTAGCATTGTACCAAATATTTGTGGTATGTGTAGAGAAGCAGGAAGTAGAACAATGGAATAGATATTCTTATTTTTAAAATAAGGTAATACCAGGGAATTCCCTGGCAGTCCAGTGGTTAGAACTTCCAGGGCCTGGGTTCCATCCCTGGTCAAGGAACTAGGGTCCTACAAGCTGTCAGTGCTGCTAAGAAACAAATAAGGTAATACTTGTTCAAATCTTAAAAGAATAAAACTTTGTTTATTTAACCTGAGAATTTTTATCTATTCTTCCTTAGGTGAAAATTATCTGAACTTTTAAAAAATCCTTTAATTCTAATAGAATTGTCTGCAGACTAATTGTAATATATATGAATTGTGAATCTAAAATTTTGAAATTGGGGACTTTCCTGGTGGTCCAGTGGCTAAGACTCCACACTCCTAATGCAGGGGGCCTGGGTTCGATCCTTGGTCAGGGAACTAGATCCACATGCTCCAACTAGAGATTCCAACAAAGATTAAAGATCCCATCTGCCACAACTAAGACCTAGCACAACCAAATAAATTAATATTAAAAAATAATAAATAAATAAATAAAATTTTGAAATCAAGGCATAGTATTATAGAGTATTATAGTATTATAGTGTCATATAAATTGATTTTATAATTAGTACTTCTTAACAGGGCCAAAGCCTGTTCTCCTCCCCTACCCCCCTCACTGGTCCATTTAATAAAGTATTTGCATATGCTTAGCTCTCAGAAGATTCAGTACATGAAGATCTTACCCTAAAAGTTGCAATGGGTGAGTTCAGAGGCCTAAAAGATGTTATGCCAGTGCCAGTTGGGATATGTTAAACTTTTTGCCTCTTAGTAGTTAATTTTTTTTTATACTGTGCCTGTTGTAGGTGTTAATGCAGACAAGGTTGGAATTGAAGCTGCTGAAATGCTGCTAGCAAATCTTAGACATGGCGGTGCTGTGGATGAGTATCTGCAAGACCAGGTAATGCCACTTCAGGATAAAAACGCGTAGCCTGTTAGATTTAAATATTGGGCAGTTAGATTGACTATAGATTTTAGTCATTGACTTTCAGTCCATTTTTAAAGTATTATTCTGGAATTTATATACCACAAATTTGAGTTTTCATCTTACTCAACCTGGCTATAGCATTGGGCACACTGAGCACTCCTTTGTTCTTGAAATACTTTCTTCATGTGATTTCTGAAATACTGTTACCTTTCTGTATTGCTAGCCATACATTCTAGCCCCTTTGCTAGTTTACTATTATTGGCTGTTTGCCTCTTCTCGACTTCTGACTTTTGGAGAGCCCTTGTGCTTAAGCTCACACCTCTTTTGTTTATCTGTACTTAGTCTCTCGGTTGTTTTTCCAAGTCTCACGGCCCGAGTACCGTCCGTATGCTGATGATAGCTTCTAAATTTATATCGTTGGCCCAGACCTTTCTCCTCAGCTCCGTGTCCATTATACCCCTTACGCCTGTCAGCGTCTCCACTTGGATATGTCACACCTCTCAAACTCAACACACCTACTCACATTAAGAAATGCTAATGAATATTTCCAAGTGCAATCTTTTTATGGTCCACTGTCTTGATAGATTTTCCTTTCGACCAGTTTTTCCCCTTAATCACAATCAGATGTCTCTGCTTAGAAAAGTATTCTTCAAGGTTTTTTGACCAGTTTTCTTAAGACAGTTTTCCTATTTCTAGTCTCTTCCTTCTTACTATTCTACAGTCTAGTAATTCTGTATTAGTGTATTTGTTTACCTGTTAAAATGTTGTAATTTTAGAACTTCTAAAGAAACTTGTCAGTCTATATATACTAGCTTGCGGGGAAAAGTGGTCTGATAAAATGTATTAATTTTCAACTCTGCATTCTTAAACATTAAGTTTATAAACTTACTAAGCATTTTTGTGCTATTCCACAGACTTTTGGTGACACAGGTTTTCTATCATCTTAGGATTTTTATAAACCTAAAGAAATGGAAATTCTTTTTTAAACTAGGGATAATGAGTTATAGCGTGAAGTGGTAAGTGCGTGTGTGCTAAGTCACTTCACTCATGTCCAACTCTGTGACCCTATGGACTGTAGACCCCTCCAGCTCCTCTGTCTGTGGGATTCTCCAGGCAAAGATACTGGAATGGGTTGCTGTGTCCTCCTCCAAGGGGTCTCCTCGACTCAGGGATCGAACCTAGGCCTCTTATGTCTCCTGCATTATCAGGCAGGTTCTTTATCACTTAGAGCCATGTATGACCCAGCAATCCCACTACTGGGCATATACCCTGAAAGAAAGTGAAAGTGAAGTCGCTCAGTCGTGTCCGACTCTTTGCGACCCCATGGACTGTAGCCTGTCAGGCTCCTCAGTCCATGGAATTTTCCAGGCAAGAGTACTGGAGTGGGTTGCCATTTCCTTCTCCACGGGATCTTACCGACCCAGGGACTGAACCTGGGTCTCGCGCGTTGCGGGCAGATGCTTTACCATCTGAGAAAACCATAGTTGAAAAAGACACATATACCTCAGTGTTCATGGCAGCACTATTTACAGTAGCTAGGACATGGAAGCAACTGAGATATTCATCGACAGATGAATGGATAAACAAAGTGTGGTGTGTGTACATACACACACACACACATACACACACACCACACACACTGAACTATTACTCAGCCAGGAAAAGGAATGCATTTGAGTCTGTTCTAATGAGGATGAACCTGGAGCCTGTTATAGGGTGAAGTAAGTCAGAAAGAGAAAAACAAATATTGTATATTAATGCATATATATGGAATCTAGAAGGCTGGTACTGATGAACCTATTTAAATGCAGGGCAGCAGTGGAGACACAGAGAACAGATTTACAGACACAGTTGGGAAGGAGACGGTGGGACGAATTGGGAGAGTAGCATTGAAACATACTTTGCCATATGTAAAATGAATAGCCAGGGGGAGTTTGCTGTGTGACTCAGGAGCTCAAACCTCATGCTGTGTGACAACCTAGAGGGGTGGGATTGGGTGGGAGGTGGGAGGGAGGTTCAAGAAAGAGGATGTGTGTATATGTATGGCTGATTCATGTTGATGCATGGCAGAAACCAACACTATTGTAAAGCAGTTATCCTCTAATTAAAAAATAAACTTTTTTAGCTATTTTGATATCTAGTATTATTTTCGTACGGAAAGCAGTAGACTTTTAACTCCAAGTATAAGTAAATGTGTGAGAGTTTCCTTCTTTGTGTTTTTCTTTTTTAATAGCTGATCATTTTTATGGCGTTAGCCAGTGGAATTTCCAGAATAAAAACAGGACCAGTTACACTCCACACCCAAACAGCTATACATTTTGCTGAGCAACTAGCAAAGGTGAGTATTCCAGCAGAAAGAGTGATTGATCTTTATTATGGCCAATTTGGAGTCAAATTTTAATAAACAGAATACTTCAGTAGTAATTGTAATTGCAGATACTGAACTCACTCAGCAGTGAAGCTGAATCATCTTACTCTGCATGACCATTGTGGGTGGCTATTTATTATTAATCTCATTTTATTTATGAGTCATGTGAGGCAGAGGGATTAAATTAATTGCTGAAGACCAGATAGTTTCTTAGGGGCAGGACTGAACTTTGAGCAAACCTGGGAGAGCATCCATTAAAGCCCATATGTGGTAGGTACTGCCTTACAGTAAATGAAGGCATTTTAATGGGAACTATAAGATCAAATCACAAGGGGGAGAAGTATCAGTCACCTCAGATATGCAGATGATACCACCCTTATGGCAGAAAGTGAAGAGGAGCTAAAAAGCCTCTTGATGAAAGTGAAAGAGGAGAGTGAAAAAGTTGGCTTAAAGCTCAACATTCAGAAAACGAAGATCATGGCATCTGGTCCCATCACTTCATGGGAAATAGATGGGGAAACGGTGCAAACAGTGTCAGACTTTATTTTTTGGGGCTCCAAAATCACTGCAGATGGTGACTGCAGCCATGAAATTAAAAGACAATTGCTCCTTGAAAGAAAAGTTATGACCAACCTAGACAGCATATTCAAAAGCAGAGACATTACTTTGCCAACGAAGGTCCATTTAGTCAAAGCTCTGGTTTGCCAGCTAAGGTCTGTCTAGTCAAGGCTATGGTTTTTCCAGTAGTCATGTATGAATGTGAGAGTTGGACTGTGAAGAAGGCTGAGTGGCGAAGAATTGATGCTTTTGAACTGTGGTGTTGGAGAAGACTCTTGAGAGTCCCTTGGACTGCAAGGAGATCCAACCAGTCCATTCTGAAGGAGATCAGCCCTGGGATTTTTTTGGAAGGAATGATGCTAAAGCTGAAGCTCCAGTACTTTGGCCACCTCATGTGAAGAGTTGACTCATTGGAAAAGACTTTGATACTGGGAGGGATTGGGGGCAGGAGGAGAAGGGGACGACAGA
Organism: Budorcas taxicolor; assembly: GCF_023091745.1. Taxonomy (NCBI): domain Eukaryota; kingdom Metazoa; phylum Chordata; class Mammalia; order Artiodactyla; family Bovidae; genus Budorcas; species Budorcas taxicolor. Next base: position 43,343,068 of record NC_068912.1, on the reverse strand, counting down.
GGATGAGATGGCTGGATGGCATCACTGACTCGATGGACGTGAGTCTGAGTGAACTCCGGGAGTTGGTGATGGACAGGGAGGCCTGGTGTGCTGCGATTCATGGGGTTGCCAAGAGTCGGACATGACTGAGCAACTGAACTGAACTGAAACTTAAATTATTATATAAAAATTTTATATATTTTATTTCCTTGTGATTTTATTTTGGTAGAATAGAATATTTGCTGAAATTCTAACATTTTACCAGTCCTTTCAACTTCGGAAGAGTAGCTGTATATATATGTTAATGTATTTTCAAATTTGGCCATACAGTGTGGTTTGCAGAATCTTAGTTCCCTGACCAGGCATCTAGCCTGGTCTTTTAGCAGTGAAAGCGCCAAGTCCTAACCACTGGACTGCCAGGGAATTCCCTAGATGTATAATTTTTAGTGAAAAAGAACTTAACATGAATAATCTCATATTTATTCCTTGTTTAACAGGATTCTTAAATGACATGTGTATTTCATCTGAAACTAACTTCTTTATAGAAAGTTTAGAAAATAGAGGAAGAATCCTGTCTCTAACTCCCCTTTGCCAGTAAGACCACTGTTGACATTTAGGTATTTTCCTCTTCTTAAAATTGTTTCTCTGTTCTTTTTTTTAACAGCTAACACATACAGCATCATTTCATTCCTTTTTCAGTGATGTGTGACATATTTCTATTTTGCTACAGTCTTTATAATATAATTTTATAAAGTAATATAAAATTTATAACTCAGAATTTTATGAAGGAACGTGTTGACCTTAAGCATTTTAAAAGGTTACAAAAATAATGTATGTAGTAATAAGAAATGAAACATAACAGAGGTGTACCAAGCACAAAACCACTGTTATCCTACTCTTCACATTTTATTTGTATGATTCTTAATATGTACATTTTTTGTTATTAGACAGAATAGGTAGATTTTGATTAAATTGTGGGAAAAGGCCCAATAGGAGGCAAAGCAAATTAGATTTGATTCAAAAGATAATTAACTGTATTTTTTATTATTCTACTTACGCTTTATTTTGTAACTATTATTAGTCTGTCTCCCCGTGTAGACTGTGATCTTCTTGATAGCAGAGACAAGGGTATATTCATTTTTTCTACAGTATTTTGCACATAGTAGACACTCATATGTTATTTGAACTGAATGCACAGTGGAAAGTGCCATGAACAGGATTTTTTTGCTCTGGTTTCTCATTCAGCATTGTTGTGTTGTAACTCGGTGACCTGGGGCAAGCTGCTTCATCATTCTGTGTCTCAGTGCAGGTAATTCATCAGGAAGGTCAGAGACTGTGTCCCTTAGGGCTCCTTCCAACTCTAATTTTTTGTAATTTTATATGTAGGCTTTTATATGTACCTTATTTATATAGTGCTTGTAATTTGAAAAAAATGTGTATACATATAATAGTCTATCTAGCTCATAATTCAGATTCATTGTTTATTCATACAACAGTAAATTTCAGTGTCCACACACAGGCATCTAATCCTAAAACTGGAATACTTTTTAAATATTGCAGTTCAACAGGACCTTGGAGAAGTAGTTTTCAAATTGTATTTCAAAGGTTTTATGCATACTTCAAATCCCTCTGTCACAGATTCAGTCAGCCTCCTCCATTATTTTGATTTTAATTCAATTTTCTTAGAATGAATATATTTGCTTTTAAAAAAAAAATCATGTTTCCACAATATAGTGATACAGATCAGGTGTTTCAAAGCTAAACTTGAATTAGTTAACAAGTAAAAAGTAGTGTCAAACCCAATAATGATGAGGGAAGATGTTAGTTGTCACCTCTCTCCACCTGTCTCCTCTGAACTAGATATTTTAAATACTGTATTTAGGGAATTAAATTGGCAAGAAAATTTGAGAGAAATTAAAGGGTAATTTGATATTTGACAAGATAAAAGAAGTTTAAATGCTTCAGTGCCATGTTTTAGAAAAAATTTAGAAAGTAGGTATTGAGATTTAAAAATTGATTAAAGCTGCACTTCTGATGAGTTCTGACTCAGTGGGTAAGAAATGGGAGCCAGGTTACATATATTCTGGCAAAACTCCACATTCGTATACCTCTGAATAAGGACCATGCCTCTGGAATAAAGTATTTCATATGTAGGCTATTGAATTTCTCATGAGTCATTTGATCTTTCTATCTCTAGCTTCTTCAATAAAATGAGTTTGGTATTAACTGCCTACCTGTTTAAGCAGGAGTTATGGGCTCTCCCCTGTGTCTCTCTTCGTATTACTTATATACTAAATGCTCTTCTGGTTCCAGGCTAAATTTACTGTGAAGAAATCAGAAGATGAAGAAGATGCCTCTAAAGACGCTTACATTATTGAATGCCAAGGAATCGGGATGACAAATCCAAATCTATAGGGTATTTGCCTTTTAAATGATACTTCAGTGACGTTATTGCACTAATCATTTCATAAATATTATAGAACAATGGAATAAGACTTAATTTATTAAAGGACCTAACTTTAATTGAAGTATAGAATGTTCTAGATTTGTTGAGAATGCTTCATCCAATTAATCTCACTTTGACTATCTTCTGAGATAGATAGGGACAGTGAAAAAGAGTTGGTGGATATGTATAATAGTTGGTTTTGGTATTAAAGTATTGCAATAAAATATTCTTTTCATCTAAAGTGTGGTTTTCTTTTTGATATAATGTAAGAAGTTAGGGATGTAGGTTTGATCTGTAATTTGTATATAATTCTAATCACAGCTAGGGTCTCATAAAATTTAATGAGACAACTTTATATACATATACTTGCTGTGTCAACAGTAACATTTCATAACCATTGTCTCATTATATATATCTTCTCATTATATTTATCTGGGTACTAGGTAAATATTGGCTTTGAATCTGTTGAATATGTTGTGAAAGCTAAACAATGAGAATTGCAAAATTCTACCCCTTGTAAATTTGGTCATATCAATTCCAGGTATGTTTTTTTTGTTTGGCTTATAGTATTAAAAATAATTGAGTGCCTTTAGAACAGAATGCTTTTCATTACTGTCTGTTATCTTACACCTAACCTGTTCCACATTTAGATTACTTCCTGGTCCCTGTAGGCAATTGAGGTTGTGACTCAAATGAAACTAGTTTTATGTAATAGTTAAATATGCTGTACTGTAATATAGTGATGAATTCATTGAGACTTAGTTCTGTCTTGAAATTTATCCACTGAATGATTAAAACAGTCCAAGATATAGATACAGAGGTTTATATTATAAAACATTCAGAAAGTGGAGAATTAGTCTGTATAAAAAAACATAATTTAAAAATTTACTCCATGTACATAATTGTAATTCTTGTCAGTGATTTCTGTGGCTTTAGACAGTTGGGTTCAATTTGTTTTAAAGATGCTGATGATAGTATTGCTTCCTGTTTGTACTTAAGGAAGTAAATTTTATAAGTTCATTTTCATAACAAGACATAAATGTTTCTTTTTTAAATTATTTATTCAGTTTTGGCTGTGCTGGGTCTCCATTGCCATGTGGTGTTTTCTCTGGTTGCAGCAGGTGGTGGCTGCCCTCTAGCTGGAGTGCTCGTGCTTCTCACTGCAGTGGCTTCTCTTGCTGCAAAGCACAGACTCTAGGGTGCGTGCGGGCTTCAGCAGTTGCAGCACATGGGCCCACTAGTTGCAACTCCTGGGCTTTAAAGCGCAGGCTCAGTAGTTGTGGTGCATAGATCTTCCTGGATCAGGGATCAAACCTGTGTCTCCTGCTTTGGCAGGCAGTTTCTTTACCACTGAGCCACTGGGGAAGCCCTGTTTTCCTACTTTAGAGTAAAACTATGCTGATAGTACAGTTGTTGGAGGGATTGTGATAAATTTGGGGTCTTAAGACTAATGATGATACTTCTGACGAGCTGCGCAGCAGTGTTACAGAGGTAGGTTGGAATGCAAAGACTGGGAATTTTGGAGCAAGAGATTTAAGGTCAACTTTGTACATGATGAATTTATAATTAATCTTAGCTTTGACTGTTAAGTCAAAACTTGGGTACAATAAAGCTGAGACTACTGCAAAGAAATTTTTATTAGAAGAAGCAGATATTTATTTCCCCCCAAAAATATACTTCTGTTTCTACCCCTATATCTGAAATTCTATTTCAGTATGCTTCTCATTTTTTTTAATAACCACCTAATACAAGGACTAATGTTGATTGTACTCTATATGTGCAATGGTCTTTAAAAATATTCTTTGACTAGTGGCTTTCAAACAGGGGTATTGTTACCACTTGAGTTACACAAAGCCTTCCCATGAATTTCAAGTTTGCAGATGTCATTAGTTTTTAGAGGATATATTTCCAAATTTCTCTAATTATGTATTTCTTTCTAAAATAGAGTTGCCTGTGGTCAAAGTAGTACTTTGCAATTTCTCCTTTTTAGCTTCTCTTTCACAGTCTCCATTTTTCCTCTTTACAAAAAATAAGTTAACTTTTTACCCAATTTAATTTTACTATAGTGCATTCCCTTGGAATAAAAGAAAATTTCAAAGGCACTAAATAAAGGGACAATTTGAAACAGTCTCTGAGAAGTCTACTCAAACTAAGAGAGAAACTAATGCCTTATTTTATATATTTGTGTGATTTCAAGTAAGGAGATGAAATGTTTACTTTCCAAAGATAAACATGACACCTTTAAATAAAATCTACTTTTCTGATTATCAGGAGAAATATTTTCAGTATCTTTGCCAAAAGGCTACTAGAAAATTTAAATTTTATTTCCTTTAAACTTTGGGAGATTACTACTTATTAAGAATTATAAGTTACATCTCTTCTCTGTATTCATCCCTACCATGTGAAGTGTGTTGTAGCTTCTATAATCTATATTATTAATAATTTATAAATAATATACATGATTATTAATATATATTTTTAAGCCCCACACTTGATAATATTTTTGTTATTGATTTCCGTTGAGCTCCATCTCATCCCAGTAATTAACATTGTCTGTCCACAGATATGTGATGTTGTTTTTTTTTTAAGGAACATCAATCTCATTAAAGATATTTCCATAAATTTTACTTTTATATTTAGTAGTACTTGCCTGGAGAATCCCAGGGATGGGGGAACCTGGTTGCCTGCCGTCTATGGGGTTGCACAGAGTAGGACATGACTGAAGCGACTTAGCAGCAGCAGTATATCAAAACATACATTTTTATACTTCATTGTATAGTAATGCTAATTGTAATTAAACAAGCCAGAACAAATTTTTAAAAATTTGGATTGTGTACACTGAAAATTTTAAAATGGTACAAATTAACATACATATTTTTATTATAGAGAAATGTGACTATGAACTTTTAAGTATAAAATTGTGGGTGAGGTGGAATGTATTTTTTAAATGGAGATGGTGGATATTAAACAGCTATGATTTTTTTAGAGTCTAGTGGATAAATTTGGAGTGATGGATTAGTTTTATTTTAAAATGACAATATTTATAACATTGATTAAGTTCTTTGCTAGAACTGTTGAAACCTAGGATGAAAAATCTTGACTCTTACATCTGTTTAAACAGTATTTTTGGTGTGTTTGTGAGAGGGTTCCCAGAAGCGATTAACATTTGAATTGGTAGATTGCCCTCCCTAATGTAGGCGTGCTTCATATGATCCGTTGGGGGCCTGAAGGGAACCGAAAGGTAGGGGAAGCTTGAGTTTGCCCTTTCCCTGATCCCTGGAGTTGGGGCATCACTGTTTCCCTGCCCTTTATGCTCGTGATGCTTAGGCATTTGGACAGACCGAAACCTATACCACTGGCTCTGGCTCTCAGGCCTTTGAATGACACTTCTGGCCTTCCTGGGTCCCTAGTTTGCAGACATGGGCCCTCTCAGGCTCCATAATCACATGAGCCACTATCTGTTGAGTCTCTCTCTGTGTGTGTAGGAGAAGGCAATGGCATGCCACTCCAGTACTCTTGCCTGGAAAATCCCATGGGTGGAGGAGCCTGGTAGGCTGCAGTCCGTGGGGTTGCAGAGTCGGACACGACTGAGCGGCTTCACGTTCACTTTCTCTGTATGTGTATGTCTTTCTGTTTATCTTTCTTGTATTGGTTCTGTTTCTTTGGAGACCTTCTAATACTAATACTGATTTGCAAGCCACTCCAGTACTCTTGCCTGGAGAATCCCATGAATGGAGGAGCCTGGTGGGCTCTAGTGCATAGGGTCGCACAGAATTGGACACAACTGAAGTCGACTTGGCAGCACAGCTTTGAAGGAGAGGCTCTCTGGGACTGATGATCATTTCTCAAGGAGTACATTTCAGCTGATTTTCAGACCTCAGAAGCATTATGGTTGGTACTCAGACTTTTAAATGAGGGGGATATAACCCGACAGGTGCTTAGATGGTTCAGGTGGCATGGTACAGCCGGTGAGGAAGCACAGTGAATCGAATGTTCTTACTGCCAAGGGAGCACGGCAGGATATGTGGCAGGGCCAGCCGAAAAAGGCTTGAGTCATAGTTGGCAGTGGCAGCAGCTGCTGCTGCTGCTGGAGCAAGCCTGACAGGAACTGAAAGCAGGAAGAGTCCTTCTTCCTCTTTCCAAGCTCCACCGTAGGCTTCCGTTTTGCGGAATCTAACCAGAAACTTGTTGGCAAGACATCGGGAAATTTTAGTACATACACCCAAACATCATGAGCAGTCTTGAACGGAGGAGTGCTTGGAGCTGAGAGACAGGGAATAGCTAGCAGAATCTATTTTTTGGGTCATTTAGTGTCTGTCTTACAGCAATGACGTCCTTTGGTTTTGCTTAACAAGATGCTGCTGTCCTTTTTACAAAGCTATTTGCATCCTCTCCTTCAAAGAAACCTAAAGGGCTTCCCCAGTGGCTCGGCTCAGTGACAAAGACTCTACCCGCCGATGCAGGAGACATTGGATTTGATCCCTGTTTGGGGAAGATGCCACTTGCCATGGAGCAGCTAAGCCTATGCCTACGAGCTGTCACTTCAGTCACATCCGACTTTTTGTGGCTCTGTGGGCTGTAACCCGCCAGGCTCCTCTGTCCATGGGATTCTCCAGGCAAGAATACTGGAGTGGGTTGCCATGCCTTCCTCCAGGGGATCTTCTCAAGCCAGGGATCGAACCTGTGTCTCCTGCATTGGCAGGTGGGTTCTTTACCACTAGTGCCACCTGGGAACCCCAGCTAAGCCTGTGCTGCACAACTATTGAGTCAGTGCCCTACACAACCCGGGAGCTGCAGCTCCTGAAGCTCTCGTGCTCTAGAGCCTGTGCTGCGCATCAGGAGAAGCCACACAGTGAGAAGCCTGTGCACCTCAACCATATAGTAGTCCCCATTTGCTGCAACTAGAGAAAAGCCTGCACAGCAACAAAGACGCAGCATAGCTAAAAACAACTAAATTTTAAAAGACACCTAAAGTCCCAGTAGTCACCATAACTATTTCTGGATGATGTTATTATCAGTCCTACTCAGTTCAGTCAGTCAGTTCAGTTGCTCAGCCGTGTCTGACTAGGTGACCCCATGGACTGCAGCACGCCAGGCTTCCCTGTGCATCACCAACTCCTGGAGCCTACACAAACTCATGTCCATCGTGTCAGTGATGCCATCCAACCATCTCATCCTCTTCTCCGCCTTCTCCCGCCTTCAGTCTTTCCTAGCATCAGGGTCTTTGCCAGTGAGTTGGTTCTTCACATCAGGTAGCCAAAGTATTGAAGTTTCAGCTTCAGCATCAGTCCTTTCAATTAATATTCAGGACTGATTTCCTTTAGAATGGACTGGTTGGATCTCCTTGCAGTCTAAGGGACTCTCAAGAGTCTTCTCCAACACCACAGTTCAAAAGCTATTCTACTCAATCCCAACTAAGTAAATACTCTGTAACATGCAGATTAAATTGTAAAGTTAATCACCAATAAAAGCCCTTGCAGAAAATAAAGAGGGACAATAATAGGGAAGGAAAAAAATAAGTCAATATATATCAGTGTATGCATAACAAGAAAGGGAGCTCTGCATAGCTGCTGCAGTCATGTGCACTCATTGTCTGCTCTGAATTCTATGTTTCCTTTGCCCTCAACTGGCACCACAGTCAGTCAGGATTCTTTTCATGGTGGAGGCAATCCAAATCTTTACTCCCAAAGGATCTGAATTTTAGTGGTCTGTGGTGGTGTTTTTTTTAATATGGACAAATAAAATAATGCTTTATTCCTACTATATAAAGAATATTCTAATATAACATTATTTCAGGAGGTAAATCCACATGTTTTTCTGTATTTTCATATCATTGCACAGTATAATTTAAAAACATTGGAAAATCTGTCAGTACCCTAAATGTGTTCTTAGTGGTCTGTCTTTAATATGTTGTTATAGTTTTGCCTTAATTTGTACAGCCATGTTTGAGGGAACTCAGAGAATGCCTTGGGCTCCAGACAGAGTCTTTTAGCAGACACTTGGTTTACCCTTACTGGTTGGGAGCAATTGCCCCAGGAAAAACAATGATCTCTTCTTTGTTATTTCAGTAGCATGAGAAGTTCAGCTTAGCCAGTGGAAGTCTTATCTTCCAGTTCACTGGAGCTAGTGTTGTGATCTCTGGTAGGAGCATGCTGCCTTAAATTAAAGCCTCTAAAACCAAGAACAATCAAACTTGCAAAGATGGAAAACAAAATTTTGGGGGGTTGTAATGAACTATTGTAGTGGAGGATGCTCTTCCAGATCTATCCCTTATTTAATGTATTCTCACTATGGAAGAAAAGAGTACCCTATATTAGTTTCAGATCCCAAGAATAGCCCACATCCTACAGAATAGAGCCCTAACCTTTCATTGCGTTGTTCCCCAACAGGTGCTCTGACTGATTATTCACTGGGCTCTTTTATCAGTTCTGCTACTTCTGAGGGTGTCTTAACCTGACAGAATCAGTAAACTCGGTGGGCATGAGCTCATTGGCACACTTTTTTAGCTAAGAAATGAGTTCCTTGTTCAGAAGCAATATTGTGTAGAACAGCCCATATATAATCATTATATCTATCTGTTATGACATAGTAGATTGCTTAAAAAAATTACAGCTTAAAACAACAAATATTTATTTTTCACAATTCCTGTTGGTCAGGAGTACAGGACCAGCTTAGCTGGTGATTCTGTGCACGCATGCCCAGTCATGTCTGACTCTTTGTGACCCCATGGAGTGTAGCCTGCCAGGCTCCTCTGTCCATGGGATTTTCCAGGCAAGAATACTGGAGTGGGTTGCCATTTCCTCCTCCAGGGGATCTTCCCAACCCAGGAATTGAACTTGCCTCTCCTGAGTCTCCTGCACTGGTAGGCTGATTCTTTACCACTAAGCCACCTGGGAAGCCTGGCTCATAGCATTTCCTGAAGTTACAATCAAGCCAAGCTACTGGGTGGAGCACAGTCATTTTAAGACTTGACTAGAGTTGAAGGATCCACGTCCAACTTCACTCATAGTTGTTAGCATGCTTCATTCCATTCCTTCTAGGCTGATAAACTGTGGGCCTTTCCATAGGGCTTCTCACAGCAAGACAGCTTGCTTGGTTTCTCTAGTGTGAGTAGAGAGAGACAGACATTGGCCTAAAAATGGAAGCCACAGTCTTTTTATAACCTGATCTCACCATGATATCCCAATCACTTCTGCATATTAATTAGCAAGCCACTAGTCTAGCTCATGGCCTTACCCAGTGGCTCAGGAGTAAAGAATCCATCTGCCAATGCAGGAAATGTAGGAGACCCAGGTTCAGTCCCTGGGTAGGGAAGATCCCCTGGAGAAGGGAATGGCAACCCACTCCAGTACTCTTGCCTGGAGAATCCCATGGATAGAAGAGCCTGGTGGGCTACAGTCCATGAGGTTGCAAAGAGTTGGACACGACTGAAGCGACTGAGCATGCGTGCATGCAGTCTAGCTCATCCCCAAGGGGATGGGATTAAGGTCATAAGTAATAGGAGGTGAGGACCATTGGGAACAGTTTTAGAGACTGGCTACAATAGTCATACTAGCAAAAGCACAGAGCACTAGGGCTTTGGAATAGATAACTGTTCTTTTCAGAAACAGGTCTTGGTTTGCTACTGGATCCTGGTAGAGACTGAGCTGCTCATCTGGGACATCTAAGAGACTTTATGACCTGAACTTCCAATGATGAACTAGATGTTTTCTTATCCACCAAGATACAAGGTTGGTTGAAGGCATCAGCAATCCACCATCAAGTGGAAATGGTATAAATAAGATGAAGTCCTAGCAGCTCCTGAAGACAGAAGCATTTGACTGAAGAAGGAAAAAAAGCTAAGGCCTAGTTTGTAGATAGTTTTCACAATGTGTTGCCATTAACTGGCAGCAGATGGCTGCAGCATTATAACCCTATTCCGAGGTGGCCCTGCAAGACAGTTGTGATGGAAGATCCTCTCAGTGGGTAGAACTTTGAGCAATATGTGTGTGTCTGGGTTGAGAGAGGGTCAAAAGTGCAGATACACCGATTCATGGATAGTGACTGGCAGTTTGTTTACACGGTGTAGACCCAGAAAAAAGTTTTGGCAGATTGCTGACAAAGAGGATGGGGAAAGAGTTATGTAGATGAAACTTTCAGAATGAATACAGAGTGTGAAAAAGTTTTATGTCCCACATTACTCAGCAAATAGCATCCATGTAGCAGAGACTTTAAATAGAAAGGTGGACAAAGTGACCCACTCTGAATGTCAGACTCTTTCTGCGGTTACTTCAGTGCTTGCTCACTAGCCACAGTGGTGGGAGCAAAGGTTATGGGTGGGCCCAGCAATGTGGGCTTAACCCCATCAAGGCTGGTCTGGCTGAGTGCGTAACCTGCCAACAGCAGAGACTGATGCTGGGCCCTTGACACAGTGCTTTTCTCTAAAGATCAGAAGACAGGTTGATGACAGCTTCCTGACAGGTTGATCATAATGCAGGGGGCAGCAGTTTGTCCTCCCTGGAAAGAAGTCAGTCAGGATATAGATTTATCATCCCTGACCACATGGTTCTGAAACGTGTTTCCCAGGGCTCTGAAGAGCTTCAGTATCACAGTTCTTTATGTCTCAGTGCAGAAAAGAACTCAGCAAGAGGTAAAATGATAGATAAGAAGTGATTTATTAGAACAGGACTTTTGTGAGGTTTACAAAGCGGACAGGTGAGAAATGCCACGCCCTGAGAACTTAGTTGGCTACAGTTTTATAATCAAAGAAAAAGTGGGGAGGGGGAGAACCTTTATCTCTCTTGGGCAGACATCATGCTTCCATCATCGGTTCCTCCTCCAGGTTGAGCCAGGGGAGTTTTCTTGTCTCTACATGGTCAAGCTAGGTCCACAAATTACTGTTTTTATGTGTGTAGAAAGCATGTTCTAGGGATCATTAACTACTGAGCTCACTGGGCGGGGTGTAGGTCTCATGCCACTATTGTTTTAGGGCGTGTCCTGTGCTGCTGTTGTGCGATTTTGTTGCTAAGCAAGCGTGCCTGATTTTGTGGTTAAGCAAACCTGCTTTCTTGAGTCTCCCATATTTTTTCTACCTACAGGCCCCTAGTGAGATTAACTGTTTAATCACCTACTTTGTCCCTTTACTCTGACCCTATCAGTTCTGCCAGTGTGACTATCCTTGTACTAAAGGAGGTTTGACAAAATACTGTTTTTGACTAAAGAGTTCATTTTTAAGTCATCCTCAAAGTTACAAAAAGGCTGCTTTCTTGAAGAAAAGAAAAACGATAATATATCAAAATATTAAAAGCAACTGTCTAGTGGGAATTGCTGATTCTTTCCACTTTTCAGTATTTTCCAGATTATTGTGTATCTGCAGTAATCCATAAAATAGATTCTGAAGGCAATTCAAGATAGTTTTTAAATTGCACTCTGAAAAAGTTCAACTTTGTAACTAAGGAAAGATTTTCCCAGAGGCAACTCTGTTCTAATCGTGATTTCAGTTCTATTATTTTCAGGCAAACTGTTACAGTCTCAGTCAATGACATTTCTGTATTATCTCAGTGACTCAAATTTCAGTGTACATAAGCCTCCAGGGAGACTTATAAAGATGACAACTCCCAATCCACCCCTCCATCCTAGAAATATGGGGTACTTCTGGGTGGGACGCAGGAATCTGTATATGTTAAAAAGGAGCTCAAGCGCATGACCCTTATTATGGTCCACATAACATCCTTAAAGAAACACTGCTCCAGGAAGCTGCAGGGCTGAGGAATAGCTAGGAAGAATTAAATTTAAGACTGTGGGGGAATAAACAGGTGCAAGTTGTTATTCTGTTTACAGTAGGATCAGATTCCAGAAACACAAGTGGACAACCCCAAATCCTTTTTGCCTTTGCTTAGCATTGATTCAAAATGTGGCACATCATTGCACTCACATTACCAATCTAGGTAGGCAAAATAGTTCTCTATCTGCATGAAAAAGGCTGCACAGCATAATGGGTACTGGTGTCCGATTGCTCTTTCACAACCATATCACAGCTGTCTCCAAAGCCAGTGGAGACATCTGAATTTGAGTATGAGCATCATCATTTGTTAGTTTTTGATTTTAGGTGAATTAACTAAGTCCTTAGAGGCTTGGATTTTTCACAGGAATACTATTTTTGAGCTTTTACAGGGAATGACTTCTATTGAAATATTTAATCATTCTAGACTTGGGTTCTTTTATAAAAATAAAGAGCACTAGAGTCTGATGGTCTTTCCAGTTTTAAAATTCTTTGTATATTTTACTAGGATCCTATTTTTATTATAAACTAAGTGGAAACATTCAGATACTTGAAGAAAACAAAAAATGACAATATAGAGATAAAAGCCATTAAAATATTTCTGCTTTCTTGGGCAGAATTTTATTTCTAAGTAATTAGTATATTATTAAATAAAATAATGAAGAATAAGGCAGTGATTTCTTCAGGTGAAATGAAACTACATGGTGAAGCTATAAGGTCTCCTGAATTACAGGCAATCTTTGGACCTACCACCTAAGTGCTACCTTTTCAGACAAATGTGGTGAATGCCCTCAGTAGACTCTGTCATGAAAGAGTGTCCAGTGACGAGAACTTGGAGTTCTGTCACACTGGGCCTGACGTTACCACCTCCACAGCGGAGTGTGTGGAGAGTGGATGACGCTGGATTCCTCAGGAGCCTTTGAGCTAAAACAGGGCATGGCGTCTCATTTCATTCCTGATGTGTCTCAGGTTTCTCCCCACTCTCTGTCACCACTGGACAATGCAAAGGGGAAAGATTTTCCAACCAAAGACCAGGAGCCCAGAATCCTGCCTTTCCCCATTTTCTCTCATTTTCCTGGCACCCACTTGTCCACTCCAATGCGTTGTCTAGGTCCGTGTAGACAACTGACCCCTGCTGTGTAGTGGGGATTCTGAGGCATGAGCACTCTTTAGTTGAGACTTTTCAAGTGCACTTGATAACATTCAGTTGGTTTACATAGTTATTAGATCGCCTAGATATGCATACTTGCCAAACAACTAAACAGATCTTGGCATTCCACCTATCTCTTAGGTCTCTATGGGGACTTCACCACTGGAAGTATTATTACTCTGATGGCTCTTTCTCCCTTTTCCATAATCAGAGTCTTCTGTTTCCTGGAGGACTTTGCCTCACCCTGAGGGGGTAGCAGGTGGCATCACTGAATCAAGGAGAAACAAAGTAAACCAGGTTCGAGAAAGCCAATGTAAAGGCCAGAATGAAAGGGTTAGTCTGTCAATCATGTCCGACTCTGCGACCCCATGGTCTGTAGCCCACCAGGTTTTTCTGTCCATGGAATTCTCCAGGCGGAATACTGGAGTGGGTAGCCATTCCTTCTCCAGGAGATCTTCCTGACCCAGGGATCAAACCTGGGTCTCCTGCATTGCAGGCAAATTCTTTACCATCTGAGTCACCAGGTTCAAGAAAACCAGTGAAAAGGCCAGAGTGAAGCACAGTTTAAAAAGTCCCCAGTGGGAAAAATTTTGTGAGAGTCCAGGGTCATGGAGAAGTTATAGGTCAAACCAGGGGAGCGCTCAGGAAACCAGAAGCAGATATAGAGAACCACAAACAAGACTTTAAAACAGCTCAAGTCTCTGTAGAAAGGAAGCACCATATAGTGTTCTCTTTTGCTGTCTTGCTGAATTCTTGTCATATGAAGGATGCAAGTCACTTACTTTTCCAGAGAGGCTGGTTCAGTGCAGGGTTGAAAAACTCAACCTTGCCTCCTGTGAAAGAACTTGGTTGCATTCTGTATGTGATTTAGATCCGTACTCTGGCTTTTGCTAAAAGCTGCACTGACTTTCCTTTGTCAGTTTGGCTGGTGTAGCTTCTCCTTTCCTACCCTGGAGATGCTGCTCTTTCTGTCACTCCTGTATTATCCATAAACATCCTAGATAATCTGGTTTTCCCTGTCTCTTCTTTTCATTTGTTTGTTTTCTATCAGTGACGCTCTTTGGCTTCTTCCTCTTGAGTTTCTCTCCTTATTTTCCTCCTTCGTAGTTGATCTGCTGTCACACTGACCTATACCCTGTGCTTTTTTCTAGCAGGTATTTTGGGTATTCTCCTAGAGTTCCCCCGCCTTTCTCTTGCAGGTATTTTTTTAGCTCATTGTAACTTCAGTCCCTGGTTCTCCTTATTGTCAGTCACCTTACATGAAGTAGAGATTATCCTGGAAGAATTTTCTTGGCTCAAATACATCTTTAGTCTTTTCAGTGTGGCTACCAACTTGGCATTGAATCAGTGCATATCAAACTGCATGTTCTACACAATAATTTAAAATTTAAAAAAAGAATTTGTTTTCTCACTTCAGTGATTATTTAAAAATTAAGGTAAGCATATTGATGGCCATCTGGGTACCCATTTTATAACTAAATACTGTTATGAAATTTCAGTATCCACAGTTGCACATATAACTGCATAGAAACCGAGGAAAGCAGGAGTAGACTTAACAAAGTGGACGGTGAATGAGATGAATATTTTTCAGTGGTTGAAATACAGAGAACTGATGGGAGAAGTGAGTCACCACAGCCAAACTAAAGCAAACTTACGCTGGAGCAATTAATAACATGTCTTGTTTAAACCAAATCACATCATTAATCACCTTAATGCTACTGATTCTCTTTTGATTATAATTGATTTATAAAATTTAAAAGCTTTTTAGTTGTATAAGAGTTTTATGTGTGAGGGACTTACAACTTTAAAATTTGAGGATATTTATGTAATATAATAAAAAGAAATTTATCTGGCTTCCACTTGCATCCAACATGAAGTAAATTTACCGTTCTGCCTGAGATAACATAAAAAGTGAAAAAAAAAATATACGGGACGATAATTTTCAAGATATTAAACATCGGACAATGAAGGATAGTGTTCTTTGAGACAGAAAAAACAAACAGTGAACCCTGTGATTGCCCCAGATGACTGCCAAGAGAAAGTTTTCAGGCCATGGCAGAGGGAGGGAAGACCCTGGTATAGCCTGGTGAACCCTCTGATTTGAGGATACCTACTGAGAGCTTGAAGAAATCTGGATGACTAGAGTTTTCTGGAGAAGAGACAGAGTGAGCATCATGGAGCAGTCCAGAGACCTGCAGAGGGTTTCCTTCCGATATGCAGAGAGCTGCTGAAGACTGCATGTACAGGAGGCAACTACCTGAGATTTGAAAGAATCACCCAAGAAAATGACACTTAGTGTTCACATGGGGCTATGAAAAGTACCTGTCCACTGCCCATTCTCGTCCCCTGCACCTCCTGCCAAATTAGAAATCTTTATAATTCATAGGACATGGTATAGAGAACTCAGAACAGCCGTGGTTCAGAAGTGAGGAATCATTAGTCCTAGAATAAATATTGAATTGGGCCCACCTAACAATACTGGGGGCTTCCCTCGTGGCTCAGACAGTAAAGAATCCACCTGCAATGCAGAAGACCTGGATTTGATCCCTGGGTTGGGCAGATCCCCTGGAGGAGGGCATGGCAATCCACTCCAGTATTCTTGCCTGGAGAATTCCGTGGACAGAGGAGCCTGGCGGATTGCAGTCCATGGGGTCACAGAGTCGGACATGACTGAGCGACTAAGCACACACACACACAACAATCTTGAAAGACAGATATAAGAGGGCCAAACTGTCTCCTACTAACTTAACTATGGCCTAGACCAATCTCCAGGCTAGTTACAAGAATATATAAATATCCAGCTCCTAACAAGGGAAAAAACAATGTTTACCATCCAATCAGAAATCACCAGACAATCAATGTTGCAGGAAAACATGAAATTTAAGTCTAGGAAAAATACATCAGTAGAAACTCACTCAGAACTGATAAATGAAATTATGCATAACAACATTAAAGTATTATGACTATTTTCCATATGTTCAAAAGCTAGGGGAAAGATTGAATGCTAATTAGAGACATAGACAGTATCTTAAGCTTCCCTGGTGGCTCAGCTGCTAAAGAATCTGCCTGCAGTGCGGTAGACCTGGGTTCAGTCCCTGGATTGGGAAGATCCCCTGGAGAAGGGAACGGCTACCCACTCCAGCATTCTGGCCAGGAGAGTTCCATGGACTCTGTAGTCCATGGGGTCGCAAAGAGTCCGACACAACTCAGCAGCTTTCACTTTCACTTTCAAGATATCTTAAAAGACAGTGGAACTTTGAGAGATGAAAACAGAGATATCGGACATGTCATAGAGACAGACATCCAATGTAATTCCCTTATGAAAACTTCAAAACCATGTGAAACTATTCATTTACTTTATTGAGGTACAATAAATCTCAAGATAATGGGAGAATTCAGTATTCAGAAAAGTAATTACCCTGGGGCAGAGGGAGGGAAAGACAAACAGGCAACAAAAGGCGCAAAGCAGGTTTCCAAAGTGCTGCTGATATTCTATGACTCAAGCTGGTGGTAGGCGTGTGACATGTTGTTCTAAAAAGCACACACATACCATCTATGCCACTGGGTATGTATAATATATTTATAGTGTACATATCTGTAATACATATATTTCATAATATAACAACAACGACAGTAAAGGTTACTCTGGTGGCCATGTGGGCGAAGGGAGATTAAGAGAGTCAGGGAGAGAATTAAAGCCACTTTTGCAGTAGTGATAAAATGGGAAAGGGCAACAAATCTCACAAGTCTTTTGAAATAGAATTTAGGAATGTGAATTGAATGCAGTAGTTTAAAGGGAAAAAATGAGTTTTTTTCAGTTTCCTGAAACTGAAAAAGCTTCTGAGACTCAAGTGTTTATGAATTAATAGAACATTTCTGGAAGGCTAGCTATAAATGGACAATATTGTTGCTTTCATTGGGCAACTAAAAAGCTCTAGGCCCAGGAGGGAGGGTGTCTTTTTTGAATTCTGAACCATGTTTGTATATTAACTACCCAAAAAACGGAAAGCAAAATTAAAGAGCAGAGATTTTTGTTTAGCTCAGAATTGACCATTCTAATTTAATGAGAGAAAATGTTGGGAGAAGCAAGATAATTACGGAAGTGACTTCCCCTGTGTTTAGTTTTCTGCCGCTGAATTAGGCTAAATAGCAAGTCTTTTGTATTTATCATAGGCTAGGATGGGAGTCAGAGTTGACTGTCTTCTGGTCAGGGCTAACTCTTCATGAGGTAAAGTGTGGGTCCCAGGGTTGCCCCTTCAGGAGGGCAGTGGGTGGGGCAGTCACTATGATTGATGTGTTTAGCAACAGTACAAAAACTATAAAGTGTTTCCAGGTGGATCCTTGTGACTGCAGCAGCACCATTTAAAAATGAGGAAGTGAGGTTGATCCTATCTTACCTACCCTTTCTATATTTTTTTCCTGGTGGACCTGCTCCTGTATAAAATCCTGTGCACATATTAGCTAGTCTTCAGTAAGCTGCTAACTTACTGATAATGCCTTAAGGCATTTAACCCTCCAAGAGGGTTCTGCATTTCTGCATTTTTATCAGAAATCCTAAGAAAAATAAGAAAAACTCAATGTTAAAAACAGATGTTGTATGCTGTCTAACATTCTTGCCTTTCATTTATATTTGATAATTACTAAGGCTAACCTTGTCTCTCATTTTACAGTGTCATTTACATAATATAAAATTTTGATCATTGCTTAGTTTTTGTTCATGTTTTGCCTCATTTCACAAAATATTTTTGGAGACTTGTAATAAACACATACCATAAAGTGGTGAGCTATGAATAAATTAAAAATCAGGCTCAGAGAAATAAAAACTTGAATAGAAAGTTGTCCCCAGGTATAAAAGCAGAACACAAATGAACCACTGGAACTGAGTTTCTTTCAACTATGGTCTAGGATCCCTGGCGAAAGTGATAAAGGAGACATGACATGTTACTAGTTATTCCCTGTCCCCCTCCCCCTCTCATCTCCTCCCCAAAACCCACTATTTCCATAAAGGAAGTATATAGCTTTTCCTACATATGACCCTAGAAGAAATTTCTCACCTGAATTGTAAGCTTTTGTTATCACATCCAAATCCACATACCTTTGAAAAGAAAGGACACAGAACCAACGAAAAAATAAATTTTAGCTGAATTAAAATGGAGCACTGGGCAAGGAAGGGACAGTAGATATATCTGACATGACTTGAGAGAACTGTGTCTTTGTTTACTAGTTTATATCTCAGTAACAAATAACCAGGGATTTAAGAATCCTCATTGTGTACTTCAGAAATACCATGCAATCACCTGATACGGTTGCATCACATTGGGGGTTCATATGAAAATAGTTGAAGTGATTTCCCTTGAAAATTCTGTTTGCTGAACTTTGTGATACATGTTGTTACTAAATAGCATATTTAAGTTGTTCTTTACAGAATTAAACACCTTTATTTAATGGGCCACTGGGGAAATAATAGTTTCTAAGGAAAAGTTTTTTTCAGCATGTTTATTATTGACCTGAAGAGAGAATATATGGATTAAAACTGTACTGGACATGAAGCTGGCAGGGGGACCTGGAACCATGGACGACAGAATCTGGGCCTCATTTCATTTTCAGACCCTAAGTGACCCTTGATGAAAAGAGCCTCTTCATGAAAGTGAAAGAGGAGAGTGAAAAAGTTGGCTTAAAATTCAACATTCATAAAATGAAGATCATGGCATCTAGTCCCATCACTTCATGGCAAATAGATGGGGAAACAATAGAAACAGTGACAGACTTTATTTTCTTGGGCTCCAAAGTCACTGCAGATGGGGACTGCAGCCATGAAATTAAAAGACTTGCTCCTTGGAATAAAAACTCTGACCAACCTAGACAGCATATTAAAAAGCAAAGACATTTCTTTACCAGCAAAGGTCCATACAGTCAAAGCTATGGTTTTTCCAGTAGTCATGTATGGATGTGAGAGTTGGACTATAAAGAAAGCTGAGCGCTGAAGAAATGATGCTCTAACTGTGGTATTGGAGAATACTCTTGAGAGTTCCTTGGACTGCAAGGAGATGAAAGCAGCCAATCCTAAAGAAAATCAGTCCTGAATATTCATTGGAAGGACTGATGCTGAAGCTGAAGCTCCAATACTTTGGCCACCCAATGCAAAGAACTAACTCATTTGAAAAAACCCTGATGCTGGAAAAGATTGAAGGCAGGAGGAGAAAGGGAAGACAGAGGATGAGATGGTTGGATGGCATCACTGACTCTATGGACGTGAGTTTGAGCAAGCTCTGGGAGTTGGTGAAGGACAGGGAAGCCTGGCATGGTGTAGTCCATGGGGTCACAAAGAGTTGGACATGACTGACCAACTGAACTGAGCTGAACTGAAGTGACCCTGTCACAAGTTGTCTGAAACATGTTCACATCCAGCCAAATACACTTCCACCTGTCCATGGGATTTCTCAGATAATTATTCTGAGCTTCTGTTCCTTGTTCTGCTCTGTAACTACACTGGTTCAACCCTCTCATCTCAGGACTTGCTGCAAGTCTTTTGCTCACTGACCTGCTTGGACCCTCTTCTCCAGCTCAACCCTTGGTGCTATTTTCTGGAGATGGGCTGATGTTCAATTTGACTCCATGCCCTGAAGCTCTGCGGCAAGGGTGTTCCTGCCCTCTCCTGCTCCTGCTTACCTGGCTTGGCTCAGCTTATCATGTTTCCTCATGGTATGTGAGTGTTTTCAGGGTGTGCTCAGTGTTTATCTCCTTCGTGTTTTGACTGAAGTCAAGGGTGAGGAAACCTGAGCACTGCTCTGAGTTGTTTAATAAAACAAAAAAGCACAGGGTATATTCATAATTCATTCATCGTTCATTCATTGTCCATTGTGTGCTGGATACTGAGACCACTGAGGCAGAAATAATAAGACACTGTGTGTCTTCACAGAATTAACAGCAGAGGAGGAAGTCATTTTAAGGCAGCCTTTTATGTATGTGATTTACTTATTGAGTTACCTAGCAGACATAGTTGATGAGACATTTAGGCAAGAGTGATAAGACAAAGATGGAGCATCAGTGCCCTGAATCGCAGCTGTTAATTGCTCTAGCACAGTAGTTGTCAAACTGAGGTGATTTTGCTTCCCTCTCCTGCCCAGAGACACACAGCAATGTCTGGAGACATTGGATGTTACAACTGAGACAGTGCTCCATAGTGGTTAGATGTCAAGGATGCTGCCAAACATCCTACGATGCTTAGGACAGTCCCCCATAACAAAGAATTATCGAGTCTAAAATGCCAACAGTTCTGAACTTGAGAATCCTTGGCTAGTCTATGTGTCAACTGTATGTTTCTGAGAAAGCAACTATCAAGAAAGCTTCCTGTAGCCTGATGTTTATTACTGTTAGTTGCAGCTGACATTCAATGAGGGCTTACTATATGCCAGGTATTCATTGTAAACAGTTTAAGTGGATTATCTCATTTAATCATCAAAAACTCTATGCTGGATAGAGACAGTACCAGAACAAGTGAGAGCTGGACGGGCACTTGGCAACTCTCTGTCTCTCCAAGGAAAGATAATTAAAAATGGGCAAAGGAGATCCTAAGACGCAAAATGTCATCATATGCATTCTTTGTGCAAACTTACCAGAAGGAGCACAAGAAGAAGCACCCGGATATTTCAGAACTTCTCAGAGTTTTCTGAGAAGTGCTCAGAGAGGTGGAAGACCATGTCTGCTACAGAGAAAGGAACATTTGAAGACATGGCAAAGGCAGACAAGGCCCGTTATGAAAGAGAAATTAAAACTTATATCCCTCCTAAAGGGGAAACAAGAAGTTCAAGGATCCCAGTACACCCAAGAGGCATCCTTCAGCCTTTTTCTTGTTTTGTTCTGAGTATTGTCCAAAAGTCAAACATGACCGTCCTGGCCTGCCTCTCCATTGGTGTTATTGCAAAGAAACTGGGAGAGACGTGGAATAACACCGCTGCAGATGACAAGCAGCCCCATGAGAAGAAGGCTGCTAAGCTGAAGGAAAGTACAAAAAGGATATTGCTGCGTACCGAATTAAAGGGAGCCTAATGCAGCAAAAATGGAGTCATCAAAGCTGAAAAAAGCAAGGAGAAGAAGGAAGAGGAGAAAGATGAGGAAGATGAAGAGGATGAAGAGGAAGAAGATGATGATGATGAATAAGTTGGTTCTAGTGCAGTTTTTTTTTCTTGTCTATAGCGTGTTTAACCCCCCTGTGCACAACTCACTCCTTTTAAAGAAAAACATTGAAATATAAGGCTGTGTAAGATTTGTTTCTAAACTGCACAGTGTCTTTTTTTGTGTAGTTAACGCAGTACCAAATATGTCTTTAGATAGCCCTGTCCTGATGGTATTTTCAGTAACCACTAATCTTGCCTGGTGCAGTATGGGGGTTGTAGATAGGCATGGAAATTTGAACCAGGTTCTTGCTGGTGCACAGCGTAAATTAGGTATATATGGGGATGGTAGTGTTTCATCTTCAGTTGTCTCTGATGCAGCTTATATGAATAATTGTTGTTCTGTTAACTGAATACCACTCTGTAATTACAGACAAAGAAAAAATTGCAGCTGTTTTGTTGACATTCTGAATTCTTCTAAGTAAACACAATTTTTAAAATTAGTATTGTCTTTTTCATAGGTCTGAAAATTTTTCTTTTTAAGGGGAAGCTAGTCTTTTGCTTTTGCCTATTTTGGATCACACGAATTACTACAGTGTTTATCTTTCATATAGTTAGCTGATAAATAAAAAGCTTTTGTCTACGCACCCTGCATACCCATGATGAGGGTATAAAAGTTGAATTGAGACAGTTTTCATCCATAACTGAAACTTAAGTCTTGACCAGTTAATAGCAGATTTCACATACCCCAGTTACATTTACAAAGTGAAGAGTAATGGGATTACTCACAGCATGGGATTTAGAATCAAACATTTTGAAAGTCTGTCCTTGAAGGACTAATAGAAACGTATGTTCTAATCTTTACATGAAGACTCTATACTCTTTAACTCCCATTACCATGTAATGACAGTTTTATTTGCAGTTCCCTTGTTAAAGACCTGAGAATGTATCCCCGAAAGCGTGAGCTTAAAATACAAGGCTGCCATATTGTTTTTTTGTTGTGTGTCCCAGCAAAGGCTCTTGGGGAAAAAGTGCTGGCTATAAATGTCTTCTTCTATTTATCTAAATACAGACTGTTCAGGAAACTCGAGATCCTCGGTTAAAGGTATTTTTAATTAATTAGACTGACTTTTAAACTTGTATACCACATTTAAAATCAGGTTTATCTTCCTATATTATGGGTTGCCCCTTTATAAATTGAATAGACATGATGAAAAAAGACACTTTGTATTTCAATATGAACTATCTGATTTATTTGAATTTTACTTTTGTTTACAAAACTCAAGCTCATTCGTTAGGGTCATATGTTTATCTGCTTAGCACTTTGGGGAACAATTCGGCAATTTTGTGGCTTTTGAGATTATTGTTCTCTTAAAGTGCCAGTGTTTTAAAATAACATTCTTGTAATTTTACATGCTTTTGTGAGGGAGTGCTGTTTTATTATAGAATTTTGACTTGGGTTCTTTCCATTTGCTTTTGTTTATGTAGTTTCAAGAGGAATACTGAACATCTGAGTCTTGGATGATACTAATAATTTCAGAGGTTTAAAAACAAAACAAAACAAAACTCTGTGATGCCGTCCACAACCTTTTTGGCACCAGGGACAGGTTTCATGGAAGACAGTTTTTCCATGGACAGGGGGCAGGGAGGGGGATGGTTTTAGGATGATTCAAATTCATTACATTTATCATGTACTTTATTTCTATAATTATTACATCAGCTCCAGCTCAGATCATCAGGCATTAGATCCCAGAGATTGTGTATCCCTGCTATAGAAGTGAAGAAGTGAAGTTGCTCAGTTGTGTCCGACTCTTTGCGACCCCATGAACTGTAGTAGCCTTCCAGGCTCCTCCATCCATCGGATTTTCCAGGCAAGAATACTAGAGTGGGTTGCCATTTCATAGAGTAGGCATTATTAGCTCTGCTTTACAAATGAAGAAACAAGTTTATTGAGATTAAGAAACTTGGCCAAGATCTAATTGCTAACAAGTGACAGAACAGGGAGTTGAATCCAGGACGCCTGGCTCTTCATCCTTCACTACCAGGAATGGTTAGCATCTCTAACTTAGAGTCAAGCGCCTCCTTCAGCTGAGCTCATAGCTCCTGAGAAGTTGCTGGCATGACAGCCTGAGCTAGCTGAGTCCTCCACTGGCTACGGGCTTCTGGAGGCCTGAGGGGAAAGACAGGTTAATTTAACAGTATGTTAGTCATTCAGTCATGTACGACTGTTTGTGACCCCATGGACTTGTAGCCCACCAGGCTCTTCTGTTCATGGAATTCTCCAGGCAAGAATTTAACAGTATAATTCAGCCCAAACTTGGGAAAAGAGAATTTAATACTACATTAAACATTAGCATCTAGTTTAGGATGAATGGTTCTCCCACAGGGGTGTGCAGCTAGCTCATTAATCTGACCCGATTAAGCTGGATCAACCCAAACCGTTAGTCATATCTAATTTAGCCACGATTGTGTTGATAGAGTGAGCCACAGCACTATAAATAGCAGAATGGCACTAACAGGCTCTGATGCTGTCAGCTTTCATTAGCTTACACTTAAGTTTTACTTTTCATTGCTTTATACTTCTGCTTTACTAAGAGCTTCTGGGCAGTTTGGGGTAAGATTTTTAGGCTCAGCCTGTGCTTTTTGTCAGTTTGGTGTTCTCCGAGGGCAAAGCAGCTGTCCACCGTCATCCGTACCTCTATTAGCATTACGATGCCTGAACGCTCCGAGACCGTAATTTGATCTAGTTCCTTAACCCTATAATCTAGCTGATAGAAGGTAATTGAACACCACGTCTGCCCATGTGATAGGGCAGAATTCTTCTGTCTTCTCACCTGAGTACATCAGGCTTGTGCCACCCAGAAGAATGAAAAGGTAACTCAGAATATGTGGGGTCCATATAGCCCAAGCGGATATCCTTATGAAGAAGAGGAAGTATGGGCCCCACAGATAGCAGGTTAGTCTGAAGCGAGTGTGGTTTTGGTCCCAGTAAGTTTCTAAAATGACTTGCTCTGAGAACAGTATATGTGTGTTTCATTTTGAGGTCCTAGGAATTTTTAGGGTAACTTCCGTACAATTCCTGTTTGGCTGACAGGAAAGACACCTTTGTCTTAGGGCCAGTAACAGCTTCTAAGAGGGGGCTAAATGTGAAGGATGTTGATTTTCTTTTTTATTGTGATCATAGTATGAGCTGTTATGTAAAGGAAGGTTGGCAGGTGAAGGTTTTTGGTGAGTGAGCGTTGTTTTTTCTCTTATCAAGACTTGTGTGTTACCTCTCTCCCATATCATTCAGTAGGTGTCTTAGACATTATTTCATTAATTACCTCTCTGAATTCCTGGGGTCAGTGTCTGGCATTTTGTTTTCCCCTCTTGTCTTTTAAAAAGTTATAGAGACGTTGAATATCTTGAACTGAATGACAATGAAGTCCCTATCATTTATTTTTTTATTTTTTTAAAATTTTACTTTATTTTACTTTACAATACTGTATTGGTTTTGACATACATCAACATGAATCCACCACAGGTATACACGTGTTCCCAATCCTGAACCCCCCTCCCACCTCTCTCCCCATACCATCTCTCTGGGTCATCCCAGTGCACCAGCCCCAAGCATCCTGTATCCTGCATCGAACCTAGACTGGTGATTCATTTCTTATATGATATTATACATGTTTCAGTGCCATTCTCCCAAATCATCCCACCCTCTCCCTCTCCCTCTGAGTCCAAAAGACTGTTCTCTACATCTGTGTCTCTTTTGCTGTCTCTCATACAGGGTTATTGTTACCATCTTTCTAAATTCCATATATATGTGTTAGTATACTGTATTGGTGTTTTTCTTTCTGGCTTACTTCTCTCTGTATAATAGGCTCCAGTTTCATCCACCTCATTAGAACTGATTCAAATGTATTCTTTTTAATGGCTGAGTAATACTCTATTGTGTATATGTACCACAGCTTTCTCGTCCATTCATCTGCTGATGGACATCTAGGTTGCTTCCATGTCCTGGCTATTACAAACAGTGCTGTGATGAACATTGGGGTACACGTGACTCTTTTCAATTCTAGTTTCCCTATCATTTATTGATGGCAGTGTGCTAAGCACAGTACTGAATGCTTTAAATGTGCTCTCTCTTTTCATCTGTACAACAACCCTTTTACGTATTCATCCTCATTTTACAGAGCAGAAAAGTTTACATTAAGCAAATACAAGTTGGGTTAAGGGTGGTAAGAAGGCAGCTGGGTGGCTAGACTGGGATTTGAACACATGTCTCCTGATACAGAGTTTCCTGTGATTGACCACTCTCCTGCACTGGGGATCCTTCTTGGGCTCAGACTTTAGCTGAAGGATTATAGAGCACAGGGAAAAGGAGGAAGAAGTGAAGGAATAGAGCAGGGGTAAAGGAGTGAAACTTGCCGCCAGGAGACAGATAACAGTTTGTTTCCATTTTTTTTCAGCCAGGTTCTGCTTCTGTATTTCACAACACTTCTAAAAAGTGGCAATGTGCTCTAGGCAAACTGATGTCACCTTCCAGATATACAGTACAATATTTCATAATCATCACTTTTAAGGGCACACACTTAGAGCATTTTACTAGTGTTACAGATCTCAGGCTTATTTCAGATAGAATTTCTTTCCCTTCTCTTTTCCCTTTAAGAGGCAAATAAAATAAGACTTACCTAAGAAGCTACGGACACGACTGAGTGACTGAACTGAACTGAAGAAGCTACTACAAGTGTAGTAGTCATTTGATCAGAGATATAATATGTTGAGTTGTAATTTCTATCCAAAAATCTGAATGTTTTTAGACAGATGTTTCCCGATACTTAAGCTTCACAGTCTTTTCACAGACCATAAATCTTTAGGGGGAAATATGGATGTGAAAGTTGGACTGTGAAGAAAGCTGAGCGCCGAAGAATTGATGCTTTTGAACTGTGGTGTTGGAGAAGACCCTTGAGAGTCCCTTGGACTGCAAGGAGATCCAACCTGTCCATTCTGAAGGAGATCAGCCCTGGGTGTTCTTTGGAAGGAATGATGCTAAAGCTGAAACTCCAATACTTTGGCCACCTCATGCGAAGAGTTGACTCATTGGAAA
Organism: Budorcas taxicolor; assembly: GCF_023091745.1. Lineage (NCBI taxonomy): Eukaryota > Metazoa > Chordata > Mammalia > Artiodactyla > Bovidae > Budorcas > Budorcas taxicolor. The sequence continues at coordinate 43,316,527 of NC_068912.1, read as the reverse complement.
AGACTCTGATGCTGGGAGGGATTGGGGGCAGGAGGGAAAGGGGACGACAGAGGATGAGATGGCTGGATGGCATCACTGACTCGATGGACGTGAGTTTGAGTGAACTCCGGGAGCTGGTAATGGACAGGGAGGCCTGATGTGCTGTGATTCATGGGGTCGCAAAAAATCGGATACGACTGAGCGACTGAACTGAACTGAACTGAAGGAAATGTTAGTTCTTCTTGAGTGTTTTCCAATACTTGGTTCTTACCTGCTTTTGACTCAGCTGTTAAACCTGCAAAATTTTCACCTGATTCATCTGCAAAAGAAGGTTGTAGGGCAGTAGTTGAATAAGCTGGTACTTCAGTGTAATGTCTAATAATAGCTACTAGTTATTGAGCACTCAACTATCTGGCCCAGTGCTAAAGCTGGGTACTTCACACTTATTCATTCTCACAACCCAATATGTAGGTACCAGTGTCATCCCTTTTACAGATGATGAAACTGAGGTTCAGCGAGATTTAGTGACAGAGCCTATACTCAACCACAGGTCTGACTCCAAAGTCAATATTTTCAGTTTTGCCTCAGTGGTATCTGTGTTGTAACACTCCCAGTGCCTCAGCTGGTGTTAGAAAGTGCCCATGATTTTTCTCATACCCTAGAGTTTTCTTTCATTTGCCCTTTGCTCCAGTCACATCACATTGGATTAGTCGTCATACCCCAGGCATTCTTCACCTTTCTTTTGGCTGTACTGTGTGGCATGTGCAATCTTAGTTCCCTGACCAGGGATTGAACCCGTGTCCCCTGCAGTGCAAGTGAGGAGTCTTAACCACTGAACCACCAAGGAAGTCCCTGCTTTACCTTTTTAGGTAACAAATTTGTCTTGCATTTAATAGATACAGGGCATTCCTTAAATATACGGAAAGTTAAAGAAGAGCAGATAGTTCATAGTCAAGTGAAATCCATTTCCTTTCTATAATTTAAGTATTTCAAATATTCACTCGTCTCCAAAGAATCTCTACTGAGTCCCAAAGTTGTTAGGTGATCCCAATTTGTAATTCATAAAGAAAATAGGAGTAATTAGACAAGTATACCATTAGACAAATACACCATTGCGGGACTTCCCTGGTGGCTCAGACGGTGAAGTGTCTACCTGCAATGAGGGAGACCTGGGTTCAATCCCTGGGTCGGGAAGATCTCCTGGAGAAGGAAATGGCAACCCACTCCAGTATTCTTGCCTGGAAAATCCCATGGACGGAGGAGCCTGGTAGGCTTCAGTCTGGGGTCACAAAGAGTCGGACACAACTGAGCGACTTCACTCACCCACCATTTTTACCACTTGCCAACCCAATTAATAAATGTAAGTACATTTGCTCTTGTTCTTACCTCCTCCCCTCTAATCTTAGAGTTGAGATTGGCAAACTACGGTATCTGGGTCTGCCGAATGCTTTTGTGAATAGAATTTCATTGGAAGGCAACTATGCCCACTTGTTCATGTATTACCTATGGCTTTTTCTGCAGTTTGAAGGTAGAGTTGAGTAGTTACCACAGAGACTCTGTGACACAAAAAACCCTAAAGTATTTACTATTTAGCCCTTTAAGAGAAATTTGCTAATCCCTGTCTTAGAAGATGGAATGGTCCTCACATGTCAAGGCTAATCTTTCTCATTCTTAATCTTGTTTTCTTCTCTTTCTTCAGATCATTTAGGCTTTCCCTTTGCCCTCTGCCTCTCCAACTCCCTTGGCCCCTTTCCCTCAATCTATCAGTATGCTATACTCAAAATATCAGCCTTAAGACAAAACAGAATAAAGCAAAATGAAACTTTCCTTTGGTCTTTCAAGTCTCATGACCTTGCCTTATTTCTTGTCTTCCCTGCTGAGCTACTTCTTAAAAGTGTTGCTTTCATGATTGAGCTCACATTCCTCAATTCCTCCAATCACTTCAGCCTTGCTTTTGTCTTCATCATTTGTTTTTAATTAGTTAATTAAATCAGTTTAATTAATCAATTATACTATTTAATTAATCAATTAGAATATTTGTTGGGTTACCACCATGTTCCAGGTTCTGTACTAGGCTCTGAGGACACAACTGGGTGAACCAAATTGGCAGAAATTCTTGCCATGAGCATTTATAATCTGGTTGGGGAGACACAATAAACAAAATAAATAAGCAAAATATCCAACATATTAGAAAGTGATAAATACTGCTGAGGAAAATCAATCAGGAAAGGGAGATAGGAAGTGTTGGTTGAGAGTGGGAAGTTCACATTTTAAAGGAGTGGTCATAGAAGTATTCAATGTATTCAGAAGATGGCATTTGAACAAAGACCTAAAGGACGTGAATGAGTGAATCCCCGGCGGAGAGAACAGCAAAGGCAAGGGCCCTGAAGTGGGTGTATGTATAGGATGTTCAGGAGCAATTTGGCTGGATTGAATGGGAATAAGGGGCAGAGTGATATGAGATGGGGCTGCAGGGCTAAAGGAGAGACTGTGTCATTTCGAGCCCCATATGCCATTTAAAGGATTCTGGCTTTTACCCTGAATGATTTGGGACATTTTGAGCCAAGAAGTGATACGATGTGACTTAGCATTTTAAAGATCCTTGTGGTAGTTCTGTTAAGACTAGACCACAGTTGACAAAGGCAGAATGAGGAAAGTCAGTTGGGAGATTGTTGCAATTATCCTCAGGTGATACTGGCTTGGATGTGGTAGGGTGATGAAGAGCTGTTCCAGTTCTCAATGTATTTTCATGGTAGAGGCAACAAGATTTGCTACAGATTAGATGTGGTATATGACATTGTACTACTTAATCAATTAGAATATTTGTTGGGTTACCACCATGTTCCAGGTTCTGTACTAGCCTCTGAGGACACAATTGGGTGAACCAAATTGGCAGAAATTCTTGGCCATGAGAAATTTATAATCTTCCCTGGTGGCTCAGAGGTAAAGCCTCTGCAATGCGGGAGACCCAGGTTTGACTCCTGGGTCAGGAAGATACCCTGGAGAAGGAAATGGCAACCCACTCCAGAACTCTTGCCTGGAAAATTCTGTGGGCTACAATCCATGGGGTCACACAGAGCCGGACACGACTGAGCGACTTCACTTTCGCTTTCATGACATAAAAAGGAGAGCTGTAGTTAGTTGCTTCAGTCATGTCCAACTCTTTGTGGTCCAATGGATAGCAGCCTGCCAGGTTCCTCTGTTCATGGGATTTTTCAGGCAAGAATACTGGAGTGGGTTGCCATTCCCTTCTTCAGGGGATTGTCCTGACTCAGAGATTGAACCTGCCTCTCTAACGTCTCCTGCATTGGCACACGAGTTTTTTTTACTGCTAGTGCCACCTAGGAGGGGGCATCAAGGATAAATCCAAAGTTTTTAAGCTGAGGGACTGGAAAGGTAGAATTGCCATTAACTGAGAAGAAGCTTATATGTGGAGCAAGTTTGGGGGGGAAAGATCAGGAGCTTGTTTGGGACATGTCTTTTACATATTCAACTGAGTATATCTAGTTGGATATGTAAGTCAAGAGATCAGTGGAGATGTCAGGGTTGGAGATAAACTTGTGCAGGTCAGCATATCAATCAGAGTTAAAGCCAAAAATGAGCTATGATTGTAACAGGAGTGGCTGAGATAGAGAAGTGTATAGGCTCTGTGTCCTGGGGTACTCCAGTTTTAAGAGATTGAGAAAATGAGCAGGAACAGAGTCCAAAAAAGCAGCAACCAATGAGACAGAATGAGAATCAGGAGACATAGTGTCATGGAAGCCAAGTGAGGAAAGTGATTCTAGGAGGAGAGGAGGAAGCAAACAGTGGGGGCCAGGATTGCAAATAGGTCAAGTAAGAAGACGACAGAGACTTGACTTGTTTAACTTAGCACTATGTGGATCAATGGTGACCTTGATAAGAGCAGTTTTGATGGAATGGTGGATAGAGATGCCTGACTGGAGTGTGCTCAAGAGAATGAGAAGAAGAACTGGTAACAGGGAGGAAAAAAACATTTTGAGTTTTGCCATGAAAGGCAGCAGTGAAACAACTTATGAGGGGCAAATCCAAACACAGGTCGTTTCTGTGTTCTTTATCTGTTATCTTCGACACTATGGACTTCAGTTTAATTCAGTCACTCAGTCATGTCTGACACTTTGCAACCACGTGACTGCAGCATGCCAGGCTTCCCTGTCCACCACCAACTCCTGGAGCTTGCTCAAATTCACATCCATCGAGTTGGTGGTGCCATCCAACCATCTCATCCTCTGTCGTCCCCTTCTCCCGCCTTTAATCTTTTCCAGCATCAGGGTCTTTTCAAATGAGTCAGTTCTTTGCATCACGTGGCCAAAGTATTGGAGTTTCAGCTTCAGCATCAGTCCTTCAATGAATATTCAGGACTGATTTCCTTTAGGATTGACTGGTTTGATCTTCTTGTAATCCAAGGGACTCTCAAGAGTCTTCTCAAACATCATAGTTCAAAAGCATCAATTCTTCAGTGCTCAGCTTTCTTTATAGTCCAACCCTCATATCTGTATATGACTACTGGAAAAACCATCACTTTGACTAGATGGACCTTTGTTGGCAAAGTAATGTCTCTGCTTTTTAACATGCTGTCTAGGTTGGTCATAACTTTTCTTCCAAGGAGCAAGCATCTTTTAATTTCATGGTTGCAGTCACCATCAGCAGTGATTTTGGAGCCCAAGAAAGGAGTCTGTCACTGTTTCCATTGTTTCCCCATCTATTTGCCATGAAGTGATGGGACCGGATGCTGTGATCTTAGTTTTTTGAATGTTAAGTTTTGAGCCAGCTTTTTCATTCTCCTCTTTCACTTTCACCAAAGAGCTCTTCAGTTCCTTTTCACTTTCTGCCATAAGGGTGGTGTCATCTACATATCTGAGGTTATTGGTATTTCTTCCAGCAATCTTGATTCCAGCTTGTGCTTTATCCAGCCCAGCATTTTGCATGATGTACTTTCAGTTCAGTTTGGTTTAGTCGCTCAGTCATGCTTGACTCTTAGGGACATCTTGGACTGCAGCACACCAGGCTTCCCTGTCCATCATCAACTCCCAGAGCTTAGTCAAACTCATGTCTATCGAGTCGGTGATGCCATCCAGCCATCTCATCCTCTGTCGTGCCCTTCTCCTCACGCCTTTAATCTTCCCTAGCATCAGGGTCTTTTCAGATGAGTCAGTTCTTTGCATCACATGGCCAAAGTATTGGAGTTTCAGCTTCAGCATCAGTCGTTTCAATGAATATTCAGGACCGATCTCCTTTAGGACGGACTGGTTGGATCTCCTTGCTGTCCGAGGGACTCTCAAGAGTCTTCTCCAACACCACAGTTCAGAAGCATCAATTCTTCGGTGCTCAGCTTTCTTTATAGTCCAACTCTCACATCTGAACATGACTACTGGAGAAACAACAGCTTTGACTAGACGAAACTTTGTTGACGAAGGAATGTCTTTGCTTTTTAATATGCTGTTTAGGTTGGTCATAGCTTTTCTTTCAAGGAGCAAGTATCTTTTAATTTCATGGTTTTTAATGTCTGTTAAATTAATGTCTTTTAATCATTTCCAGTGATTTTGGAGCCTCAAAAAATAAAGTCTGTCACTGTTTCCATTGTTTCTCCATCTATTTGCCATGAAGTGCCATGGTCTTAGTTTTCTGAATGTTGAGTTTTAAGCCAACTTTTTTGCTCTCCTCTTTCACTCTTATCAAGAGGCTTTTTAGCTCCTTTTCACTTTCTGCCATAAGGGTGGTGTCAATTGCCTATCTGAGGTTACTGATATTTCTCCTAGCAATCTTGATTCCAGCTTGTGCTTCTTCCAGCCTGGCATTTCTCATGATGTACTCTGCATGTAAGTTAAATAAACAGGTGACAATATACAGCCTTGACGGACTCCTTTCCTGATTTGGAACCAGTCTGTTGTTCCATTTCCAGGTGTAACTGTTGCTTCCTGACCTGCATACAGATTTCTCAGGAGGCAGGTCAGGTACTCTGGTATTCCCATCTCTTTCAGAATTTTCCACAGTTTATTGTGATCCACACAGTCAGAGGCTTTGGCATAGTCAATAAAGAGGAAGTAGATGTTTTTCTGGAACTCTCTTGCTTTTTCAGTGATCCAGCGGATGTTGGCAATTTGATCTCTGGCTCCTCTACCTTTTCTAAATCCAGCTTGAACATCTGGAATTTCACAGTTCATGTATTGCTGAAACCTGGCTTGGAGATTTTGAGCACTACTTTGCTGGCGTGTGAGATGAGTGCAATTGTGTGGTAGTTTGAGCATTCTTTGGCATTGCCTTTCTTTGGGATTGGAGTGAAAACAGACCTTTTCCAGTCCTGTGGCCACTGCTGAGTTTTCTCAATTTGCTGGCATATTGAGTGCAGCACTTTCACAGCATCATCTTTCAGGATTTGAAATAGCTTAACTGGAATCCCATCACCTCCACTAGCTTTGTTCGTAGTGATGCTTTCTAAGGCCCACTTGACTTCACATTCCAGGATATCTGGCTCTAGATGAGTGATCACGCCATCGTGGTTATCTGGGTCATGAAGATCTTTTTTGTACAGTTCTTCTGTGTATTCTTGCCACCTCTTCTTCATATCTTCTGCTTCTGTTAGGTCCATATCATTTCTGTCCTTTATCGAGCCCATCTTTGCATGAAATGTTCCCTTGGTATCTCTAATTTTCTTGAAGAGATCTCTAGTTTTTCCCATTCTATTATTTTTGGTTTATAGTTAACATATTTGCAATTAAAAGCCTCTTCTTAACAAATGGACTTCCGTGGTGGCTCAGAGGTTAAAGCATCTGCCTGCAGTGTGGGAGACCTGTGTTTGATCCCTGGGTTGGGAAGATCCCCTGGAGAAGGAAATGGCAACCCACTCCAGTATTCTTGCCTGGAGAATCCCATGGACGGAGGGGCCTGGTGGGCTGCAGTCCATGGCGTTGCAAAGAGTTGGACACGACTGAGCAACTTTATTTTCTTTCTTAACAAATAGTTTTGGGCAATATACCCAGGCACTCAGTTCAGTTCAGTCGCTCAGTCGTGTCCGACTCTTTGCGACCCCATGATTCGCAGCACGCCAGGCCTCCCTGTCCATCACCAGCTCCCGGAGTTCACTCAGACTCACGTCCATCAAGTCCGTGATGCCATCCAGCCATCTCATCCTCTGTCATCCCCTTCTCCTCCTGCTCCCAATCCCTCCCAGCATCAGAGTCTTTTCCAATGAGTCAACTCTTCGCATGAGGTGACCAAAATACTGGACTTTCAGCTTTAGCATCATTCCTTCCAAAGAAATCCCAGGGCTGATCTCCTTCAGCATGGACTGGTTGGATCTCCTTGCAGTCCAATGAACTCTCGAGTCTTCTCCAACACCACAGTTCAAAAGCACCAATTATTTGGCGCTCAGCCTTCTTCACAGTCCAACTCTCACATCCATACATGACCACAGGAAAAACCATATCCTTGACTAGACTGACCTTAGTCGGCAAAGAATGTATCTGCTTTTGAATATACTATCTAGGTTGGTCATAACTTTTCTTCCAAGGAGTAAGCGTCTTTTAATTTCATGGCTGCAATCACCATTTGCAGTGATTTTGGGGCCCCCCAAAATAAAGTCTGCCACTGTTTCCACTGTTTCCCTATCTATTTCCCATGAAGTGATGGGACCGGATACCATGATCTTCGTTTTCTGAATGTTGAGCTTTAACCCAACATTTTTGCTCTCCTCTTTCACTTTCATCAAGAGGCTTTTAGCTCCTCTTCACTTTCTGCCATAAGGGTGGTGTCATCTGCATACTGAGGTTATTGATATTTCTCCCGGCAATCTTGATTCCAGCTTGTGCTTCTTCCAGTCCAGCGTGTCTCATGATGTACTCTGCATATAAGTTAACTAAGCAGGGTGACAATATACAGCCTTGACGTACTCCTTTTCCTATTGGGAACCAGTCTATTGTTCCATGTCCAGTTCTAACTGTTGCTTCCTGACCTGCATACAGATTTCTCAAGAGGCAGGTCAGGTGGTCTGGTATTCCCATCTCTCTCAGAATTTTCCACAAGGCTTTGGCATAGTCAATAAAGCAGAAATAGATGATTTTCTGGAACTCTCTTGCCTTTTCTATGATCCAGTGGATGCTGGCAATTTGATCTCTGGCTCCTCTGCCTTTTCTAAAACCAGCTTGAACATCAGGGAGTTCATGGTTCATGTATTGCTGAAGCCTGGCTTGGAGAATTTTGAGCATTACTTTACTAGCATGTGAGATGAGTGCAATTGTGTGGTAGTTTGAGCATTCTTTGGCATTGCCTTTCTTTGGGATTGGAATGAAAACTGACCTTTTCTAGTCCTGTGACCACTGCTGAGTTTTCCAAATTTGCTGGCATATTGAGTGCAGCACTTTCACAGCATCATCTTTCAGGATTTGAAAGAGCTCAACTGGAATTCCATCACCTCCACTAGCTTTGTTCGTAGTGATGCTTTCTAAGGCCCACTTGACTTCACTTGCCAAGATGTCTGGCTCTAGATTAGTGATCACATCTTCATGATTATCTGGGTCGTGAATATCTTTTTTGTACTGTTCTTCTGTGTATTCTTGCCACCTCTTCTTCATATCTTCTGCTTCTGTTAGGTCCATACCATTTGTGTCCTTTATCGAGCCCATCTTTGCATGAAATATTCCCTTGGTATCTCTAGTTTTCATGAAGAGATCTCTAGTCTTTCCCATTCTGTTGTTTTCCCCTATTTCTTTGCATTGATCGCTGAGGAAGGCTTTCTTATCTCTTCTTGCTATTCTTTGGAACTCTGCATTCAGATACTTACATCTTTCCTCTTCTCCTTTGCTTTTTGCCTCTCTCTCTTCTTTTCACAGCTATTTGTAAGGCCTCCCCAGAGAGCCATTTTGCTTTTTTGCATTTTTTTTCCATGGGGATGGTCTTGATCCCTGTCTCCTGTACAATGCCACGAACCTCATTCCATAGTTCATCAGGCACTCTATCTATCAGATCTAGGCCCTTAAATCTATTTCTCACTTCCACTGTATAATCATAAGGGATTTGATTTAGGTCATACATGAATGGTCTAGCGGTTTTCCCTACTTTCTTCAATTTAAGTCTGAATTTGGTAATAAGGAGTTCATGATCTGAGCCGCAGTCAGCTCCCGGTCTTGTTTTTGTTGACTGTATAGAGCTTCTCCATCTTTGGCTGCAGAGAATATAATCAAGATGATTTCGGTTTTGTCCATCTGGTGATGTCCATGTGTAGAGTCTTCTCTTGTGTTGTTGGAAGAGGGTGTTTGCTATGACCAGTGCATTTTCTTGGCAAAACTCTGTTAGTCTTTGCCCTGCTTCATTCCACATTCCAAGGCCAAATTTGCTTGTTACTCCAGGTGTTTCTTGACTTCCTACTTTTGCATTTCAGTCCCCTTTAATGAAAAGGACATGTTTTTTGGGTGTTAGTTCTAAAAGGTCTTGTAGGTCTTCATAAAACCGTTCAACTTCAGCTTTGTCAGCGTTACTGATTGGGGCATAGACTTGGATAACTGTGATATTGAATGGTTTGCCTTGGAGACGAACAGAGATCATTCTGTCTTTTTTGAGATTGCATCCAAGTACTGCATTTCGGACTCTTTTGTTGACCATGATGGCTACTCCATTTCTTCTGAGGGATTCCTGCCCGCAGCAGTAGATATAATGGTCATCTGAGTTCAATTCACCCATTCCAGTCCATTTTAGTTCACTGATTCCTAGAATGTCGACTTTCACCCTTGCCATCTCTTGTTTGACCACTTCCAATTTGCCTTGATTCATGGACCTGACATTCCAGGTTCCTGTGCAGTATTGCACTAGCAAATGAAAAGGCTGAGAAAACCTCCTTTCTGAATTAATGCCTAAGCAGCTTTTCTTTTTCTACCTGTGGTAAGAAATATATATTTAGTCTTTTTTTGTTTTTACACAGAGCTTGTAAAACTCTTGGAATTTCCTGAGTGAAAGGGTGAGAGGAGAATCTTTTGTTATTCATAACAAATCTTATCTGAGTTTATGCTAATGAGGTGACTCCTGGTGGGCCTACAGATACATTCTGGAGAGTGTAGGTATTGGATACCTTGTAATTCAGTCAGTCAATTAAGTAGCTCAGTTGTGTCTCTTTGTGACTCTTTGTGACACCATGGACACAGCATACCAGGCTTCCCTGTCCATCACCAACTCCCATAGCTTGCTCCAACTCATGTCGTTCCAGTCAGTGATACCATCCAACCATCTCATACTCTGTTTTCCCAAGGGAACTTTCAGCCCCACCCCTGGACAGCTGAGAAGGAGATAGAGGCTTGAGATTGAACACCCTAACAGCCAGTGGTTAAAAGAAAGGGTTTGGAGAACTTCAGAGTTGGTGAATGGCTTTCCAGGAGCTCAGTGGTAAAGAAATTGCCTGCCAATGCAGTAGACCTCAGTTCGATCCCTGGGTCGGGAAAATCCCTTGAAGGAGGAAAATGGCAACCCATTCCAGTATTCCTAAAGGAGGAAACAGACAGAACAGGCTGCAACTTGAAAACAGGACTCCATCTTGGGCCAGACTGTGGACTGAGCTATATGCCCAGTATCTATGGAAATGACATACCAACTGGAAAACCAGACCACCCGGATGGAAGAGCCCCAGGGCTCATACCTAGACTCTCCGGCTAAAAGAATAACCTAATTATCTGTGTAACTGAACAGAATCATAAATTCTATTATGCTTATTGGGATATGACCACAGGCCTATTGATAATTGTCCACTGTTAACTACCTAGGCTTAAGGCATATGAATCATGGGTTAACTTTGATTGTATCTTCCTTTTCCTTTGTTCAGACTAGTTTCAGGGAATTTGAGGAGGTGGGTTTGGGCATGTACACTCAGGGTATATAAGGTTTTCACAAAAACTGGTCGGGGTCCTTGGCTAAGAAGAGACTCTGCCTTGGGCCCACCAGTGTAATAAACTGCACTCCACTATATGCATTGTCCTTCTGAGTGAGTTTGTTTCCCGGAACACATGGCTACAACATTCCAATCTGGGAAATAGCATGGACAGAGGACCCTGGCTGACTACAGTTCATGGGGTCACGAAAGAGTCAGACATGACTGAGCAACAAATCAACAAGAGTTGGTGATGGCATCAAGGTGCTGGGAGGGTGACATGCCCAGAGAGGACATGGATGCTCTGAGCCCCTCCCTTCCCTAGATCTTGCCTTATGCATCTCTTCCATTTGGCCCTTCCTGACTGTATCCCTTGTAATTAACTGGCAATACTAAGTAAAATGTTTTCCTTACTCTTGTGAGCTATTCTAGCAAATTATTGAACCTAGGAGGGAGTCATGGAAAACCCTCTTTATAGCTGGTTGATTAGAATTACAGGTGGCAACCTGGGACCTCTGACTGGCATCTGATGTAGGGGCAGCCTTGCGGGACACAGCCGTGTGGTCTGTTCTGTCTCTAGGTAGATAGTGTCAGAACTGAATTGAACTGCAGAACATCTAGTTAATATCCACAGAGAATTGGAGAATTGTTTGGTGTGGGGAAAAAAACAAACAACCATTTATTTGGTGTTAGAAATATTGTGAGTAGAAATAGTAGAAAACTACCAAAAAGTATTTTTAAAAGGTGCATTTCCTGGACTTCCCTGGTGGTACAGTGGGTAGGAATCCGTCTGCCAGTATAGGAGACATGAGTTCAATCCCTGGTTTGGGAAGATCTCACATAGTGGGGATTTATTCACTAAGGCATGTCCAAGTCTTGTGACCCCAGGGACAGAAGTAGCCCGCCAGGCTCCTCTGTCCGTGGAATTTTCCAGGCAAGAATAAGCCCATTCTCCGCAACTACTGAAGTCCGTGTGCCTAGAGCCTGTGGTCTGCAACGAGAAGCCACTGCAATGAGGCCCGTGTACCACAACAAACAGTAGCCCCTGCTCACCAAAACTAAAGAAATCCCTCACTAGAAAGCACGTAGCAACCCGGACCCAGTTCAACCAAAAATAAAAATTAATTAATTAATTTAAAAAAGGTATATTTCCTGCATTTTAAAGTGTCTGGTATCCTTTTCTGGTTATAAAGAAGCCTCACTCACATTTGAAAAGTTTTGAGTTTGCTGCCTTAGAAAAAGTCACAGGCTCTCAAGAGGAGTGAAACCACTCTGATCATAAAATAGTGTCTACTTCACAGATTCTAGGTTGAATAATTAATGTTCATAAAGTGTTCCAAAAGGAAAATCACTTAAGGGCACTGAGTTTTACTGTCTAATTTATAGTTTCCTAGACTTTACATGATTAGATACCACAGATACAAAGTTAATTCACCTCGCATGAAATTAGGCTTTACTCTCATTTGTATACCTGGCAAAGCTCATAGAGTGCTAATGCCTTTAAAATGCAGGAAATGTACTCTTTTAAATTAATTAATTAATTTTATTTTTAGCAGTCCCCTCCTGGAGAATCCCATGGAGAGAAGAACCTGGAAGGCTACAGTTCATAGGGTCTCAAAGAGTCCAACATGACTTAAGTGACAGCATGCATGCATGGGTGATTTCATATACTCTTTCTTAGAGAGAACTCTTGCTTGAAAAACTATGTGTATGAATGTTTACTGTGTGTTATGTACTTTTCTAAGGAAACAAGATGGTTTTATCTTAATGGTATTATGAAGTAGGTACTCATTATTCCCATTTGATGGACTAGGAAACTGAGGCACAGAGAGGTTAATAATTTGCCTTGGGTCCCACCTGTGGGAAGAAGGCCAGGATTGGACTCAGAGAGTGTCTCTAGAGGCCGTACTCTTTCCCTTCACCATGCTTATCCTGCAATTTAGGCTATGCCGATTCTCTAGTGATTCTTACACCTGTCAGTCAAGCCTGTCCACCTCTCCTGAACTTCAGATCTATATATTCAAGTGCTTAATATGTATTTCCATCTCACTTCCCCGCAAATACTTCAAATTCTAGATGACACAAACTGAACTCATTTTATTCCCCGTGAACATCCTATCCAGTCAGTCAGAGTAACAGTCCTGGAAGTTATTCCTGGCTCCTCTTTCCCTCCTCAACTTCTGGGTACATCTGTTTTACATTATACTTCCTAAATATGCCTTGAATCTAGCCCTGTCTTTATGCCCACTGCCATTTACCCACATTGTCTCTTTCCCAAATTACTGAGTAGCAGGGGTCCCAGTGTGTGCCTCAACCATGTTCATCTACAATCAGGATTCATACCTGCTCGGGTATATCTGATGAATTAGTAAAGAAGGCCCGCCAAAAGTCGGTTTGTCCAAAGAAAAGAGAAGTCTATGAAGAGAGCAGGAAAGTTCAACATAAAGCAGAGGAAACGAGTTTGTTCAAATAAGGCCAGGTTTCATGCATTTGAAGGGAAGAGAATTGCTTGGTGACGTGATGTTTCTCCCTTGCAACTGGAACTCAGCATCTGGTGCAATGTTCAAGTTCACTCACTCAGTTGTGTCCAGCTCTTTGCGACCCCATGAACTACAGCACGCCAAGCTTCCCTGTCCATCACCAACCCCCAGAGCTTGCTCAAACTCCTGTCTATCAAGTCGGTGATGCCATCTCATCTTCTGTTGTCCCCTTCTCCTCCTGCCTGCAATCTTTCTTAGCATCAGGGTCTTTTCCAATGAGTCAGCTCTTTGCATCATGTAGCCAAAGTATTGGAGCTTCAGCTTCAGCATCAGTTGTTCCAATGAATATTCAGGACTGATTTCCTTTAGGATTGACTGCTTTGATCTTCTTCCTGTCCAAGGGACTCTCAAGAGCCTTCTCCAACACCACAGTTCAAAAGCATCAATTCTTTTTTATGGTCTAACTCTCACATACAATATACTGTTGCTGAAATTTTAAATGACAACATCATAGAATGAAGGATATGAACCTTCATTCGTGGCTGCGTATTAAAAACATTTTTTGCATGTTAGTTTAAATTCTTTTTATTTATTCTTAATCTTATAAATAACATTTAAAAATGTAAAAAAAATTATGTCTCATAACTCACAGCCCTAACAGAGCAACTATTTCCATAGCTTGGTCAAAATTAATTACTCTTCAAATGAAATGCATGATTTCATTTTTACAGTTATATTTGAAATCACAAGGAAGTTCACAAATGAAATGGGCACATATATTTTTTTAGTGTGTTATTTTGTCAAGTTTTAGAGTAGGGCCTGATATAAATTGTATAATATATTTTTCTAAAACCAAAGCATTGTTCTTTATAATACTTTTTAAAAGTCATAAGACTATAATAAAACATTATATATTCTTGCCTGGAGAATCCCAGGGACAGAGGAGCCTGGTGGGCTTCCGTCTATGGGGTTGCGCAGAGTCGAACACGGCTGACGTGACTTAGCAGCAGCAGCAGCATATAATATACAAATAACCTGTAACTGTCAATTCCAGTACCATCCTTGTGATGTATACCCTTTTATTTACCTTTTGAGTGTCTTAATTTTTGTTTCTTAGGAGTAGTATTATAACAATTTTAGTAACACCATAAAATGTAGGACTTGATACAGAATGTCATACTATAACGGTTCAAGGGATGTCCTTTGGGGACAGTCATACCTGGATTCTAGTTGCAGGTGCATTGACTATTCAATTTTGGACACATTTGAACAGATCTGAGCCTCAGTGTCACCATCTGAAAATGATTCTGTATGACTAATATTGTGGTTAAATGATAATGTATGTGAAAGGCTTGCCATATAGTCTGGAACATAACGGGTGTTCAGAAATAATAATGAGCATAATCAGTAAAATAACCAATTATCTGCTATATATATGTATGTACATAAACTTCCCAATCATCACTTTGACTTTTTCATAATAGTTAATTCATTTGATGAGTTATAATCTTATACATTTAACCTTTCCATATTTTTAAATTTATTGTATTAAAGACAGAAAAGGTACATTGCTTCAACTGTGATTGTTGTGATTTCTTATATTGGTTTGTATGTTTTCTACATAAAACATAACTCTTTATTTTCATCTTTTCTGAAAATGTTTTCTCTGATTTGATGCTTATCTTTTCATTGTGATTAAGTTTTTGTGGTCAAACCTGTTGATATTTTCCTCTGCAATTTCTTCTATTAGGCCTAAGTTTTTACCTGCTAAAGTGATTGGGTAAATGATTAGTATTGTTTTCAATTATTTGATTTTTAAAATATTTAACTCTTTTACACATGTGAAATCCATTCTAATGTGGGTGAGACATTTAAATATTTCCCCATATATTTCTAACCAATTATCCTAATGTCATTTATAGAACAGTCCTCTATTGTATTCAGAAATTGCTTTCCATATTTTGAATTTCTTGTATGGTCACTTCAGAACCAATATTATTATCCAAAAATATCTTATGATTCAATCTCATCACTGTATATCTCAGAGTTCTAAAAATATTATCTTAGCCTCTACTCTATGTGGAGAAGGCAATGGCACCTCACTCCAGTACTCTTGCCTGGAAAATCCCATGGATGGAGGAGCCTGGTGGGCTGCAGTCCATGGGGTCGCTGAGAGTCAGATACGACTGAGCGACTTCACTTTCACTTTTCACTTTCATGCACTGGAGAAGGAAATGGCAACCCACTCCAGTGTTCTTGCCTGGAGAATCCCAAGGACGAGGGAGCCTGGTAGGCTGCTGTCTATGGGGTCGCACAGAGTCGGACACTTCTGAAGTGACTTAGCAGCAGCTACTCTATGTAAACTCTATCTCATTACATAAGAAACTTTTCACTCAAAGAAAATATTAGTGTCCCCAAAACTGACAAATAGGCTTTTAATTTGCCTTCTCATCACCTAACTTCTAAGCCCATTCATCATTGACCAACTGTGTTTAGTAACAAAAAGTAAGGGGCTTTTTTAGATATATCTTTCCCAGGATACCTTTGTGGGATAATCATGGAAGAAACAACAAAGTAACTGCCCCCCGCTACTCCCACCTTTAAAGGACACAGTGGTGAAAGAATTCCTTGGACCATAGTCCTTGAGTCCTACCTACAGATCAAAACACAAGTCTTGTGGATTGCAGGGGTCCAGGGGGAGGTGATGAAGAGACAAAAGTAGAAGGATTCAGGATAGGTTATAAGGCAGAGCAAGCAGTTCTTGAGGAATGACTACATGCAGGGGATGAGTTAGGATGGTTCTTAGCCAGGAGTTGCCTTGAGCAACTGGTGCATGGTGGTAGTATGTACAGAGCTGGAGAACTCTGGAGGAGGAGAAGGTTTAGGGATAGAAATAAAAAATTCTAGACCAGAACGTTAGGAAAGAGTTGAGTCGGCTTAGTAATTGAATGTTCTTTTTGTCCGGATTTTTTTTTTTTCCTTTCCAGTAGGCAAGTGGGTAATACTTAGGTTAATGATGTTCTAAGTACTAAAATCACTTTCAGAGGAATGCTATAAATGGCAGTGATGAGGTAAAGTCCTTAGGAAAGCTTGACTAGGCAAACCACTCAAGAAAACTAAGGAATGTGCCATGTACAATACAGACAGAGCATTTAGATTAAAATTATGTGTGCACATTGGTGAATACTTTTCTCTCTTAAGAGGACATGGCTGTCCCTCTGGGGGCAGTGAAGAGTTGAAGATTTCAAATTGTAGTGCTGGAGAAGACTCCTGAGAGTCTCTTGGATTGCAAGGAGATCAAACCAGTCAATCCTAAAGGAAATCAATTCTGAATATTCATTGGAAAGACTGATGCCTCAGCTGAAGCTCCAACACTTTGGCCACCTGATTTTCCACAGAGCCGACTCACTGGAAAAGACCCTGATGCTGGAAAACATTGAAGGCAAAAAGAGAAGAGGGCCGCAGAGGATGGGATGGTTACATAGCATCACCAACTCAATGGATAAGAATTGGAGAATCTCTGGGAGACAGCAAAGGACAGGGATGCCTGGCGTGTTGCAGTCCATGGGGTCTCAGTCAGACACAACTTAGTGACTGAACAAAAACAACATGTCTTGCCCTATAGCCCCTCTGCTTTTTTTTTTTTTTAATTGTTAGGCACCATCAACTTGTCTTCTAAGAAGCCAATCAAATTATCATATTAACTTATTTTTCCTAAAATTAAAAAAAAAAACTTTTTAGAAATCAACTTCTCACACATTCCATCTTACTTTTTTCAGTTAATTAGAGTATTTTAATAACGTGTAATTTTTGTATATTTTACTTTTTACATTTGCTTAGGGTCCTTTGGGCTTCCCTGGTGGCTCAGAGGTTAAATAAAGCGTCTGCTTCTAATGCAGGAAGACCTGGGTTTGGAAGATCCCCTGGAGAAGGAAATGGCAACCCGCTCCAGTATTCTTGCCTGGAGAATCCCATGGATGGAGGAGTCTGGTGGGGTACAGTCCACGGGGTTGCAAGAGTTGGACACGACTGAGCGACTTCACTTCACTTCAACTTCACTTAGGGTCCTTTAGTGAAAATACCCACAATTTAGAGGAAATATACATTGCCTTATTCACATTTATTAATATGCAGATTATTAGAAGTTTCCTTTGGGAGTGTAGGTGCTCTGAAATATTGTGCTTCTATTGTACAGTGAAGTGAATCAGCTGTACATGTGCATATGTCCCCTCTGCTTTGGATTTCCTCCCCAGTTAGGTCACCATGGAGCACTGAGTAGAGTTCCTTGTGCTATACAGTAGGCTCTCATTAGTTGTCTATTTTATACCTAGCAGTATGTACACATTAGTCCCAGTCTCACTGTTCATCCCAACCCTCTTCCCCCTGTTGGTTTCCATGTTGGTTCTCTATGTCTGTGTCTCTATTTCTGCTTTGCAAATAGGTTCATCTGTACCATTTTTTCCTGATTCAACAAATATGTGTTAATATACAATATTTGTTTTCACTTTCTAAATTACTTCAGTCAGTATTACAATCTCTAGGTCCATCCACATCTCTGCAAATGGCACGATTTTGTTCTATTTTATGATTGAGTAAAATCCCGTCATCATTAGGTGCCACATCTTCTTTATTCGTTTATATGTCGATGGACACTTAGACTGCTTCCATGTGCTGGCTGTTGTAAATAGTGCTGCAGTGAACATTGGCATACTTGTATCTTTTGGAATCACATTTTTCTCTGGGTATATGCCCAGGAGCGGGATTGCTGGATCATATGGTGGTTTTATTTTTAGTTTTCAAAGGCCCTCCATAGTGGCTATATTAATTTACCTTCCCACCAACAATGTAGGAGAGTTCCCTTCTCTCCATACTCTCTCCATTTATTGTTTGTGGATTTTTTGATGATAGTTATTTTGACTGGTATGAGGTAATATCTCACAGTACTTTTAATTTTCATTTCTCTAGTAATTAGTGATGTTGAGCAATTTTCATGTACCTCTTGGCCATTTATGTCTTTGGAAAAATATGTATTAAATCTTCTGCCCATTTTTTGATTGGATTGTTTTTGGGTTTTTTTAGTATTAAGCTTTGTGAGGTATGTATATATTTTGAAGATCAATCTCTTGTCAGTTGCTTCATTTGCAAGTGTTTTCTGAGGGCTGTCTTTTTATCTTGTTTATGGTTTCCTTTGCTGAATATATATAAATTAAATTTCAAGAATCTCAGATAACTCTTCCTTTTGTGCACTTAATTACATTCTGCAAAAATTGGGCAAATTCGACTGTCTTTTTAACAGTGAGAAGAAAAGGAAAGAATGAAAAACCCTATTAAGTGAGCCTTAGTCTATATTGTTATAATTCTGCTTCTTTGGGGATTACTGGGTAAGCTCCAATCTATTTAGAATGTTTAACTTCTTTGTACACTATTTCCAGCAATTTTTTAATCCCCACCTGACTAGACTTTTCCTATTTAATATATTTAAATTTTGGTGCCCGCTTGCCTCTGGATAATGTCCAAATTTTTAACCTTTTCTTACCAAGTTTCCTTTCTGTCTTCTCCCTCTTCACACTCTATTCTGGAGCCAAATGAAACTATTTCAGATCTCTAAAGCAGCCTTTCTCATAGTTTCCCAGCCTATGTATAGACTATTTTCTTGGCCTGAGATTCTTTCTTTGCATCTTCTTCCTTCCCACCTCCCTTGCCCTTTTTTCACTCCACAAGCTGGCTCCTTCCATCTGGCTAACTCTTGTGTAGGGGTGGGAAGTGTGTGTGTGTGTGCTCAGTAGTTCAGTCATGTCCCAGTCTTTTTGACCCTATGAACTGTAGCCCACCAGGCTCTTCTTTTTGACCCTGTGAACTGTAACCCACCAGGCTCTTCTGTCCATGAAAATTTCCAGGCAAGAATACTGGAGTGGATTGCCATTTCCTACTCCAGGGGAGCTTCTGGACCCAGGGATCAAACCTGCATTTCTTGTGTCTCCTTCATTGGCAGGCGGATTCTTTACCACTAGTGCCTCCTTACTCAGGCTCAAGTCTAGGTTTCTGCAGAGAAGTCTTCCCTCACTTCTCAGCACTGATGCTGTCCCCCAAAGCTTCCTAATAATACTCTCCACTTACTCCAACCTATCCTGTATCTTGTTTATGGAGCTGACTTGCTTATCTATATCACTGTCTAGAATGTATATTTCTCAAGAAAACAATCTACCTTGTCCTTGATTGTATTACTAATCCTAGCACCTAGTACACTGCCAGGCAAATAGTATCTATTTGTTGAATGAGTGAATGTATAAATATAAAAAGAAAATGTATGCTTGATGTTATGGGAAATAAAACATGGTTATGAAGAGAAGTGTTTTACCTAAAATATGCTGTATATATATAAACATATTTTTATATCTTTTATATATATTTTAGGATAAGCAGAAATTATTTTTTGTCTGTGTGCACAGTAGATTATTCATATCATTATTATTCTACACTAACATGTCCAAATTATACTTTAGATATAATCTAAAGAATAACATAGAATTTTCATGTAGGAAGGCTTGGTACACAGAAGATATTGTGTGTTTCTTTCAATACAATTATAGGTGTTAAGAACAGCAGCAGCAAGAACAACCATCAGGAATCATTCAATAATTGTATAGCATGTTGTGATTGGCAAAATGGAAACCAAGAGTCTCCCTTTAGTCTGTTGAACTATTATTTTCTCCTGGAGTTTCTACACAGGAGTAGGCAAAACCTGAGATTCTAAAGGAGCACCAAGGGTCACCATGGGAACCACAGGGAACAACATTTGTGCTTCAGGCTTCTGGGACAGAACGACTGAAAGAATGTGAGCCAGAGCAGGGGAATTTAGGAATCCATGGAAATTGCTTGAATGGGATTGTTGGCCCCAGTCACATTCTAGGGACAGTACATGCTGCAGGCAATCCAAAATGAAGGACAACATTAACTTGTATCCTGTGGAACTGTCTTCAGTTGATAAAAACAGCTTCCCTGTGAGTGTATATTTTGCTTGTGTTTTTAATCTAGGCATAAATTAAGTAACAATACATAGATCCAAAAAGATATAATTGGAGGCTTGTGAACATCAGATTTTGGAAATAATTCAGTATTTAATATAGGCTTTAACACCAGTAATGAATGTTTGTATACAATGGCATCATAACATAGTAGTCTTATTGAATTCTACAATTATTCTTGTGAGTTAGAAGTTATTATAATCCTCATTTAACACCAGAGGAAAGTCTAAGATAATGCATACATTTGGTGATAGAGTGATGACTGAAACCTAGGCTTCCAATGATAAATCCCAGTATTTTTTCTGCTATCTAGGCTACAAAGGGACCAATTTACATATCCAAGTGATTCACATAAGTACACCTTCCAACATTTTAAATACTCAATTATTTATTCTCCAAATATTCATTGAGCATCTGTTTTGTGGCAGTTTTCTCATCTGTAAAGTGGGAATGATAATAGTACCTGCCTCATGGGCAACTGATAATGAGACCCGAGATATAAATCGCTCTGCTTGGTTTTCAATAAACTCAACTTTTATTGCTTTGCTGATAAAAGCATGTATAAAGTATAGTAGTGACAGCATTAAATGTACATGTGGGAGTGAACATTGGAAACAAGATTAACATGTGAGCTCACTAATGATATTTCTCATCAGGGTGATGGTAAAGGGGGTGGTGGTAAGTTGAAGCAGTGGTGATCAGGGTGAAGAATGGTGGGGGGAATATTGTTTTATATAGTTTTGGAGGAAAAAAGTTCACTTCTTTATTTCTTCTTCAAAAAGAGTAGGAATGACAGATAAGTGTAGATGAATAAACTATGTAAATTTTAAAAGTTAATTATTTAGTTTTTGGCTGTGCTGCGTCTTTGTTGCTTTCTCTAGTTGTGGCAAGACGGGGCTGCTCTTCATTGTGGTGTTTGGGCTTCTCATTGCTGTGGCCCCTCTTGTTACGGAGCACCAACTCTAGGTGCGTGGGCTTCAGTAGCTGCAGCAGATGAGCTCAGTAGCTGTGGTGCCCGGGCTTAACTGCCCTGTGGCATGTTGGATCTTCCCAGACCAGGGATCAAACCTGTGTTCCTTGCATTGGCAGGCAGATTCTTAGCCACTAGACCTTCAGGGATGTCCCAAACAATGTAAATTTAAAAACTGTATTTTAAACTATTTGAAAAAGTAGCAAAGTGGTCAACAAATTGAGCCATCTTATGTATAGTGACCTGCCCATGGAACTTTCTTTTACTTTCTAAAACTACATCCTACTTTACTGACTGCATTAGTCAAGGATGAGGTAATTATTGAATTATTTTATTTAGTGTTCACTGAAACAATATTTCTTAAACTATAGAATGCTGGTATACTATTGATAAATCACAGGGGTGGAAAAATAATTCAGAATTTTATAGAAGCCACATGACAACAACAGCAATGCAGATAATTAAGCACCTTTTAGTTTTTCATTCTGAGTTTAAATTATTTTCCCTAAAATTTAGAAGAAAATAGTTAATAATGTACATTATTGGTTGATATTTTATCATTTCAAAATTTTCAGAATCTATGAACAAAGCAATGTCAATAAGCTAAGTTAGGGGAAAACTTAGAAAAGATGGTTAATAGAGCAAATAATGAATTCTTGATTCTACCACCAGTCAGCTACATACCTTGGGAAACTGATTTTTTACTGTGAACCTCAGTTTCTTCTTTTTTCTTTCCTATATTTTGACACATTATCTTTTACAAATGAAATATTATATAGAAATCCTATATGCTCATCCTTCTCTCTCCACCTCCATCTCCAGGTGGGGCCTCTGCTCCCTTGGATACCACAGAATCTGCTTGAAAACTGGACCTAGCTAAACTTTCAGGTCCCTTCTGGTTTTCACTATCTTTGATTCTGGCTTGAAATTCTTAAATAGAATTAGTGTGATGCCGAATAAGACTGGGTCAGGCCAAGATCTTAGCATCTGTGAGCAGCCAGATGCTGCTGTCTACAATTTTTTGTGTGTCTGTATTTTATTAAAAACTGCTGTAAATTATTTTTGACATTAGATAAGCAATCTATCAAAATATTGAAACAATTAAAATTACTTTGAATTTCAAATTACTCAACAGTGTAGGTTTCTACTGCCCCTTGATTCACAGTTAAAGTGAAAATTAATTTTTAGAAAGAATCAACATATATATTGTATATTTGCTTTTATTTATGTAGATAACATCATGACTGAACAAGCAACTAAAAGAGCAAAAAATTATAGTCTCAGAAATAATGATAATTTTAACAGAATTGAATATGTAAATACCATAGCTGTCAGGCCTGGGACTATTCTGAGCAACTTTTTTCCCCTCTCTTCTAATGAGAGAATATTTTTTTTTTTGGGCAGCCAAATAATAAAACAGTTCTTGTATGGTTTTCAATGCTTTTATTCCCATCTGAATCTTCATCAGTGCCTTTTTTTCTGATCTCAGAACTAGTCATACCAGGTCACCACTGGCCTGCTTTTGGTCCTGGGACAAACATTATGAAGGATACAGTTCAGTTCAGTTCAGTTCAGTCACTCAGTTGTGTCTGACTCTTTGTGACCCCATGAATTGCAGCACACCAGGCTGCCCTGTCCATCACCAACTCCCGGAGTTCACTCAAACTCAAGTCCATGGAGTCGGTGATGCCATCCAGCCATCTCATCCTCTGTCGTCCCCTTCTCCTGCCCCCAATCCCTCCCAGCATCAGAGTCTTTTCCAATGAGCCAACTCTTTGCATTAGGTGGCCAAAGTACTGGAGTTTCAGCTTTGGCATCAGTCCTTCCAAAGAACACCCAGGACTGATCGCCTTTAGAATGGACTGGCTGGATCTCCTTGCAGTCCAAGGCAAGTTGGAAAAGAGAGTGACTGGATAACAAAGGGGCTTGCAATCCATGTCATTTAAAAAAAGGTTGAAGAAAATGGAGATTTCTATATGGGAAATAGTAAGGAGGAAGAAGTGGCCTAAGGGAGCTGCCTTTGCATTTTTGAAGACTTCTCACGTACAGGTACACGAATAACAAACTGTTTCAGCACAGTCTTAAGGGACAGAATTAGAACTGGAGAGTGATAACCTATTTTGGAACTGCCTCCAGCAGTGAGTTTTCTAGCTCTGCAGGTGCATAAGCATAGGCTGCAGACTGCCCCTCAGGGCGGCAGAGGCAGGATTCAAGCTATGTTTGCAGAGTTGGAATAAACAGTCAAGTTTTCAAACTTGAGACACTTCTATACTTAGTTAAATTTCTAATTATAACATTACTTTCCCTCTCTCCAGTTCAGTGATGTCTGAATTCTCTTAGTACTTTCTTTATATGTGAAACACTGTTCCTTATTGTTAAGATAAAAGTCAGTTCCTAACATTTATATTGAGTGATTGGGAAGTTTTTTCCCATTATCTTCCTCCATAGACTGTGAAATCGTGCCTTTATTATGAAACAACCATTAGGAACTTTGACCTCATGATAATTGAGGGAATAAAGTGTTTTATGATCTCATTAGAACCTTGACATGTATGTGTGCTGTGTGCATACTATTTTGTTCACAATTTTTCTTGTAGGATTTTTAAAATACCATTTAGATTGTGAAGATTTTGGTTTAGAGAGATTTGATTATATGGACAATCACATTATAAAGTCATCAGCTTGAAAAATTTCATTAGAATACTCATTGTAAATATATTAAAGAAAAAATAAACATTTTGAGTTCTTAATTTTAAGAACCTCTATTTGTTTGAGTCATAATTCATTCCTCATGACCAAAATTTCTAAGAGAGTTATAAAAGAAAATGTTTTCATAAATTCATTCTTGAAAATAGCAAGAAATGTTTAATTAAATCTGACTTACCTGAAAGTGTAGATTTAGAGTTCTTTCCATTAGACTATTAACTTAGTAAAATGAAAAGTTTATGCATTGAATGAGAACCAGAGCTGCTTTTTTCTAATGCAATTTTTCTAATACAACACTTGTATGAAAAGTTGTTAGAAATTTTGTTAAGGAATTTAATCTACATGAATTTTACATCATCCAGTTTAGAAACAGATTGCCAGCACTGGATTAATTTAGCTTTTTAAACAAAGTGGGTAAATTTATTGAGATATTCACATATTTTGCTTTTCCATAACTTTCACATATTAAGTCTCAAACTTCAGCAAAATAATATGAACTGGCCGACATGATTGTTGATACTCGATTTGTGGGAATAAATATCAGGGAAAATGCAGACAATTGTTGAATGTGAACAGTACATTTAGAGATACTTCGTTCTTTAGAATTCCATAGCCATGCCAGGGGCCCGTAAAACGAGAAGTGCATCTCAGCAGAGTGGAACACTCTTTAGAATTCATCTTTTCAGGACTTTTTCGGCTTTAAAAACTCTTTCGAGATAGTCTTTACTCAAGACTAGGGGATGACAGGAAGTCGTCTTTACTGAGTCCCCCAGTTTTAAATTTATATGATTCTTGTCTCGAAGATGTGGATGTTAGGGTAGGTTTTTCTTTTTAACTATCTTGCAAGGGCTTGTTTGATTAGAATTACTGAGATGTTCCGAATATCTTTTCTGAATATCCAAGTAATATTGGTTTATCCTTTTTCTGCGGCTGTTCAGCCTGTTGGATAGCCAGCAAAGCTAAGACCAGTAAACTGAGTTTTACTTGTTGGCCTCAGAGCGCTCCTTCAGTCAGTCGTCTCTTCTCTTGCGCGCCCCCTTCCTCCAAGAGGTAAACAAACGACTGCGAAACCAAAGGCTGGCACAAACCCTTTTCTGTTTCTGGAGAAACCATTCAGAGCGCATGCTCTTCCGGCGATGGGTCCGTAGCGCCATTTTCATATCGCAAGGACTGCCCTTTAATTAAGCACGCTGGTAGGACACCCTGCGTTAAAGTTGTTCTAGCTGTTCAAAAAGCCTTACAGAATCAAGTCAAGGGCTTCTTTGAGATGAACCACCCCCAGCGCTTCAGCTAAGGCTGCGTCAAGAAATTCTTTTGTGTTTATTTTTCCCGTGGACATGTGGCCGTCTCCCCATACCTCTGTTCCCTCCCCGCCCCCGAGCTGGTCGCGTTCCTCCGCCCCGCCCACCACGGGGACCAGAGCAGTATTAAGGTTTGGCATTTGTGATGAGCTGCGCCCACAGCGGCGACCCAAATGAGAGGACGTGGGGAACCGGATGGGAACGTTTTACCCCGTGAGAACAAAGCACAAGTTAATTCAGAATCCAGTGTGTCTAGAGGAAACCAATAGGTGTTCTGAGCTAGGAGGTAGGGCTTTTTTTTTTTTTTCTTCAGATTTTATTTCTTATAAAGATAAGAGATCCCTCAGTGGTGGGATGGGCGGTGGTTGAAAGATTAGCTGTAGGTAAGGTGGGGCACCGAGATCCTATATCTATAAGAATGTACGTGTGCACGCGCGCATGCAAGAGTTTGGAACAAGAGTGAGTGGGGTGAGAGAAGTAGAGAATGAGAGAGACAGACGAAAACTCTGGAAGTGGGAAGAAGACTCAGTGGGGTGCAGAAAACGAAGGGGCGCGGGCTCTTTCTTGCCTGAAAAGCTACAGCAGCGCTCTCCGGGACACTCCCAACTCCACCGTTTCATTCATAAGTTTCTGGTCTGGACAGGGCCGCGTATCCCGTACAGCAATTGGTGGACGGCAACAAAGCCTTAGCAACTGGCTCTTAGTGACCTGCGGGGCGCCTGGTAACTGGGGCTCGGGGCCGGCGCGGAGAAAGGAGGTGGGCTGTCCCTTTAAGGGATGGCCGCGGAGCCGTGAAAGTGGAGGGAGCTGAGGGAGGGCGGGGAGGAAGGCCTGGGGGCGGACCCAAGGGGAGGAGGAGGAGGAAGAGTTGCTGCTGAAAGGAGGTGGCGAAGGAGGAGCCGGGAGCAGCTGCTGCCAGCCGGCGGGCACCAGAGTCCTGCCCGCTGCCTCACGAGTAGCCACGGGCGCGATCGGGGCCAGACGTCTCCTCCTCCATGATCACTTTGGGAGCCGGGGGAAGACTTTGCCCGGCCGTGAGAGCTGGTCTGCGTTTCCCAGGCGCGGCGGCGGTGGAGCAGGGGCAGCAGCTGGGTCCGAATCGGAGTGGCCACAGCCCGGGGCGTGTGCGCCCCGCTCGGAGCGTGCTCGGGTTCCCCACGGAATGTCCCCGGGGCGCCCGGCGCGCTGACCCCCCAGCCGCCTCCGCCTTCGGCGCCTGCTGCCTCTCTCGGGCGGGCTCGGTGTTCCGGACTGCAAGCTTCCCGGCTCCTGGGCACTGGGGAAGCCCCCGGGGGCGGGTAACCTCAGCTGGCCACGACCCAGCCCTCCCCCGTGCGTATCTCGCTTAAGATGGCAGCGGAGTCAGGGGAACTAATCGGGGCTTGCGAGTTCATGAAAGGTGAGGAGCAGTCGCCCGGCATCCTCCAACCCTCTGTTGACACCCCAGCTCTTCACTTCTCGCCCCTGTGTCCCAACCACTGTCTCCGGCTTCTTCTGGGGCCCCCAGCGTACTGCAATCGCTGCGCGCGCTCTTATCCCTTTTCCGTACTATCCTTTTCCCCGAGGACCCCCCGCTTCCGGCTTCTCTGTCTTTCTTGCGTCCCTCGTTCCCTCTGCAGCACTTTCGGAAGGCCTCCCAGCTCGGTAAAGAGACCGCACCGTCCTCTGCCGGGCTCCAGCACGCCGCGGCTCGAGGGGATTCTGCTCCAGGGGATCCTTTTAGTTGCCTTTATCCTACTGTTGCTGGATCTCGGTTTTCGGGACACCTCCAACCACACCCCCTGTCTCTCCTCCCTTCCTCTTCTTGAAGTCTCCGGAGCTGTAGGGGAGAATCTCGCTTCTCTCTTCCCCTTCCGCAGAGGTCTGGAGATTTCTGAACCAAACTTGCATCTCCAGTTCAACGGGTACCCTCAGCTTCTTCCTGCTCCCTCTGGCCTGAAACCAGGGAGATCAGGGA
Source organism: Budorcas taxicolor (assembly GCF_023091745.1). Taxonomy (NCBI): domain Eukaryota; kingdom Metazoa; phylum Chordata; class Mammalia; order Artiodactyla; family Bovidae; genus Budorcas; species Budorcas taxicolor. The sequence continues at coordinate 43,289,242 of NC_068912.1, read as the reverse complement.
GCTTTGCACCCCACTGAGTCCCTCAGTCGGGCCCTCGACTCGCTTCTCTTAACTGGTGTGCTCTCGGATCTCTAGCTTTCCGGGAGAGATCAGGTTTCTGCAAGAATTCCACGTGTTAATGGGTCTTTAAATACCGGGTAGCAGTTGTTATTTTGATCCTAGTGTATTAGCACCCCGCTACCCCACCAGCTTCCCTGCTTCTCATGTTTTCTCCCATCTTTTAAACTTGTCTTTCAGATCGGTTATATTTTGCTACTTTAAGGAATAGACCAAAAAGCACAGTAAATACCCACTATTTCTCCATCGATGAGGAGCTGGTCTATGAAAAGTAAGTTTCTATATGTTTTTTTAATCTCAGCTATTTAACTTGTTGGCTCTTGGGTAAGGAAATGCTATGCACCTTTATGACAGTTTTATTCTCCTTCCCCAGTGGTGCAAGTAACAAATCCAATTTCTTAGGCTCAGAGGCTGGGGAAGAGGTGCAGGGAAAGTTAAGGTAATTTGAACCTGTCATCACCTCATTCCTTTTAGTCCTCTGTCTGTATTAGTTCTTCCTACCACCACAGTAAACTGCAACTGTAGATTCTTAACACCCCCCAGAGCAGGGCCAGGGAGAGGCACCCTCTGTCCTTGCTAGATTCTGTAATACGCATGTGAATCAGTCATAGGGTATTTATTGGAGCACCTACAGAGTACAGGGCAGGGTGTGTATTACAGGTGCTTCAGCTTTACGGTTCACAAGGCTTCTGCTGTATCTCAGGATGTTTTTGTTTGTGCAGCTCATATTTGGAAAGTGGGACACACTTAGCTGTGTCCCAGTCATGTCTGTGAGTAAGATTTTACCTGGGTGGTAAATTGTTGCGTTATTTTATTTGATTGTCCCAAGCGTCACTGCATTATTTTTGCCTTTGAGGAAGTGATATAGGAGTACTGATTTACATTCTTTGGTTACTTTGGCTTTGTGGGATTAGGATTTAAGAGTGAAAGATGCATTTAGGGAATTGTTTTGTGTGAAAGACTGTTGATCTACATGAAAATGATTATAGTATAGTAAACATTTAATTCAAAGAGAGAAGTCTCGATTCAATAAAAGCAACATAATAGTAAGGAATAAGAAGGCTTTGTTGGCTTGATTATGTCCTTTTATTAAAAGAGCTGGTGTTTCAGGGTAGTCAGTATATTCTAACAGAAAATTTAATTTTACTTTTTTGTTGCCTTAACCAAAAGTCCAATTACATGAACATAGTTAAGTGAACTGTATTCATTATAGAAAGTGTCTTAGGACTTGTGCTGTTAAGGGGGATTTTGGGAGTTCTGCCTAAGGATTTGTGAGTACCACCAGGCGTTCGAAGAGTGAGAGTATTCTCGACCATCCAGAGCATATCTTTTCTTTGAGGGAAAACAATCTTTAATTGTCACTTCATCAGAGGGATTCATGAAACTGATGTCTTCAGGACATTTCTCTTACTGGTGCTGGGAGCAGGATGCTGCTTGAATGGCTGAAGCAAAAGTGGGAATGAAAGAGCCCTTTGCTGCTGCTCATGAATGCCCAGAGCTGCTGCAGCAAAGAGGTCTAAATCACTGGTGTCAGATTACAGCTCTGCTCCTAGACAGAATGGAGTACTGCACTGCCTACTCCCTGACCTCAGGTACCTGGATGATGTCACTGCCAGCAGTGTTTCTGGAGTATTCATTCTGTTGGGAACGTGCATTGTTGTCGCTTTCTTTTTCTGTATGTAGAGTTTGGGGACCTCCTGTGAGTCTGAGGGTAGGCACAGTGTATACGCTATTCTGTTCAATTCTTCAGTGATGTGCTGAAGGTTAATATGTCACTGAATTAACCCCAGGCATTAAGGTCTCAGTTGCTTCTTTTGGGATTGCTAGATGATCGATCTAGATCTAACAGGAAATTATGTTTAGTCAACTAAACACAGTGCTCAGTGGTCTGATTCTGATATTTATATATGAGGAAAGATTTTTGTATGATTTTAATGTTAGTATTTTAGGATAGGACTTCAAATCACATTCTTCTTACACTGATTCTACTGTATTTCTGTAAAGAAAGACTTTCTGGAAAGACCATCCAATTTATATTGTGAAATTTTGATGTCATTTGAAACTTTGATAAAGACTTTAGTCTGGGCAGAGTGTGTACATCTTTTTGTTTGAGGTGCCCAAGTACTGTGCCACAGGAGTAGCTATGGTTCTGATCACCCACAACTCCATTTTTTGGTCACCTTCAACATTATACAGGGTTAGATGATATAGTGAATACAATGAAGATGGATACATGTTACCTTCACAGAGTGCCAGAGCTGGAGGGAGAAAGACAGGACTTCAGTGAGAGAGAGAGAAAAGATAACTGCCCTAGATTCACATACACCCCCGGTGCTGGGGGGAATTCACGGCTGGGAGAACACGTTTGGTTGAGGGGTTCAGAAAAGCCTTCATGGAAGAGTTAAGACTGGTTTGCAGAATGGACAGAGATGGGAGAGGAGAGATCCCAGAAGCAGGAATAGCAAGGATGAGGAGGGAGGCTCTAGAATGTCCTCAGGGAATAGTGAGACCTCTGGTTTGCCTGGTGTGTATACAGGTTCAAATGGGGCTGTGTAATCTGAAGCTGAAAGGTCAGCTGGGCAGATTGAGTGCCAGGGTTCCCTTAGTATGCCATGGGACTCTCTTGAGGATTTGGGGGCAGTCCAGGGTATGACTGGTCCTATGCTAACTGCAAATAATGGCACATTTCATAGAGGATTTAAATGCACGCCAGGTGCTCGGTGTTCCACAACTATTTATTTTATTTTCACGTCGGTTTTTAGGCCGTTAACTGTTATTATCCTTAGTGTGCAAATGATGAGAATAAGGAACAGAGAGGTTAGGTAAAAGTAAGAAGTAGCAGACCTGGAATTTGAAATCGAGCCCTCTAGTTCTGGAGTATGTATGTGTGTTCTGTGCTTAGTCGCTCAGTTGTGTTTGACTCTTTGCAACCCTTTGGACTGTAGCCCTCCAGACTCCTCTGTCCGTGGGATTCTCCAGACAAGAATACTGGAGTGGGTTGCCGTTTCCTTCTCCAGGGAATCTTCCTGACCCAGGGACTGAACCCAAGTCTCCTGTGTCTTCTGTGTTGCAGGCAGATCCTTTACCACTGAGCCATCTGGGAAACCCTAGAGTACCTATATCCTCTCTCAAAAAACTAATATGATAGCATCATTTTGGACAGATTAGAGAGGAAGTAGAGCCCGGTTAGAGAAATTCTGAAATGTTCAGGGGGAAGAAATAAATGCCTTGATTAGAACTGGTGGCAATGGTGGTGGAAAGAAGAGCTCTGAATCCATGTGACTTGGCAACAGATCAGGTATGTGGGTTGGTGTGGTGCTGAGGAAAAAGAGGGGTCCAAGACATCTTTTAGACAGCCTGGGTCACAGTAAACCTGCTGAGACCATTGACTGAAACAAGAAGTAGGGCAGAAGAACTGGCTTTTGTGGGGAGAGCAGGCGTTTCTGTATTGGTCAGGTTGGAAGGAGGGAGTTTATGGGATGTGCACATCAGGGTTGGATATCACATAAATTAGAAGTCCTTAAATTCGGAGGTTTTCCTCCAAAAGATGATAAAGCTGTGAGAATGATGTAATTTCTGGGAGACAGAGAAAAATATCAAGGGCTGTATTTCATAGGCATGACCAGGATGAGAGGAACCAAGGGAAAGAGGTAGTAATAAGCAGCCAAAAAGGTGGATCAGTGCTGAAGGAGAGAGAAGAGAGGCGAGAGGAACAGACACAGTGGAATCCATCTTGTCAGCACTGCTTTTAGGACACATTGAATTAGAGAGACCACAGAGGCCTTTGAAGGATGAGTAATATCAGGGTTCTTCTATGACAGATAGCTTATGGTGAGGAAAACCTGGCCTATTATATCAGATTGTAATTCTCTAAGGAAAGGAGAGGGCTTGCCTGGTGGCTCAGCGGTAAAGAATCTGCCTTCAATGCAGAAGCCTCAGGAGACACAGGTTCGATCCTTGGGTTGGGAAGATCCCCTGGAGGAGGGCATGGCAACCCCCTCCAGTATTCTTGCCTGGAGAATTCCATGGACAGAGGAGCCCGGTGGGCCATAGTCCATACTGAACTGACTTAGCATGCCTTCAAGGAAAGGAGAATATTAGTATATGTGATCACACAGAGCCTTATACAGCCCTATATCTGTGTACTTATTTTCAGAATGTGTAAGTGAAATGCTGCCTTTTTGGCTAAATTATCATCCTGGAAATGCAACTATTATTTTTTGAATTAAATAAATCAACAAATATTTAAATAGTAAGGCTTTGTTCCTCTTAAAGGAACTACGGGCAAAATTTCTCCCAGCCAAAATTTTAGAACTGTTTTCAAGCTGACTTTGCCTGTGGGGTTGTTGGAGTGGGGTGCCCGCTGTAGTGATACCCCACACCTCTGAGTTGGATCTGGGAAGGCAGTAAAGGCCCTGACGTTTCTTAATCCTGGTTTGATAGCTACCAGCCCTGACACCTGTCAGGGGAGGAGGCATAGATTGGCAACCCAGACCCACAGGTGCATCCGCTACCCCCACCTGGCAACTGTCCGAGAAGCTAGTGGAGAAGGGTTAACAAAGTGGCCTTACGAGATCCCAACTATCTATTAGAAATGAATTTTCTCTTTGAATTTTAAACAGAAGTTACCACATTAGTATAAAGGCATGAGCAATTTTAGTAAAATATGGTTGACAAGCATATATTTATCCTTGAGTTATGATTTCACAGATCAGAATTAAAATCAGAGTATAAACTACCACACTTGTGGGGAAAATGTAGTCCCCCCCAAAAAGGCAACCTTTTAAAGATTTGTCTGTATTTGATTAAGCTATAAATAATGCACAACTTTCCAGAAAGGCTAGTTCTTTGGTTTTGGAATTGGGCTGTGTAATCCAAATAGGGGCTTACTTTTTATAACTTGGCTCAAATTCCTTTTGGCTCGAAAGTTAACAAAATCAAATATGTTAATTGTTATTACTTTGTGGGCCCCTCCTAACAGTGATGGGTATAGAGTTGAATGTCTATGCATAGAAAGGAGATTGTAGAAGTCTTGTCAATTTTCATTTCTTCTGTTTTCGTGTTTGCAAAGGTACTGAAAATGCAGGAGAGAACTCTTCATGGACATACTCTGGGGACTGCATATTAAGCAGTTTCTGAAATGATGCAAAGAATTTCACCAAATGGTTTAGCATGGAAGAATGAGCAGCCTCTAATGAGGACTAATTAACTAACTTGAAGATTTAAATAATTTAAAATGTCCAATTTTCATTTAAACTTTATTAAAGTAGCCTGATATTAATGCAACTGGGAATTTTGGGATAAATAATTTATAAAAGAATGATTTCTTACATGTAGCTTGTAGCATAGGCTTGAGTTGAAATGTGAGACTAGGACATCTTTAAGAGAAAGACAGAAAAACTTCCCTTGCCCAGAAATATTGTAGAAATAGAAAATTTAGGTTAGATTGAGGTAGGAAGAAACTCTTGTTTTTTCAGTTTTTATTTTGAATTTAACGTGTCACAAGTAGGCTAATGTCACGGAAAGCTGAATACCACCTAAGCATATGAACATACACAGATATACGCAGATATGTGATCTTATATAGAGCCTTGGAAGTGAAGGTTGCTCAGTTGTGTCTGACTCTGTGGCCCATCAGACTCCTCTGTCCATGAAATTCTCCAAGCAAGAGTACTAGAGTGGGTAGCCGTTCCCTTCTCCAGGGGATCTTCCTGACCCAAGGATCGAACCTGAGTCTCCTGCATTGAGTCAGGTTCTTTACCTTCTCAGCCACCAGGGAAGCCCCTGGGCCTAGAGCCTTAGGGCCACCATTTGGTACCTCAAATCTCTGTGATATAGACAGAACAGGAGGTAGAGTTGAATTCAGAGACACATTTCACCAGGAGAATAAAAATAAAATTATAGCAGCAGCTAATATTTATAGTCCCATGACAAGCTAATATTTATAGTCCTATGACAAGCAGTGTTCTTTATATACATTAACTCAATCTTGGGAACAACCCTAGGAGTTAGGTGCTATTATTGTCACCTATCTCTATTGCTTTATAGGTGAGGAAGCTGAGACTCAGAGGGGATTATGTAGATCTGAAGGTCATTGAGCTAGTAAGTTTACCCTGAAGTCATGCTCTCAGTCATGCTTCCAGCAAGTTCCCATTTGTCCTGAGCCTGAGGCTGGTAAAGAGGGTGGAGAACAGCTTTGCCCCTCCCTGGCTCATGTGACCCTTCTAACTTGAGTGGTGATGGCTTTGGCAAGGAATGGGCTGCTGACATTGTGTACACAAATTTCTGTCCAGGCTGTATCTGGGTATGTGTGGTAGTAATTAAAATGTTTTCCCGCAACTCCACTTTTGTGGATATGAATTAGCTTTTTCTCCTTTCAGTGGACTGCCCTGCCTAAAAGAGAGAGAGAAAATAAATTGAGTTAATTATCATTGTATGTTAATAGGAGAGGTGAAAACAAAAGAAGCCCAGTTTTTATAAGCTTATGAAAATTCTTTGCAGGCAGACTGTGAAATGTTCTTGCTGCTTAACTGGTGTCACTTAAGATGTAATGATTTGTGCATGGAATTCTCCTGAAAACTCAGAAAACTCTTTAGCTTTTAAAAGGTAGTATAGGTTTCTACTTTCTTCCCCTTTTCTCCTTTCTCTCATCCTAATCTTGCAGAAATAACAGTTTAGTTCAGGGCCACTTATTCCATTCTGTTTTGAACACAAGAGTTTTAGGCGTGTGCTTATGTATGTGTACCTGTGTATATAACCGGGATTATTACGCTGTGTGCATCATGAGGAGATAGATATCTGTATACATTCACCACTTCCCTGGTGGCTCAGACAGTAAAACTGTCTGCCTACAACTCAGGAGACCCGGGTTTGATCCCTGGGTTGGGAAGATCCCCTGGAGAAGAAAATGGCAACCCACTCTAGTACTCTTGCCTTGAAAATCCCATGGATGGAGGAGCCTGGTAGGCTGCAGTCCATGGGGTCACAAAGAGTGGGACATGACTGAGCGACTTCACTCACTTCACTTATACATTCACCAGTCATTTCTTAATTCTGTGACCCACTAGAGTCAACTTTTATTTTCAGGATACTGATTATTAAATACTTGCTGTTTTGACCTCTTTGGCATCCACAGTGGGGTTGTCAATTTCTGTTCTTCATAAGGACAAATTGTTACTCAGTTCTTTCAGTTTGCTCGAGACAAGCTTGGTGAAAATGCAAAATTTAACTGAGGTGCTGAGGACTCAGTTAAAACTGACAGGGCTAGTCTTAATCAGGAAGCCTGAGAAGGGATTCAAATGGGTTGGAGGAGAGTCCTGTGAGGAGCTGTGTGCCGTCCAAGTTCTTTGTTGGCCAAGTCACCACAGGGCGGCTTCATTATTGTGTTTGAAGTAGATCCCTAAGACATCAGATGTTCTCATTTGTAAGTTCATAAACACATTCCAAAGCCGAAAGTAAATGACTTACACTTAGCCACAGTTAGTGCATCTTTGTGCTTTAAAAGGAAAGAGAGAAAGAAAAAAAGGCTCTTGACATGTTGTTATGGGTAGTGAAAAAAGCATAATTTAAAAGTTGTAGGTGGTTGGAAATAGAGGAAACAGTGCAGTACTGTGGTTGATACTTTGTCCTTCCACTGCAGAGGCACGGGTTTGATCCCTGGCAGAGGAACTAGGATCCCTCATGCCGCATGGCGGGGCCAAAAAAAATAAAAATAAAAAACACCCACTCCCCCCAAAACAAACATGAAATATTTAGATGGGATAGATTTCGGTACAGAGCAGTATGCTAATGCTTTGGGAATACTCAAATACAGAAAGAAGGAAGTGTAAACAAACACAGGCAAGAAATGACAAAAGTTGTAAATGAATGTATTAAAAATCCAAGAAATGAAGAGATATTACTTCCCAGAGTGATAAAGACTTCATAGAGTGATATTTGAACTAGCTTTTGAAGGGTGTGTAAGAGTGAAGAGTATATTTTATGATCTCTGTGAGGACAAGTACCGCCTATTTTTGCTCACCACTGTATGCATATATCTAGCACGGAGCCTGGCTTAGAGGGTGTACAAGAAATTTTAGCTGAATGAATGAGAGAAGAAGGGAAGAAAGAAAGATTTCAGTGTTGGGGAATATCAAGATTTTGTTAGGTGAGGCAAAATACTTGAAGTGCAGAGAGGTCATGGGTGAGGCTGGACTCATGGTTGGGGACTGGCTTATGGAAAGCTGTTTGGATCTCAGCTCTGCTGGTTTATGAATGACCCAGGGAGACTGAGCAGAGCTCTGCTCAGGACAAGTACTCCCTGACTGGGAGGTGTGGCAAGACTGGATTATGGTTACAGCAATGGGAACAAAGGCTAGGTGGGAGAGAGGCTAGAGGGGATGGATTGACTGTATTTGAGGCATTTGAGGGGTCAGGGCAATTGAAGGTTAAGTTCAAGATTCATGGTTTGGATGATTGGGAAAAAGTGACACCTTAAAGTAGGGCATGTATGTAAATCAGAAGGAGAAGCTACCTTTTTGTTGCTTTATTTGGGGGATGGGGAAGGGAAATAAAAAGGGGAGTCTATAATGAAAGTAAAAGAGGAGTCATTGTCTTTTGTGATCTTTAAGCAGAAAATAGACAGTGCCTGCCCTGGGTATCCAGCTATTTCCTTGTTTTAAAAATCTGGGGAGTTGGGTGGGACAGCTGATCTCATGTTCCTTTCTGGCTCATTGATTTGAAGTGGGCTTAAGTGTGGAGTTCACTGTTTCTTTAAAAAACTTTTAAGCTTTAGTTTCAATTTACATTAAAAAAGTTGGTTTTGTTAATCGACTCAGTACTTCCAGGACCACCAAAGAATCAGCTCTTGAATGAGAACCATCAAAAATATTTTATTTATTAAAGCATGTAATAATCCCAGCCTTTGACAAACTTGGAAACATCTGGTAAAGCATCACAATTATTTGTGATCATCAGTGAATTTCCTTTATGGAAAATAGTTTCACAAGCTATAGTTTTTGAATGAAGTATTTCATTTATTAATTTAATATTTTGGTGTTAAAGATCTTCATATCCTATTGATGAACTGAAGAATTTGCTAGTTTGGACATGTTCTTCTTTTTTTCTTTTGAGAACCAGAAGAGATGGTGTATTTCAAATTTGCTCTCCTTGCTACATATACTCTTACAATGCATATACTCTTACCTAGTCTTGTCTGGAAATGTGGGATTTCAGTAGGGCAGCTTCTACAAAAAGATGGAAAATTACATCTTGAAATATCAAAGTAGTTTTGTAATTTATGGGAACCTTTCTAAAATGAATCTACATTGTTGCCTTCGTAAAGAATTTACTGATTATGATTTACTTATTTTTTCTGTGAGACTTTATTACTATGAGTATATTGGTTGTACAGTTTCATTGTAATTCAGGTATAGTTTTAGGAGCACCTAAAGGTGGCTGAGGCAGTAAAGAATTTGCCTGCAATGTGGGAGATCTGGGTTCGCTCCCTGGGTTGGAAGATCCCCTGGAGTAGGAAATGGCAACCTGCTCCAGTATTCTTGCCTGGAAAATTCCATGGGCAGGGGACCCTGGTGGGCTACAGTCCATAGATTGCAAAGAATGGGACACAATTGAGCACCTGAGCAAGCGACTGATCACAGCACAGCGCAAGGAATAAAGAGATCTCTGCTGAAGTATCAGATTTGCTAAACATCTTTTATTTCGTAGACATCTTGTATCTTTTAGTGTTTTTAATCTAGTTAGTTTTTGTTGATGAATAACTCACCTGAGTACTTTCTAGGTGTTACTGTTGGATTATGTACGTTAGTCGCTCAGTTGTGTCTGACTCTTTTCGACCCCATGGACTGTAGCCCACCAGGCTCCTCTGTCCGTGGGAGTCTTCAGGCATCCTGGAGTGGGTTGCTATGCCCTTCTCCAGGGATCTTTCTGGCCCAGGGATAGAACCCAGGTGCCCGCATTGTGGGCAGATTCTTTACAGTTTGAGTTATTAGCTTTTGACATTTCTATCAATGTACCAGCAGCCACCAATAGCTGCCTCCTGCCTATGGTCTGTCTGATGAGTCTAATATGCTATGGGCATAGAAACCAGATATCATGTTTTATTAGCCTTTGGTGCAGTATAAGGCTAAACAGACTTCCAAGTGAGTTGGAGACTCTCATAAATATTGCTAAAGGGCATGGGTTTGTGGCAGGCTTTAAAAGAAATAATATGCCTTACTTGTGATTCTCATTTATATTCCTGATTGAGATTTCTGAATTGGGGATCCTTGTATAACTGATTTCTGGTTCTACACATTTCTTGTTCTTTTAAGAGAGTGTGAAATTGATATAGCACCTATCTTTAGTCCTCATAATCAAATTGTTGATCATCTGTAGCTGAATTAATCTGAAATGCTAAAAGCGTTTTATTTTTTATCTAAGTGTGATGCAAAGCAAAAGGGTTAAAAAGGTCTCTTGTAAGGAGCTGTGAATAGTGGGATTGTAAAATAGTGCCTTTTCTGTTCTGCCAGACACTTCAGTGTCAAATGTACTTCATTCTGTATGCTCTATAGCAGATTGCCTACAGCTCTAGAAAACTCAAAAGTAAAGTTTTAGGATGATTTTAGCTTGGCAAAACTCTCAGATGCCACTGAAGGGGCTGCTAAGCCAAAAAAAAGGAGTTGGGATGATGTATAGTTGGGGTGAGTCTTTTTAGACTGGGGGCCACTTCTGGAGCAGGTCACATGTAGAGCAAGCCAGACTCTGTGTGACCCTATGGACTGTAGCCCACCAGGCTTCTCTGTCCATGGGATTCTCCAGGCAAGAACACTGGAGTGGGTTGCTATGCCCTCCTCCAGCGGATCTTCCAGACCCAGGGATTGAACCTGCATCTCTGGCATCTCCTGCATTGGCAGGTGGGTTTTTTACCACTTTCACCACTTGGGAAGCCCTAGTAATAAAGATACAGGTGTAGGGTAGACTGTGGTTGGGGGGGAGAAATGGGTGTCCCCCAGTTCTCTCTGCACTAGAGAGGTGGATGGCCTCCCATTCTCGATCCTCTTCCCTATCCTTTCCTTCTTAGGTTATTTTTGTCAATTTTTTTCTGTCTAGTCCAGTTTTGTACCCAAAGCCAATACAGTGTGCTACCTGAAATCTTTCCCCAGATTTAACCTGGTTTAGAAGGATTAAATGGAAGAAGACAACAGTTTTGCAGATGAACCAGTCATGTCAACATTTCACTCATTTACTCAGTCATCTGTGCCAGGTGCTAGGGATACATTACTGAGCAGATTTTAACCCAGCCCTTGTTCTCATGGAGTTTATTATCTGGTGGGCCTTAGGGAGGCTATTAATGAATATTCAAATATCGGACAGTCTGTAAACTCTCTCAAGGAAAGACCTATGATTCTTTGGAAGCACATAAGAATAGGACCTGGCCTGTAGGATGGAGTGGTGTGTGTGTGTGTGTGTGTGTGTGTGTGTGTGTGTGTGTGTGTGTGTGTGTGTGTGAAGTGGGGTGGAGGTGGGGATACAAATGGAGGAGGGATCAGAGAAGAATTTCCTGAGAAAGTGTGATTCTTTGGAAGCACATAAGAATAGGACCTGGCCTGTAGGATGGAGTGGGGTGTGTGTGTGTGTGTGTGTGTGTGTGTGTGTGTGTGTGTGTGTGTGGTGGAGGTGGGGATACAGATGGAGGAGGGATCAGAGAAGAATTTCCTGAGAAAGTGTGACTGGAGCTGAGTCCTGAAGGGTAAATGGGTATTAATTAGGCCAAGGAGGGTAATGTACAAAGGGCCTGAGGCAGGAATGAAAAGAAGTAGCTTGCTTGGAGCTTACTAGTACTGAAATGGAAATGGTACAAAATGAGGCCCCAAAGAGAAATAGGTGGGGGCTATATCATCCTGGCCTCACAGACAAGCTTCAGGGTTTTGCTTTTAATTCCAAGAGTTTAGAGGGGTAATGTGATCATTGCCAGATGTTAGAGTAATTATTTTCCTTTTCAGGGCCTCTCTTGCTTTATGACATGTGAGGAGGGTTAGTCTTTTATGTATAGGGGATCAGTCACCAATCTGTTTTCTACCAAAGTCACATGTATACTCTCTGCATAGCTGTCTTGCCTTTAATACCTGCCACTGAATAAAGGGGTTAATTTACAGTGCTTGAGAATCTTTCTATGGGAGTGAATTTTAATCTTGCCAGTGCATTCCTGAAGAAGTCTTCTTTTGTTTTCATTAATCTGAGACTCAAAGTGGGAGTGTTTAATTAATTGACTTGCTTCAGAAAGGGAACTCACAGGATTACAGAGCTCGGTGCTGAAGGTTCTCTGATACGTTTAGTCTTGTCTTCGTTGTTGTTCGGTGGTTAAGTTGTGTTCTACTGTTCGCAACCCCGTGGACTGCAGCACTCCAGGCTTCCATGCCCTTCATTATCGTCCAGAGTTTGCTCACATTCATGTTCGTTGAGTCAGTGGTGCCATCCAACCATCTCATCCTCTGCCACCTCCTTCTCTTTTTGCCCTCAGTCTTTGCCATCATCAAAGTCTTTTCCAGTGAGTCAGCTCTTCACATCAGGTGGCCAGAGTATTAGAGCTTCAGCTTCAGCATCAGTCCTTCCAATGAATATTCAGGGTTGTTTCTCTTTAGGATTGACTGGTTTGCCCTCTGCTCAGTCCAAGGGACTCTCAAGAGTCTTCTCCAGCTCCACAATTTGAAAGCCTCAATTCTTCAAAGCTCAGCCTTCTTTATGGTTCAACTCTCAGATCTGCACATGACTGCTGGAAAAACCATAGCTTTGAATATATGGACCTTTGTCAGCAAAGTGATGTCTCTGCTTTTTAATATGCTGTCTAGGTTTGTCACATAACTTTCTTTCCAAGGAGCATTTTTTAATTTTATGGCTGCAGTCACTGTCTGCAGTGGTTTTTTAAAATAAAATCTGTCACTGCTTCCACTTTTGCTCCTTCTGTTTGCCATGAAGTGATGGGACCAGATACCATGGTCTTAGTTTTTTGAATGTTGAGTTTCAAGCCAGCTTTTTCACTCTCCCCTTTCACCCTCATTAAGAGGCTGTTTAATTCCTCTTCATTTTCTGCCATTAAAGTGATATCACCTGCATATCTGAGGTTGTTGATATTTCTTCCAGCAATCTCAATTCTAGTTTGTGATTCATCCAGCCCAGTATTTCTCATGATGTACTCTGCACGGAAGTTAAATAAGCAGGATGACAATATACAGCCTTGACACACTCCTTTCCCAATTTGGAACCAGTCTGTTGTTCCATGTCTGATTCTAACTGTTGCTTCTTGACCTGCTTACATGTTTCTCTTGGCTTTAAGGCAAAGTGGCAGCATTAACCCATTTTACAGAAGCAGCAGCTGGAGCCTTGGTTAGCCCTGCTACTTGCCCCAGATTAATAAGTAAGTTAGTAGGTGGAGAAGAGTTCCACATATTCCCAGTGTTTTGTATCTGGACGTCCCTAAAACCCTGTATAATGCACCAAAAGACAGGAGTGAGAGTTGATGTTGGGATTCTCTCCTTTCTTTGTGATCTCAACAAATGTCAGACTTTATGTAGGTAAATAAATAGTAGTGATGTCAAGTTTTCCTATCTTATAAAGCTTCTCTCTGAACTGTTGGTTTGTTCCCTGCTGCTGCTGCTGCTAAGTTGCTTCAGTCGTGTCCGACTCTGTGCGACCCCATAGACGGCAGCCCACCCGGCTCTCCTGTCCCTGGGATTCTCCAGGCAAGAATACTGGAGTGGGTTGCCGTTTCCTTCTCTGTGCATGAAGGTGAAAAGTGAAAGTGAAGTCGTGTCCGACTCCTAGCGATCCCGTGGACTGCAGCCTACCAGGCTCCTCCAACCATGGAACCTTAACGGCAAGAGTACTGGAGTGGGTTGCCATTGCCTTCTCCAGCTATGTTGAAAGCACAGTGAATTTCAGGGAGAAAGCTGTGAGGATCTTCCCCTTCTCTGAGGGGGATACTCTGAGAGAAATGCCTTCTGAACCCAGACCCAACACACTGAGAGAGCAGAGTGCATCACTTAGAGTGAGTAGATCTTGAGAAACATTTGAACTGTTGAATGGTTTGTCCAGTATGAATAACCAGAGTCATGAACAGTCTAGGCTGTTTTTAATATATATTCTGTAATAGTCATATAGAATGACTGTGATAGGAAAATGTAATATAATATAATAGGTGGAAAGAACTTTAGAAGCTAATAGAGCATTTTCATTCAATAAATGAGAATATGGAGTTGCAGAGAGGCTAAGATTTCAGCCCAGGGGCATTGAGTGGTTCAGTTGGGACTGGAGCCCCTTGCTTTCCAATGGTCTTTAGTTTTCCATTAGTCTGTAGTTGACTGATGTGTGGCTGGGAAGCTTCTTAGATGTGTAGCTTTTCTACCCTAGAAAGTTGATATCATTGTGACTATGGTTTATTACACATGAGCAACAACTCAGAATTGTACTTTGATCTTAAGTTAGTGTTTGCTGAGCATTTGAGGCCTTTTTGAATTTTGATTGTTGTGAGTTTCAGCTATGTACAGGATCTTTATCATCAGACTGGAGGGCTGATACATTTTAGTAATAGGGGAAATATTAGGTGTAGCATGTAGCCTGGAGGACTGTGCTGATTAATTTCACCAAAATTTTGCACATATGAACATACACACATGCACACATGTCACTGTCCTTTGGAGGAGACTGCTGTCTTAGTGCTTATCAGTGGTAATTATGTTTACTTGTCTGTCATTGGGTGGTGAGTCCTTGTGCTTAAGAACTGGTGATCAGCAGGTTCTCAGTGATATTTGAGTAATGGAATGAGATGAAACATGTCAGCAGTGCTGATAAAAGAAAAATGAAGAGTTGGCATGCCTTAAATATTTTTGGTATGGACAGCACTGTTTAATTAATATGTTAACTTTTAGTGCCTTGCTCAGGGTAGGTGGTCAAAATTTTGTTTAGTGAGTATTGCTTGGAATATAGTTTATCTTTTTTGCTGAAGAATTGAAAATTTTCAGAGGAAACTTCTGATACATCAAATAAGGTATCAGGAGGGAAGGGACATAGGTATATCTACGGCTGATTCATGTTGATGTATGGCAGAGACCAACACAATACTGTAAAGCAGTTTTCCTCCAGCTGAAAAAGAAAAACGGCAGCGAAAAAGAATAAGACACAACTGTACTGTAAACAGTGATTCCTCTAGGAATGGGCCCACTTAAATTAGAGTTTGTTAGAAAAGCCAAACACAACACAAAATAATGATGCATTGGAATTGTCATGGATCTCATGAGAAGAGGTAGACACGTTGGGTATAATAGAAATGCTTCTAGACCCAATTTTTTTTGGGGGGGGGGATTTAATTTTTGGCCACACCCTGCAGCCTAGTTCCCTGACCTGGGATTGAACCAGTGCCCCTCCACTGGAAGGTGAAGTCTTTAAACACTGGGCTGTAGGGGAAGTTCCTAGGCTTAACTTCCATTTCCTTAAAATCAGTGGGTCATGGGTGACCCTGATCACCATTTGCTCTGTCCTTGGGCTCCCATTTCTTCATCCTGTCCACATGACCCTCCCTTCCCTTTCTTCCCCACTTGTAGGACTCTAGTTCTTTTAATTTCTTTTCTATCCAAACAGGGGAGAATTTGATTTTAGCTATGAAACACTTACTGAATAAAAGTAAGTGTTGATTTTCACTTAAAAATTCAGGAGTTTCATTCTAGATATTGACCTATAATTTGCCAACCTTACAAGGGGAAATTTGTATATAGATACAACATATATTGGAAAAGGAAATGGCAACACACTCTAGTATTCCTGCCTGGGAAATCCCATGGACAGAGGAGGCTGGTGGGCTATAGTCCATGGGGTTGCAAAAGAGTCAGACATGACTTAGCAACTAAACAACAACAATGATATATATGTATTGATAAGGGATAGATATATAGACAAAGGATATTTACTCATGTGTTCATTCATGCATTCATTTGGAGGAGTAGCTCGGTACTCTACAATAATAAAATAATACATCCATGGTTTTCCTTGCCCAAAGGAGATGTTTCCTCTCATTCTAGCAAAAGTCTGGGTCCTTGCTTGGCTGTGGCTCTGGTGACTTCCTTTCTGGGAGTTGCCAAAAAGGAGAAGACACTATCAAGAGTCGTTAACCTCAGGCTTAGGAGCCCACTCAGCCCTTGGGTTTCTTTATTGCATCTCTGCAGGGCTTATCTGTGCCATTTCTCCTCCCCATTTTCAGTGTCCCCAGGTTGATGACCTTCCAGTTCTCTTCTACCCTGAGCCCAATTCTTTTATTCTCCTGCCTTGGTTACAAGTTACCATAGTACATATTTCATGCCTTCGAGCAATTATTTCAATTGTTACCAATTGATTTTTCTGTTTTCACATTTCCTTCTAGCTAATGGTCTGTCTTGTAAATGCATTTCCATTTTCCCCACCTCGGGTGAGGAAAATTCTTACAAAGATACATGTTGTAGGGAGGTGTCTTCTTTGTTCCTGGCATTTTATTGTACCTAAGTCAGTGACAACCTTTCTTGGTGTGAGCAGTGAGCAGCTGTGATTGGTTTTTCAGTGCTCTGGACATTTTTGAAATGTATTTAGCTTGTTAGAAAATTATATATATATATATATATATAATATATATGCATACATATATACGTATGCTTTAGTCATGTCTGACTCTTTGCAACCCTGTGGACTGTAGCCTACCAGGCTCCTCTGTCCATGGAATTTTTCAAGCAAGAATACTAAAGTGGTTTTCCGTGCCCTCCTCCAGGGAATCTTCCAGACCCAGGGATTGAACCCGTGTCTCTTATATCTCGTGCACTAGCAGGCGGGTTCTTTACCACTAGCTCCACACTATATTATTATAAATACATGTATATGCTTAGAACTGTAAGCACTGTAAGGAAAGGATATATAAAATGACCTTAAGATAGAGTTTGTTGGCTTTATACTTGTCTGTGACAGTTCTGAACTTTGAAGACCTGTTCTCAATTGCTCTTGGCTGTGCAAAATGTTTTTTAAATTATATTTATTTATCTTTGTGCTGGGTCTTCGTTGCTGTGCAGGCCTTTTTTCTCTAGTTGAGGCAAGTGGGAGCTACTGTCTAGATGCGGTGTGCAGGCTTCTCACTGTGGGGTCTCCTGCTGTAAAGCACAGGCTCTAGGCACGTGGGCTTCAGCAGTTGTGGCTCGCAGGCTCCAGAGTGTGAGCTCAGCAGTTGTGGTGCATGGGCTTCGTTGCTCCACAGCATGTGGAATCTTTCCAGAGCAGAGTTCCATGTCCCCTGCATTGGCAGGCAGCTTTTCAGCCACTGGACCACCAGGGAAGCCCCTCTAGTTATTTTAAATAATTTATTATTTATTTATATATCTCTAGTAGTGTTAGTTGCTCAGTCATGTCCGAGTCTGCAATCCCACGGACTGTAGCCCACTAGGCTTCTCTGTCCATGGGATTCTCCAGACAAGGATACTGGAGTGGATTGCCATGCCCTTTTCCAGGCGATCATCCCAACCCAGGGATCAAACCTAGGTCTCCTGCATTGCAAGCAGATTCTTTACTGTCTGAGCTACAGGGAAGGTATATATCTCTAGTTGTTGGTTATTTTTGTTTTTATTTCTTTTAAAAAAATCTTGATCAGTATCATCTCTCAGCACAGAACATTTTCTGCAGGGATGGAAATGTTCCATTTCTGTATTGTACAGCTTGGTAGCCACTGGCCACATGTGGTTTTTGAACTCTTGATACGGGCTAATAAGATGGGAGAACTGAATTTTTAATTAATTAATTTACTTGACTGAAATTTATTAATTTATTTATCTTCAATTAATTTAAATAGCCACATGTGGCTAGTGGCTGCCATATTGGAAAGTGCAGATCAATTTAAGAATAACGTCTATATTTGATTTACTTTTTTCTGTGTTATTGGAGTATACCAATTTATTTTCATGGTTTTGGTGAAGTAAGTTTGTTCATTAACCATGTACTTCCAAAAGTACTCATGGCTAAACTGGCTGTAATGTTAGAAACAGCTTTGAGTTTGGGATTGAAGTTGGTTTGTAATGGTTAGTATGAAATTAGAGATGACTTGAATTCTTTATGCTTTCCTAAACTTTGTTCACAGTGAGTTAAAAAAGCTGAAATAATCTTCACTAAAGATTCTAGATTTACCTTAAAATTCTACATCTCCATATTTATGTTCAAGTAGCAAAAGAATCAGATATATTAGTTAAGAGTTTTTCTTACAGTAACCCAAGGACAAGGAGATCTGTGTGATAGAAACAGGCTGCCTTAACCAGTGCTGATAGGTGTTTATTTGCACAGTCCATTCATTTTGCTTCTCTTGAGTGAATTCTTGTCAACAGGGCTTAACTGGTCAGTAATTAAATGTTATAGGTATAGTTCCTTTTGGATTCATGGGTATTTTGTTTATACTTACAGCACAATATCACACTGGGGCCTTTAGAAATAGATCAAGCATTTTTAATTTCAAATTGTTGCAGCTTTCCTTTTTTGGCAACTCTACTCAACTCTCATGAAGCCTGTGTGGAGGGACACCTAATTTTCGTGTTACCTTTACATGTAAATTACATGTTACCAAAATATTGTCAAGTTGTCTGACATGGTAAAATAAACAAGTTTAGTACTCTGCTTAAGTAAGGCAGGAGACTGGTGACAGACCTGTAATGACATATCTATGATAGTGTATTTTGGGTAACAGAAAAAATTAAATAAACCCTAATTTTTATTTAAAAAACTTAAATAAGGGTCTTTTGGGGATGCTTTTTTTTGGAAAACGTGTTGATATTTAGTAAACTTATGGTCTAGGTTAAATTGAATTTGGTCATTAATGAGCAAAATATTCATAATGCAGACTCATTTCTGTCTGGGAGTGTCGCTCAGTCATATCTGACTCTTTGTGACCCCATGGACTGTAGCCTGCCAGGCTCGCCTTGTCCATGGAATTCTCCAGGCAACAGTGCTGAAGTCTGTAGCTGTTCCCTTGTCCAGGGTGTCTTCCCAACCCAGGGTTTGAACCCAGGTCTCCTGCATTGCAGACAGATTCTTTACCATCTGAGCCACCAGGAAAGCAGACTCATTTGCTAAAGTTTATTATGAGCAGTACATTCTTCTAAGCATATTAGGCATGAGATACTATCACTGAGTGAGAAGCTTACTCTATAGTCGGCCAGGTAGAATCCATACTTAAAAAGATAATTCATAGTATGTGATAGTATATGAAAAGAAAGTGAAAGTCGCTCAGTTGTGTCCAATTCTTTGCAACCCCAGAGACTATACAGTCCATGGAATTCTCCAGGCCCAAATACTGGAGTGGGTAGCCTTTCCCTTTTCCAGGGAATCTTCCCAATCCAGGGATCAAACCCAGGTCTTCCACATGGCAGGTGGATTCTTTACCATCTGAGCCACAAGGGAAGCCCAAGAATACTGGAGTGGGTTGCCTATCCCTTCTCCAGCAGATCTTCCTGATCCAGGAGTAGAACCGGGGTGTCTGCACAGTATGTGTTGTGGGTCAAAAGAATGGCTCAGATGATAAGTTTTGGGAACTTTGAGAGAAGGATGGCTAGTTTTCCCTTAGGATGTGGAGAAGTTAGGACTTGAGCTGAATTTTGTGGAAGCTAGAAGGTATTAAAAAAGAAAAGGAGAGCCCTCCAGGCAAGGAGACCAATGTGAGCAGCAGCTTGGATTAAGAATGTGCATGGAGTATTTGGGAATGAAGAATGGATGTTTGGAATGAAGATTCTGCACAGGACCTGTTAGGAGAGATTGGTCTGGAAGCCAGGAGTGTGATTTTTGAGTCAAAGAATTATTCCGAAGGGAGTAAAGAGCCATTAAACATTTTTGAACAGTGAGAGGATATGCGAGAAGCTAGATTTTCTAAAAATTAATTTCTAGTGTGGAGTACAGGTTGATTGGGCAAGAGAGAGAAAAAATTTAAGTACTAAAGATGTGAGATGAAGAAAGACCTGGACTTTTGTTGCCAAAGTAGGAATAGAAGAGGAAGGATGACTTAGAGTAATAGCTTATTTGATATATAAGAACTAAATTAATATTTACTTGCTGCCCTATTGTGATTAGGAGGTTTCATGTCTGAGAGACTGGAAGAAGGAAAATGTTTCAGTCTGGAAGGCTGATTGGAAGGAAAGATGGGTTGAGTTCCAGGTGACAAAAGGACCGAAAGATAGAAAGTCCAGCGGGTAGTTGAAGATGGGAAAGACTGACGCTGGATCTCAGGTTAAAAGCCGTCTGTTTTCCATGGTGTTATCATCTGATTTATAACAGCAGACTGGTGACTGTATCCTGGAGGGGATATAAGGGAGTGGAGGGAGGGAGCTGAGCCAGGGTGTTACAGCATACAGGAAATTCAAGGAGAAGGAAACTGAAAAAAGACAACTTAAGGTACCTGGGAATTGAGAGCCAGGTTTGAGAGGAACAGTTGGAATTGGAACCTAGGGTGCTTGAGCTTTTGAATAAAACCAGGAAGTCCAGACCACATACATGTTTCGTTCATGTTGGTTCTTTCAGTGTCTGCTTTTTAATTTTTTTTACTTAATGTCCTGGCAGGGAGATAAAAGGAGGTGGAACTCAAAGCAGGCTAAATAGTTACCAGTTACAAGACTGCTTATACTAATTGGAGGGTATTGGCAGGGTGAAATCACTAGTTATTTGGGTCACTCTGAATCAGTTATATACTGACCCTTAATCCTGAAAATAATTGAAACTCGATTGCAACTTTAATGAAAATAAAACTGAACATTGATGTTATTGAAAATTATATTTTTATTAAATACTACTTAAAAAAAATCTCAGTTTCTATGCAGATTTTGGACCTCTGAACTTGGCAATGGTGTACAGATACTGCTGTAAACTAAACAAGAAACTAAAAGTGAGTATTGTGGTGATGTTTATATTTCGATATTAAACTTTTAAACTGTGAAATCTAATCAGTGGGATTGCTAGGCACATACCATTTAGTTAGGTAATCTTGATCTTTGGGAACTGAAGTGAGTAGTTCACCTAGAAGTTGATATTGATCTACCTGACTACCCCACAAAGGACATGTTAACCTCTTTCATTTTTCAGGATCAATGGAAACTTGAGCTGAATGAAGTCATTGGAATAGTGATCTAAGAAAGAAAGCACAAATCCTTTTAGGTTGTTGTTAATGAGTCTATCAGGTTCCCTCCTAGGATGATTTTTCTGGAACCTTCAGGTCTGCTCCTGGATGCTGTTACCAGGTGGTAAAAGGGGGATGGCTTATCATTGCACAGCAGGAGCTGTGGAGCATGAGCTTTTTCTGTCTGATCAAGACTGAAATGTTTGTGTTTTTTTGAATGCCATCTCTATAGCGTTAATAGCTGAGTGAGAATAATGAACTAGCAGCAACAGAGACCGGACTTTACCTTTTGTGGCAGAATTTGGGTCATACATTGACTGTTCATCTGTATGTTTTTATTTTACATGTAGCTTTTCCCCTCCTCAAATTCTAAACATATATGAGGAAAAGTAATATCTATACTCCACTCCTAGTTTTGGTAAACATGTCATCACATAGAAGGAAATATTTATCTTTTTCTCTCACCTTTCTAAATGAGGATCTTAAATAAAATGTTTCAATTTTGAAGGTGAAATCTACACAGCAGATTAAATGCTAACAGCTAAATTATAACACTCAGTTTAATCTTTCTGCTGGGTAAAATGTTACTGGTGTGATATAGTACAATGCCTTATATATATTATCTGCTTAGTGATAATTTTTTTATTTGATTGATTTTTATCCAATTTAAGCATAAAAAACAAGTCTGTCATGGAGAATTTCCTGTAAAATATGAATTCACAAATTTTTGTCATTTAACTCAAATGATAAATGGACATGGAATGAAACTAAAGAGATATTTTTAAAGTAAACAATCATATAATGTAAGATCTGTTGTAATCACCTTTGTAGGGAATTGATTTTGAATTTATTGTCTGACTTGAAAATACATAGTATGTACATTTCTTTAACTGAACCTACTTAATATTTTTCAGAAAAGAAGTTACCCCCTGTAGTTTAAAAGATAGAAGTTAAAAAATTTTTTTGAAGTAGTTTTTTATTTTTAATAAAGTTAAAATTTTTATAATTATCAAGGAAGCAAATAATATCCCTCAAAGGATTTAATAAAAATATTTAATGGATTTTTAATAGATAAGTTAACATGGATAAGATAACTCATAAATAATTGAAATCCTTTTCTTCCTTTTGAAGACCTAGGATTTCACTTCCTTGCTTAGTAGTATGTAATTGGTATAAGCTGGGTATTATAATCAACAAAGTGGAACCAGTCTACTATCTAGACTGATTGAAGAGAAAGGAATCATTATTAGGGAAACAAAACTTCTGGTCTGACTCAGTGTTCTTCATGTTGCTGTTGTCAGTCGCCCAGTCGCGTCTGACTCTTAGAGACCCCATGGACTACAGCACTCCAGGCTTCTCTCTCACCACCTCCCAACTACATAAAAGTAGATGGGTTGAATTAAGATGATTTTCCTATCATATTCTGTACTAAACAGTATGAGTAAGTGTATAAAGGACTTGGGTTGATTTGCTTTCATTTACAAAGCTTTCTTTCAACATTATATAAATTAAATAAAGTTCAGAACAGTCCTCTAGGTTCATTTCGGTGATCAGATAATCTGATGGATGCCTGGAATGAATGACACTTTTAGCTTTAGTGCAGTTAATGGGCACCTTATTGCTTGCTGAGGGAGTGAATTTTAAATGTTAATAAGTCATGGGTTATCTCAATAAAGCATTCCAGGTAGAATCTCTTTATTAGAAGAAAAAGACTTGCTTTACCAGTTCAAAGCTACAGTCACTTCAGCCTTGTGGAATCTCAGTTTGCTCTAACATAGGGATTATAGAGCTCTCAGAGAGATGGTTAGGACTATATGTCTAGAGGTTAGAAAACAGGTTTGAGAAAGCTTTGTGAATTTTGAAGTCCTGTACAAAAGGAAGGTAACGTTTGTGAACTCTGATAGAAACTATAATAAAGACAGTTCTTCAACAGAGTTTATGAACACCTTCTCAGTTTCACAGCTATCATTTCCATATGAGAAAGCTATCTGATATAATTTAGGAATCTAGATGACCATTGAGTCCAGCCTTCTGGTTTCATAAGTGCAGACAGGAAAGCCCCAGAGAGGCAGAGACTTGCTCAAGGAGGCAAGGCAAAGTCGGGGCCAGGTTCCCAGGCCCAGGTTCTCAGGCCCTTGACCACATCACTCATGCTCTTATCTCCACCTTTCCTGGTAACTGCAGCCTCTGGTTTGTCATCTTCCTGTGCTCACCCGCAGCCCAGCCCTGACTCACTTCCCCTTGCTGGCCCACTATGGTCTCAGAGCTACTCTGCCTCTTTTTGGCTCCAGTGACTGTTCCTGCCACTCTGGCTACTTTGCCTCCAGGAACCCAGATTCTAGGATTTCTGATGTTGAACGTACCCTCCCTGTTACCTGCCTCCCGCGTTGTCTCTCTTACCCTTGTGTAATCTCCAGACCTCAGTCTCCCTGTTCTTTTCACTCCCTCTCCTGTCAGTTGCCTTCTGATGCCTCTTGTCTGTAGCCCGTGATCACTCGTTTTGATGAGACCTTTGGCACCTTACTTCCATGCCTTTTGTCTTTCTCACCTTGACAACTCCCATCCTTCCTGGCAGGGATTTCATGCCCCAGTTTACTGATTTACTGAAGACTGCAGTCCCCCTGCCTCTCCCAGCCTTGTACTTTACCACAGTCATACTGCTGCTCCACACAATTGCGTGTGACCTCTAGTCTGGCTGTAAAGTGCCCTTGCCCTCTGGTGTGATAACCCTCATTCTTAAGACCTTGTTCTGGCACCATCATGTTCTGTAAGCATCTCCTTGTGCAGCAACACAAGGTGGGGGGTGCTGCCGTGTCTTCCCATAATTCTCTGTGCATATCTCTATTATTGATGAGTTTTAATTTTACCTGAAATTATCATTTCACTTCTAACTTGCACTTTTTAATTGCATCTCTTTATCTCACTAGACTTGGAGCTCCTAGAGGATAGAGGCATGCATTATAATTTTGTGTCTCCAAGTGTCCAGCACAAGGGAACACAAGGGAACCTGTTGATCTTATCATGACCCCATGACTTAGACATCCTCTTTTCTTTTGCCTCAAGAAGTTTCAGTAACCTGCCCTCAGCATTTTACATCCTCAGTGTGTACTGATTCCTCAATCATTTGCTATTGCACCTTTGCCTACCTTACTCTGCTGAAACTGCTCTATCGACATTGTAAATACCGAGTCTGATAGCACTGACTTGGTCCTCAAAGTCCTTTACTTCTCTGAGTAATTGGCACTAGTTTAACAAATAACAGCTGCTTAGAATTCTTCTTCTGAGTGATTTCCTAACTCATTTAGGTGCATTTTATTTTCTACTTTGGAAATTTTTATTTCTCACAATAAAGCGCTCATGATTTTTGCCCCTTTATTTGATACCTTATGTAGATAGGTAATATTTTACAGTACATTCTATTTATTTCAAACCCAAATAAAATTTGTTATTTTTTATATGTTAAAATATTTTTTTCAAGTTGGTGATTTGAGGTGATTTATTGCTGGTTTTGTGTGTGTGTGAGTACTCATTCTATTCCCAATGGCCTTTGTTTTAATTTTGTGAATTAAAATGGAAAATTATACATCATATGTTTGCTTAGATTGGAAAACCAAAACCAGAAACCACCATCACCAGCAGAAACCCTGTTTCCTATTTTAAACTATATTTTATTTTATATATTTTTTAAACTATATTTTAAAAAGAGTAAGTATTAAAAGTTATACAGTAATAGGTTGTAGTTTGTTATTTCTGCTCGAGAGTTACCATAAGAGAATCAGTCAAAGAAAAAAGATTTAATGAAGTGAGAACAATTTGCAAAACTGTATATATTATTTAATTTAAAATGTCTTCAATGATTAATAGGCTAGATGAAGAACTGTTAATCTGATATTTCAAAGAATCCATAAACTCTTGAAATTATATATAAAATTTTGTATGTGTTTACATTTTTCTTCTGAGAGGATTCATAACTTTTTAATAGGTTCTCAAAGGGATTTTTGGTGCACACAATGCTAACAGCACTGGGCTAGAATATAAGAGCTTCTGAGAAGACTCTATTAATAAAAGACAAAATAGTGGTATTTTGAAAAGTAAAATGCCTTTTTTCATAGTTAATCAGTTAAGAAAATCTTTCAATTACTGATTTAATAACCTGACAGTTTTATAAACATAAGATGGCTGAAATGGCTTATTCTAAAATAAATACAGTTTTAACTGTTGATTTCACTTTTCATCAGAGAAAAATAAAACCCCAGCCTGGGGGCGGGGGAAAAGTCTAAGAGCATTGCTGAAAAAAGGGGACATTTTCTAGGGCACTGATTTTTTTTTTTAAATACCTGCTCTATGAATCAACAAGACAATCACAGTAATCTTAGGGACTTATTTTTAAAAAGATTTAACAGAATATTGGCAGAAATGTGGTTTGAAGTGTACAAAATGTCCTGCGTGACCCTTTCAGGGTAAAAGGAGGAAAGGGAGTGGGATTGGGCATGGTGAAATGGATGATTGTATTAAAACAATGACAGTCCCTGGCAGATGGTGGGGGCTCAGGGAACGTCCTTGTTGCTGAATGGATCAGTGCAGTAATCCTGTCTGGCAACTGCCAGGGTAGCAGGTATTTCATACAAGAACTCTTGATACAATGATCAGACGACCCTCTTATTACAACTACAAAAGCATGTGGAAGATGTCTTCATGAGGTTATCTTCTGTTGTAGGTTCATGGACTTCTGGGGGAAGAAAAGCAAACTACATTCCAGAGAGTGTTCATGTAGTTTCAAAGAGGTTTATCAGGGGTGCCAAAACAGTGTTAATGCCCATGGAAGTGATCATACATAGAGTTTGCAAGGCCTGGAGCCTTTTATGCCCATTCACAATCCTCAAGCAAGAAAACTCCCTTTTATAGAGCAACCTCAAATGCCTTCAGCTATTTTATCAGCCTGATAGAATAATCTGTATGAGCAACTTTTCTTGACATTTTGACTTCTGTTTTAATCAAGGTGCCGTTTAATTGAATGAAATGTACTGGGTTTGAAACAAAATGAACCATAAAGAGACACTGTTTTCTTTTAAAATAAACTATTCAACCTGCTTTATTTTAGCTTTGAATAAAAACGTAAACCATATTTTGTTTTGCACAGCCAAAGAAAATTTTCAAGAATATCCCTTTCCTGGGAAAGTTGGAGGTAAAACATGTAGAGGTCATGGCTGCTCATAGGAAGACCTGTTCATTTTATCGCTTTTGCAATGGGATGACCACTGATTGCTATGGAGACGCTGATTGCTGCGGCCATGACTGGGCTAGACTAGTCACCTGTAAGAGAACGATGCCTTGGTCACCTGGTCCCCGTGCTGTAATCTACTTAATCTGACCACCATCACTGGCAGAGCTTGCTTGTTTAGGGAAGTGCATGGGCTCTGGTTTTTTATTAAAGCGCATATTATCCAGGCTGCACTAATAATCTTCTTTAGCTCAGCCAGGCTGATTCACACAGCTTGATGAAACACCACATTCTAACCACACGACTTGAAGATTTTACTGTTAAGCATGGCAAGCAACTTTACCAAATGGCTGCCCTCTGAAAATCTATTTCTTTAAATTGGCCATTAACGCCCTTGTTTTTGTGTTTTCTGGCTTTGAGCTTAATTGTATCACCTTTGATTTTGAATGGTTGTGTAGTTTGTAGTCTCCTGGCCTAACTGAAGAAGTGCACGATTTGTGTCTGTCATCATAATCCAAGGATAGCCTGGTGGTTTTGTGATTTGTGTAACATGTCATCATTTTCTCTCTCTCTGAGTTGCCGTGGCTTGTTTTTCACAGTGATCTCACTAGAATGCAACCTTTCACATAGCTTTCCTTTCTGAGATAGAAAATGTCTGCCTGGGGTCAGTATCCTCATTTTCATTTGTGTTTTTCTACGATTGCAGTCATTGTACTTTGGTTTACAAGTACCATCAAACAATTATATGCTGTATTACATACTCTTATGATGTACATAAAAGTAGTAGAATTTTAACTGTCACTCAGGGAAACAGTACAGGTCTGGAAATTTCCATGGCTTTGCTTAGGTTAATTGATAGATATTCAATACTGAATCCCATCTTTTAGCTATTATTTTTTTTACCTTGTTAAATGAAACAGTTATTGTATCTGTAATTAAGATCATTCCGTTGGTCCTTCCTGTGCTGTGAATGTATCCCTAGGTGGTTATTCTCTTCTGTTTGTCATAAGCCTTGGCCAATATTTTCCCCTCATTTAGCATCAGATATTCATTAGACTGTGAGCCTTATGAGGCTAGAGACTGGGGTTCTGCTCCCCTTGTTACCATGTTGCTCAGCGCTGTGCTTGACACACAACAGCTACTCACTCAGTTCATGCTGAGAGAACCATTAGAACTTTCTTCAACTGTAGTATCCCAGTACCCAGATTCAGCAGACTGATTACCTGTAGGCTGCTTTCAGTCCACAGACATTTTTTTGGGAAAGGAGCATGAATGCTGTTTAAAAATTTTGAATTCATGGTCAACATTGCAATTTATGAAATTCTTCCTTCATTATGCTATGAATTTCTGGCTTCTGTTAAATATTGTAGCATCTGATTATGGGCCCAGACTCCTGCACGAGAGCTACGTCTGCTTTGGGGATACTTTTCTAGTTTGCCAACTGACCCACTTGAAATTCTTGGCCTCTCAGAGCATCTGAATTTGGAACCTCTGGAATTACACCATTTAAAGCAGTTTGGTTACTGAATCAGTGAAGGAACTTTTTCCTTAGGTGTTACCAGCTGGAATGTAATAATTTACAAATTGTAATAAATTTTTCTGAGAATCTGATGAAATGTGTTTTTTATAACATGCTTTAAAAAATCATATGGCATGATTTAGAGTTCCTAAAAGAATTTAAATGTCTTTTGGAGCTACTTGACCAGATGGACAATATGTTAGGGTCCATATAGTACATTTCCAGGTGTAGGGCTTATTCACACATTTTCACGCAGCTCTTTTTCAAGATTTAGCAATATGTTAGCACAGTGGAATTCAGTCTGTGGTCCCTGGACCAGCAGCCTCAGTATCGTTACTGAGGAACTTGTTAGAAATGCAACTTCTTGGGCTCTTCCCTGCTAAATCAGAAACTAGGGGTGGGGCCCAGCAATCTGTGTTTTAATAAGCCCTCCAGGTGACTCCGAACCAATCTCTTAAGAGAATGAAATGCAGCATAATAATATAGTAATAAAATATAATTTAGATTGTAATTTAGTTTTTTATTTCTGAAAAGTTTTAAAATTATTGACCAGTTCAACCTGAGAATTATTTAAATTTCGAACCATGAAACTTGTCATGACCTTATGATTGAGAGTTAAAGTTTACGCATGTTATCAAGCTCAGAGAGTTCTGAATTTCTCCTGTCCGCCACCCTTGCAGAGAGCATTCAACTCTCTATGATCTGACCTTGGAGCTCTGGGTCAAGTCTGGTAAACCAGGCCCGCTATGGCTGCAGGCTTATGTTCTCTTGGTAAAAGAGAAACACTGCTTGCCTGTTACACTGTAGCCTTGCCCAGGACTTCCTGTTTGGGATTTGCTGTGTCTGGTCAAACTGGACCCCTCTGGCCCTGTCCTACTGCTTTGAGAAATGATGGAATGTACCAAGTGGTCAGTAAATATTAGGTTGTTGTTGCTGTTATTATAAAGGAGAATCCACTTAGTTAAAAAGATTCAGAAGGCTATATATTCCAGTTTCTAGTATATAGTATAAATAGTGGCTGCACATTATAATTTGCAATGAGTCATATGCAGTCTTGCTGCACAGCAGACGAACAGTCCAGAGGTCTTAGTATTCCTTCTGTGACATCCTCCCCTTTATATTTAAGACTATATTCATTTGTTTTACTAGTTTATAATTTTACTTTGCTATTGTACACAGTGTTTCTATAATCTCAAAGCTCTTCATGTAAAGCAGGAAGAATCTGTAATAGAGCAAGGAACTCACTGAAAGCCACAGGTGATGGTATGATTTAGCAAGTAATGTCCATGAGGGCTTTGGCCAGCACACACGACTCCAGAGAAGACAGGCCAGGTTAGGAAGAGGCAACTGTCCAGTATGGGGGCAGGAAGTTCTCTTGATATTAGGGCAGAACTTGAGAAAATACCTACGGGGCTCATTTATAAAACAGGGTCCTGTGGCTGCACACTGTACCCCTGTACCCCTCTTCTCTTGTGTGGTATAGTTCTACCATGAAAGTTCTCAAAGGATGAGCCACATGTTCCTCTAAAGGCACTTTAGTCATCAGTGTCTCCAGTGGATGGGATTGTTCCTTCTAGAGCAGTTTGATATATAATAGGTAGGTTGTCTGTGTCTGTGTGTGTTTTAAAGAAAAAGGGCATGTTTAATATTTGGAAGGAGGAAATATTGAAGTTTGTGTATATCAACCCAATCATGTAAAGCACCAGCTAAACAATCGGCAGAATGTTTTGTTATCCCTGAAAAATTCATGTGAGTACCAGAATATCTCCTCTGTTGAACAGCATTGCTGCTGCAAGACTGGGGCAGGCTGACCCATAAGAGGAAGGCCTGGCTGTGACAAGGAGGGAAATTAGGACAAGGCTTGTAATGTCTAAGCTTTTTCTCTGTTGTCCTTCACTTTGAATTAGTTTTGATTCCCTGAGTGAGAACTCAACTCTGTGTGACCTGAGATACTGGCCAAGCTTCACTGAACAGTTCGGTTTTCGACTGTGGTGCTTTTGAGAGTTAACCGAGAAAAACACTAGAATTCCAAAATCGCTAAGCAAAATAAATACTAGGAGCTTTAAAAACATCCCTGGAAATCAGTAGAAAACTCTCATTTAAAAAATTTAGTTACTGTAATATACAGCATGGTGACTACAGTTAATAATACTCTATTGTACATGTGAAAGTTGCTATGAGAGTAAGTCCTGAATGTTCTCATCACATGAGAAGAAAATTTTGTGAATAGGTATGATGACAGATGTTTTAAAGAGTCGATTATGTTTCCATCTCATAGGCAGCTTCCAATAGGAGGTATTTTAAAATAGTTTAAATTTCAAGGTAGATTTTATAAAGACTATTCCTTATCTGATGTAATTTCTTAAAGCTTTTAAGGTAAATTATAAAGTCCTTAAATTTTTAATTTGTATTATGTTTACTTAAAAATTATATAGAGAGTGAAAAGAAAATTTCCTTCAGAATTCTGTCCTCAGTTTCCTGGTTCCCATTGCAGGGTGGTGCTCCGCACTCCATACACTTTAGAATTAGAGAGAAAAGCAAACAAATACAGAAAATTCATGAACAAGCCAACAGTAAAGACCATTGGCGATGAAAGTACAGCAATATGAGTTTGTCACTGTTAGCAAGTAGATTTGTAAAATAAATTTAATTCCACAATATTTAATGATAACTTAAGTAATTTGTCATGAAACCTAAACTCTTAGTAGGAAAGAGCCTCCAGACAGGTAATTTAAACTTCCTCACAGGTGTGTTAGAGAGCCAGGAAATAAAAACTGAGAGACTGGGAGCCAGAAGAGCTGAGTCCTTGTGTTCCATCTGACTCATGTTAATGGAGGCCTGGGCTTTGTAAGGCATTCTTTAGGTGGCTTGGGATTTAGAGACCATAGAAGAAGCTTAGGTTTTAAGAGCCTTGATTCTCCTTTCAATAAATAAAATATAACTTATTGATGGAGATAAGTCACTGGCAAAAACAAAGACACAAACAAGAAATGTCCAGTAGGTAATATAGTTCCAGAGGAAGAAGCAAGTAGGCAGGTGTGAGGACCATTGATGGTGACCTTGAAGTCTTTAGATTACTTGTGTGCATTAACTCGACTGAATGGTATTGAATAAAATGTACTCTTATTTTTTAAATGAACTCAAACTTTATTTCATAGATGTATTTTAGTAAGCTTGTCTGGAAATAAGAACTTTGGTGCTAAGAGACTCTCTTAGAGGCAGACACTTATTTTTCGAAGTTTAATTTCAAAGAGCAATGCTATTTTCAGAATATGAGTCTTGGTTATCAAAGACATGCCTGAATTGGGGCGGTGAGGGTTTCCAGGCTCACAACCATGAAACTAATTTTCTTTGGTTACATGTTAAAGCCAGAATGTTGCAGTTTCATCTTAGAATGGACTGCAGAGTTTTGAAAGAGTTTCTTTTCCTTATAGAAAATAGCAGGGTAAAGAAAGGTATATAGTTGAGTTCTTACGTTTTTAAGAAGAAAAAAAAGAAAGAAAGTGAAGTCACTCAGTCATGTCCTACTCTTTGTGACCCCATGGACTGTAGCCTACCAGGCTCCTCTGTCCATGGGATTTTCCAGGCAAGAGTACTGGCGTGAGTTGCCATTTCCTTCTCCAGGGATTGAACCCGGGTCTTCTGCATTGCAGGCAGATGCTTTACCTTCTGAGCCACCAGGGGCTGCCCTGATGGCTCAGAAGCCTCATTATCTACATTTTTAAAGGGGCTCTCAAAGCAGATATTCTATGGGTTGTAGTCGGTGTGTAAAGTATAAAAAGCTGCTTTGACAGTAGCAGTGAATTTATAGATAAATGTTAAAATGCATTTATGTGTCTGTATTTTGAGAAGCGTTTGTCTGTTTTGAAATATGAAGAAAACCAAATAACTGTTTTGAAATATGAGGAAATTGAGCTGTATCATGTTTTCATTGTTTTATGTTTGAGTTTATTAATAATTTGATTTTATTTTAATGGATCTTTTAATTTTTACCTTCTTTTCATGTTTAGCATGTATACAAAATACTGTGTTGCTTATTTTGGATTTCTTTGAGCATGCAGCATATTGCCTGGCAAAGAGCAGCGGGTGCTTAATAACTGTTCGCTTGAATCCATAAATTTAATGTATGGCTATTGTGTTAAGATGTTTGCTGACATAATCCTTTTGATGGTTCATCTTTTTCCATTAACCGTTTATTCTCAGATAATTAAATAGGGATTTTTATAGAATGTTAGAAAAAGAAAATATTAATATTGACACTAGTTAATATAGGCATTTAAAATTTTTAGAGAGGAGAATAGATTGGTTGGCACATTTAAAAACAAATGGCATAATGTAAAAAGTAAAGATAACTTTTCTGGGAGTGAGTGTGGTATGGTAGGGAATGAAAAATGATAAGTAAATTTTACATGCAAGATCAAGTATAAATCTTCAAAAATGCTTCTGGCTAATAAAGATAACAATAATTTTATTATTTCCTACTGTATTAGTCTCCTTTCTTGGAGACAAACATATTTGATATAGTGTCAGTTCTTACATGATGATTGAACTATAAAATGTCTGAGCTGGTAACTTTCCATCCTGTAATACTTACACACTGATGCCACAGAAATTAAAAAAATTGTTAAATGTCACTGATTATGACACATCTCTGTACTTTAAGAGATGATGTTTTTTGTACGTTGTTTCTGTGGTCACACTAACTCTTTTTATTCCCTCTTTCTAGTCATACAGTTTATCAAGAAAGAGAATAGTGCACTACACCTGTTTTGACCAACGGAAAAGAGCAAACGCTGCATTTTTGATAGGTGCTTATGCCGTAAGTACTTTTTTCGTGATTATTTTCTACAATCAGGCTACTGGAATATTAACATTGTCAAATAAAATCCAAGACGCTTTTTCAGTGGATTTGGGAGATGGTAAAGATTATTAGCAACTTGCAAATTGATCTGGAATGGAAAGTGTGGACCAATATTGATGAACCATTTACTCTTGGGTCTTATTTTCCAATAGCTAATGAGAGAATCTTGGGACTACAACATATAGCTTGTATCCCACAGTTGTATAGGTGTTTTATAAAAAGAAAGGATATTTACAGGAAAAAATATATAGTAGAAGATTATTAAAGACTGTTAAGGGTTTCCTCTTGGGAATAAGAGGAAATCTTTGACTGCATGGGGGAGGATTATTATTATTGTCAATCCCTTTATTCATCTATACAAGTGTTTACGGTAAGCAAGCTGAATATAAATCCTGCATATATTACAGCTTCCCTAATAACTAGACATGGCTTTTCAAAATTAATCTTGATTAGAAATTTTGTCCTCTGTAAACACTGAAATGTAAATGTGAGTTCCACATGAATGTGCTACACAATTTTGGTGTGGACACTTCTAGAATTTTCTGTACATACTAGGATTGGGCAGGGAGGGGAGAGAGGTGTCCTTTTCCTTCTCATCCTTCGGGAGAGTCTGTGTCTAAAGCCTGGAAGCTCACTGCTATGTGACTTTTCAAGGGCCTACTTCTGAAGACCTTGACGGAAGGAGGCACCAGCTACCAGACATCAAACTCTGCCACATCAAACCAAAAGCTCTTGGGGGGAAAGCCCAGCTGTGCTGTTGCAGAGACTCAGCTGTTGCAGGGTGTGGGCTGAGAATAGAGGCAGGCTGACAGCCAACCTGCAGCCTGGGGCCTTGTTTCCAAATGGAGGTACCCGGCTCTGCCCGCCATTTCTCATCAGGATGTGGCTACCAGAAAGCCTTGGGCCATCCCTGGTGGTGCCTTTCTTTCTCGCTCCGTAGACAGCATGCTCTAGTACTTGGAATCATGACTGAGAATCAGAAACACCGCTTTTCATCTTGAAGTGGCTCTGGGATGATGGGTAAACCACTTTATCTTTCTTAGCTTTACTTAGTTTCCTTATCTGTTAAATAAGAGGGTTGGATATAATGAGCTCTAAGTTTCCTCCCAATTCTGAGGATACTAGGATTATTTGTAGCACCAGCCAGGCTCTTGCTTTTATTTGGAGAGTATTCATGAAAAGCTGGCTGTTGGCATGAAGGTTCAGTGAAGTGCTGGTAAGCTGAATTAAGCTGGCATGCTTATTTTTCACTTTACCTTTGATGATTGCTATTTATTTGAAACTGATAGTTGACACTGTGTATTTAGAATATGGGGAGTCTGTAATAACCTCTGGATTCAAGCCACGTAAATAAACATCGTGTCTTACTGAGGGGTTTTGTCCTACCTTTGAGCGTGTTATTTCATGAGGCCTTTATCACAAGTAATTGTCATCTGGAAGAGGCCAGTCAGCTGCTCCCGCCTTTCCTTCCTCCCCTTCCCCTCCCTCCCCCACGTCTTTCTCTTTTTTCTTTCTTAGTGCCTGTCCTTCCTGTTTTTAGTGACATCCTTAAGTTCAGCATGGTACCTTTGGTATTTTGAACGGAAGTTTAGTTCTAACAGATGTGTTGAGCTTGGGGGTAAAATATATCTTCTAATGCAGAAGTTTCCACCACTTTAAAGCAATCAAATGAGAGGAAAGCAGTCTGGGGAAGTGCTGAGGGCAGCTTGAGCTTGTCTTACAGGCTGTTACAGTCCTGAGAAGCAGGGTAATTATTCTTGTATTAGTCATTTCCCAATTGATTTTCTTTTCTAATTTTAGCAGTGTGTTCCCCAGGAAGCTTTTGGACACAACACTTAATAAAAATGAAAACCAGGAGTTGCAATCTTTCCTGAAAGAGAATTTTATGCTTTACTTTGTATTGTATGTGTGCATTTAATTGTTGATTCAGATATTTTAAGAAGACAGTAGTGGCATTATACATCTCAGCTAAGTTTCACATATATTACATTATTGCTATTGGGATAAGTCATAATCTCCCAGGGGAATCTTCTTGGACATAAAAGACTTTGACTTTGGAACAGCTGTGTAGTCAAATGGCATGAACTATGTACCTGTGTTTTTTTCAGAGTCCCTAGCAGTAAAGGTGTCTCCCTTTTTGAAATGTGGTTATCATTCTTCTATCAAGGGGCATTGACTACTAGAAATATTTTGTACTAAGACAAAGACTTTTTCTCTGAACCTTAGTGTTTTCATTAGTAAAATTTGGTTAGTACCAGGGTTTTCTGGTCTGTCTCACAGGATTATTATCAAAATCAAATATCTAACTGCCTGTTGGATAGCCCCATATCATATATCTAAATAATATCTCACATTTATTGTGGCACAGTTTTTAAAAATTTATTTTTAATTGGGGGATAATTGCTTTACATTGTTGTGTTGGTTTCTGTTGCACAGCGACACGAATCATCTGTAAGTGTACATGTAGCTCCTCTGTCTTGAGCCTCTCTCCCACCCCACCCCTCACCCCTCTAGGTTGTCACAGAGTGCCAGGCTGAGCGCCGTGTGCTACACAGTTCAGTGCAGTTCAGTCGCTCAGTTGTGTCCGACTCTTTGTGACCCCACGAATCGCAGCATGCCAGGCCTCCCTGTCCATCACCAACTCCCGGAGTTCACCCAAATCCAGGTCCATCGAG
This sequence comes from Budorcas taxicolor, assembly GCF_023091745.1. Taxonomy (NCBI): domain Eukaryota; kingdom Metazoa; phylum Chordata; class Mammalia; order Artiodactyla; family Bovidae; genus Budorcas; species Budorcas taxicolor. The sequence goes on along the minus strand of NC_068912.1, from coordinate 43,253,782 downwards.
TCGGTGATGCCATCCAGCCATCTCATCCTCTGTCGTCCCCTTCCTGTCCTGCCCCCAATCCCTCCCAGCATCAGAGTCTTTTCCAATGAGTCAACTCTTCGCATGAGGTGGCCAAAGTACTGGAGCTTCAGCTTTAGCATCAATCCTTCCAAAGAACATCTAGGGCTGATCTCCTTCAGAATGGACTGATTGGATCTCCTTGCAGTCCAAGGGACTCTCAAGAGTCTTCTCCAACACCACAGTTCAAAAGCATCAATTCTTCGGCACTCAGCCTTCTTCACAGTCCAACTCTCACATCCATACATGACCACAGGAAAAACCATAGCCTTACTAGATGGACCTTTGTTGGCAAAGTAATGTCTCTGCTTTTCAATATGCTATCTAGGTTGGTCATAACTTTTCTTCCAAGGAGTAAGCATCTTTTAATTTCATGGCTGCAGTCACCATCTACAGTGATTTTGGAGCCCCCCAAAATAAAGTCAGCCACTGTTTCCACTGTTTCCCCATCTATTTCCTGTGCCGTGATGAGACCAGATGCCATGATCTTAGTTTTCTGAATGCTGAGTTTTAAGCCAACTTTTTCGCTCTCTTTCACTTTCATCAAGAGGCTTTTTAGTTCCTCTTCACTTTCTGCCATAAGGGTGGTGTCATCTGCAATCTGAGGTGGTAGTTATTTCTCCCGTTGTAGATATCTGTTTTGCACTTGACAGTACACATGTGTCGGTGTTTCTCTCTGTTCGCCCCACCCTCTCCTTCCCGCTATGTCCACAGGTCCGTTTTCTACGCCTGCCTCTCTAATCTCGGCAGACATCTTTACTCCTCCTCTCCACAAATCTATTTATTCCCCTACTCACTGACTTTTTAAGTAAATGAGCTACCATCAGCAACTTTCTGAATCAAAGGATAGTAGTCATTTTGATTCTTGTCTCCTCCACATTATACTCATCAGTAATTTCTAACTGTAGAACATGTACTGAGTCAGAGTGCTTCTTTTCATCGCTGTTGCCATCACCTAGTCCAAGCCAGTGTCGCTGTTCACCTGGATGACCCCCACAGCTTCATACATTGTCTCCTTTTCACACCCTCGCTTTTAATTCGGTTGCCACACAATTGTCAGAATAATGTTCTAAAACTATAAATTTGATCATTACCCTCTTTCAAATCTGTCTAATGTTTGCTCACTGTTCTTGGCATGAAATTTAGCCTCTTTACCCAATGCCATTAAGATCTTCCCTCATCTAGCCCTTTCTGCCTCTGTGATCTCCTTACTGTAGATGGCTTTTAATCATGACATCACAAGCTTGTTTTCACCACAAGGCTTGGTATTTCTGTTCTCTCTCTCTGGAATGTTTTTACCTCAGACATATACATTCCTTCTTCCTTCTGATCTTATATCACCTCCTCAGAGAGACTTTCTCTCGAGTTTTACCTTGCTTCCCCCACCTCCAGTATCCTCTAGCCCTTGATGTTTTATTTATTTATTTTTTACTGCACTCTACTACTTGAAACTATCAGGTATGTTTGTGTATTTACTTGTTTATCATCTCTTTCCTAGACTATAAAGTAGGGACCTTGTCAGTTTTGTTCATTGCTGTGTCTAGGAAGTGATAAAATATTTAATCAGAAGTTAGGCCCAAGCATTCGCTAGTTGGACTGGAAGCTGACCACAAGGGAGCCTTCCTGCTGTGCTGAATCTTGGGGAAGTCCAGGGTGGAGGGTGTCCCAGGGAAGAGGCAAGGTGGCTAGCAGTGGGGGACAGGAGGGGGCTGTGCTGGGTTACTTGCCACTGGCATGAAACTGTTTCAGTACTTGAACACTGAGCATCGGTTTAGAACTGTGCCCAGTCGGTGGTAGGTGCTCCACAAATATCTACTGAATGAATGAATAATGAAATGATAAAATATGAAAGAAAGAAGGAAGATAACTTCCTTTGGGTAACTTCAGAGAGAAACTGACAATGATCAAATTGGATTAATTGGATATAGCTTAAAGTCGTATCTTCCTCATTACTAGAAATATTTGCAGTAATGACTGAGCCAGCCATGGTCTTTAAAAATCCAGGATCAAAGTAAAGGTTACAGACCAAGGGAAGAGTCTGTATACAAAGTCACATCACTACTTCTTTTTTTTCTCTTTTGATAAACTTTTTTTCATTTATTTTTATTATGGTGAAATATACATATCATGCAATTTACTATCTTAATTGTTTTTTCTTTGTTTCTTTTAAAATTATTTTCTAATGAGTTATAACTGACATAACATCATGTTAGTTTCAGAGGTACAACTGACATAACATTATGTTAGTTTCAGAGATACAACAAAATGATTCAATATTTGTATACATTACAGTATGATCACCACAACAAATCCAGTTAACATCTGTTGCCATATATAGTTAGCAAAAATCTTTTTTTTTTTTGATGAGTCTTAAGCACTTTTAAGTGTATAGTTCAGTGGTATTAGGTACATTCATATTGTTGTATGACTATCATACCTTGCTTTTGAGTGTGACAACTTGTGCATACATTATGCACCTGTTGAGTCAGGGCTTTGCCTGTGGTTTCTCTGTTAAATCATGACTTTAAGTATGTCACAGGAGCTTTCTTTTTTGTGTGTTTCTATTTCCTTATCTGTAAGTGAGGGAGAACCTTTTTATGTTCCATCTCCTAGAATTGTCATGAGTATCAAAAAGGAGATAAAGTATAGAACATCACGTTCGATAGGAAATCCACAAACCCTCTCTGTGGGTGATCTGAAAGCCAGAGTTGTTGGAATGATGTGGCCACTGGAGATCACAGGGACACTTACCAAGTGACAGACATCCATTGCAGGGAAGTCCCCACTCATGAAGCATCTCTTCACCCCTTAAGCTGAGCCACTGTGGTCCTTGAGATGGAGGGTTCAAATTTTAAGAACAGATCAACTCTTTTGAAAAGAGGTTTTCCCTTCCAGTACAATACGCAGTGCAGTTTCAGAGTTAAGAAGCTTAGATCATTATAGCATCCAAAATACTCTCAGATGAGTTTAAAGAAGATGACTTTTGAAAAATTATAAGCATGAGTTAATTAGGTTCTTGCCACATGCTTGAAGACCAAATCCTAACTGATTTTTATACTGTTTTCAGTTCATAGAGGGCTTCCCAGGTGGTTCAAACAATAACGAATCTGCCTGCAATGCAGGAGACCAGGGTTTGATCCCTGGGTTGGGAAGTTCCCCTGGAAAAGGGAATGGCTACCCACTCCAATATTCTTGCCTGGAGAATTCCATGGACAGAGGAGCTTGGTGGACTACAGTGCATGGGGTTGCAAAGAGTTGGACATGACTGAGTGACTAACAATTTAAAGATGGCTTTTGAAAATTTATAAGCGTGAATTAATTGGTTTCCTGCCACATGCTTGCAGACCAAATCCTCAGTGATTTCTGTATTGCTTTCAGTTCACAGAACTGTGCTAAAGAGGTCAAGGGGAATTTGCAGAGGCCATGATGATTGAAGGACTGGAAAATAATTCAGGGTTAAAGAATTAAGAATTTTTCCAGATATGTGGAGGATACTTAAACAAAGGTGATAACTACATTATATGTTCCTTAACACATTTGTTAAGGTTTCAGATTGCTCAGTAAGGGGTCTAATTATGGATTACCTGGGAGTGGTCTGACCCAGATGTCATGTCTGAATCAGGGATGACAAAGCTAAGGTTTGTAGACTTTCTAACCATGTCTGTGGCTGCTGTTCCCTCTGTAGACTATACTTAAGGCCTTAGCAGTTATATTATACCTCTAAGTCTACTACTAATTGCAAAGAAGCCCTTCTTTCTGCCTCTGGTATAGAGGCTGAGAGCAAAGACTTGAGCTGAGCCACAGCTTGGCCTTGAATTCACTTGTTATTTGTATGTCTTGACCAAATTCTTTAACTCATCCAAACTCCTGCTTTTTCCATCTTTAAAACAGAGATAATAACATCCCGCCCAACATAGTTGTGGTGAGGACTGAGGAGGTCATGCTTACAAAGGGGTCAGGGCAGTGCCTGGCCTTGGGGCATTGTAAGCACTTAGGAACAGCTGGTGCTCTAGGTGGGAAAGCTGTGTTGCTTTCCAGATTGTTTTCTGAGCCGTTGTCTTACTTCCCCTGAAGAGCCAAGGCTGCTCGCCTCTTTTTTTTCTTCCTTCCTTTCCATCCATTTCATACTTGATCCTTCCTTAACTCGGTGACACTCATGTGGTTGTTACTCTGATGATTACTTAGAATAATTCACTGGAAGGTGTGAAGCTGTGTGTGTGAGGTTTTTTTTTTGCGTCCTAGGATGAAGTATAACCTCTCAAAACTGATAAACAGACCAATCACAAGCACTAAGGTTGAAACTGAAAACAATCTTCCAACAAACAAAAGCCCCGAGCCAGGTGGCTTCACAGGCTAATTCTACCAAAAGTTTAGAGAAGAGCTAACAGCTGTCCTGCTCAAACTCTTCCAGAAAATTGCAGAGGGAGGAAAACTCCCAAACTCATTTTACAAGGCTATCATCACCTTGATACCAAAACCAGACAAAGATGCCACAAAACAAGAAAATTACAGGCCAGTATCACTGAAGAATGCAGATGGAAAAATCCTCAACAAAAGTTTAGCAAACAGAATCCAATAACACATTAAAAGGTCATACATCATGATCAAGTGGGCTTTATCCCAGGGATACAAGGATTGTTCAGTATATGCAAATCAATTTGATATACCATATTAACAGATTGAAAGATAAAAACCATATGATTATCTCAATAGATGCAGAGAAAGCTTTTGACAAAATTCATTACCTGTTTATGATAAAAACTCTCCAGAAAGTTGTTTGTATTCTAAAGGAAGAATTTGCCCAAACCAGATGAATTTCTCACTTTTGAGATCCGTGTTCAGGTATTTGTTAGTTCAGTAAATATTTATTTAGCTCAGATGAGTTCTACTCAGCATTGTACTGAACTCTGGGAAATAAAAAATAATTAAAAACGAAAAGAAGGAATGCCTAGCTTTGAAATAGGGCAACAGATGAGCAATAAGTAAGCTGGGAAAAATTGTTGTAAGTGTCAAATTTGAATAAAAATTCATTCAAAGAGTGTTTTTCCAGCCCTTGTCATACATGAGACCTTGTTCTAGGACTTGAGGATACTAAGGTGAATAGCTCCCTGCCTTCTGGTTTGGGTGTTGGCAGACTCAAACCTGGAGAGATTTGAGAAGAATTAAGGGTTTAGGAGCCCTGGTGGCTCAGAGGGTAAAGTGCCTGCCTGAAACACAGGAGATCGTGGTTCAATTCCTGGGTCAGGAAGATCCCCTGGAGAAGGAAATGGCAACCCACTCCAGTACTCTTGCCTGGAAAATCACATGGACAGAGGAACCGGGTAGGTTACAGTCCATGGGGTCGAAAAGAGTCGGAGATGACTGAGTGACTTCACTTTCACTTTCAAGGATGACCAGTCCCAGTGGGCCAAGTTGGAAAGGGAGTATCAGATAGGGGGCATGGCATGGAAGGGAGGATGCTTTTGGTGGTGAGGCAGTTAGGAGAAGATAGAAAATGATTAAATTATTCTAAACATCTCTTTGTAAAGAGGATAATTTAATGAATTCAATCTAAAAATTGGCATAACCACATTATAGAAGAAAAGTAGGAAACTTCTCTTGCAATTATAGCTCTCTAAAGAAAGAAAGTGAAAGTGAAGTCGCTCAGTCGTGCCTGACTCTTTGCGACCCCTTGGAGTGGATTGCCATTTCCTTCTCCAGGGGATCTTCCCAACCCAGGGATTGAACCTGGGTCTCCCGCATTGTAGACAGATGCTTTACCATCTGAGCCACCAGGGAAGTCTAAGTCTAGCTCTCCAAGCTTAGGCGTAATTGCAATGTAGTTTTGTGAACTGTTTTTCACTTGGTCTACATGGGGTTACAGAGTCAGACACAACTTAGCGACCAAACAACAACATGTGTTTTGCCTTTTTTACTACCTACATGACCAAAGGGAGAAGGAAATAGCGACCCACTCCAGTATTCTTACCTGGAGAAGCCTGTGGACGGAGGAGCCTTGTTGGGCTGCTGTCCATAGGGTCGCACAGAGCTGGACACGACTGAAGCGACTTAGCATGCGTGCATGCATTGGAGAAGGAAATGGCAACCACTCCAGTATTCTTGCCTGGAGAATCTCAGGGACGGGGAGCCTGGTGGGCTGCCGTCTATGGGGTCGCACAGAGTTGGACATGACTGAAGTGGCTTAGCAGCAGCAGCAGCAGCAGCAGCACATGACCAAATAATATTCCCTTTAGAGTACATACCATTTTAACATTTTAGATTCCTTTCAAAATTTTTCATAATGTGACAACTTTCTGCATTATAAATGCTTCTTTTTGTGGATTTTCATCTTGAGATTGCCACAACTGTGATTAATAGTCTTTTATTTAAAAACAAATCAGCATTAGTTTAGGCTCTTGAAGTATATTACCATATTTAAGCCAGTTTTAACTAAATTTGTTGTCATGTGAACTCTTCAGTGTCATATATCTTTGCATAATGAGTATTTAAAAATGGTTAATATGTGTGTGTGTTTAAACCATTGGAAGATTGTAAACCAGGCCAGCTAACTCTAAATTTGTTTTTGTCTTCATTTTCTGGACCAAGCATGTTCATTTCCTTAATCTCTGACTCATAATTCATCCATAAATTGCAATTTCAGAACTGCTTTAAATTGTCAATAAAAAATTATAGGTTAAACAAATGTTATTTAAAATGTAGGTAAAATTATCAAGAAAAATGTTGATTCAAAACAAGAAGGTGTCTTCCTTGAATACTTATTAAAATAGTAACAAAGCGGATGTCAGCTACTAGTGTCCTGTCACCCTCTGTGGCTTCTTGATAAGCCTACCAGGTAGCATTTCTTCTGCTTATAGACATTGTGGAGGAAGGGAGGAGTGGCCCGTGGTTGGGGCAGGGCAAAATCCTGTTTGCAGTTCCTTCCTCTTATAGCTTGATAGGCAAGAATGCTATTGTGATGGTGGCCTGTAAATGGGCCAGAGAGGTTTTTATCCTTGCAGGCTAGTATTTTTGGTGTCTTTAAGCAGGTCAGGTTCCCTAAAATCATACAGCATTTTCAATTTCAAACTCTTTGAATTTGGAAATTCTGTTTGTCTTCTGCATGTGGATAGAGCAGTATCATCTTTTTCAATTCTCCTTGCATATTTCATTTAGCTGTGGGCTAGAAAAATCAGCAGTGTGCTTTTCACTTGTGGAAGGTTTGATTCTCAAGTTTAATTGAGTATGTCTTTTTAGTATTTTTTTTTCCTTTTCTCCTTCTAACAAGTTTGCTCTATGTTGTAAACACACACCCACACACTGTATTTAGGACTATACATTTCAGGGCTGATACTATGTCTGCTCACCCAGTTTTGAATCCTATAGTCTTGAAAAGACATATACTTTCTATCTGAAAAGCTTGTGTCCATTTGTTTCATTTACATACTGAATTAAGGGGATATATATTTGTAATGGAACTTCGTTTTCTTCCCACAATAGCCCCAGAGTCTGAAACAATCTCTGACATATCCTAAGTGCTCAGTGAACACTTGCGTGAATGACTGAATACTTAATTGATAAACATTAGTAACATTGGATAATGTTAATTGGGGTAGATGGATAATGATGTACATTGGATAATGATAATTAATCCATGTGTTTATGGATAAATAAATTATGTCCCACAATTCTTGAAAGTTTGATATGAAGCAATTAAAAAGCTTGAGTGCTTAAAAATAAACTATGAAGTCAGTACTAATTACAGAAATAACAACAAGAATCAGTGTTTTGAGGCATTATTTTTATTTATTTAAAATATAAATTTATTTATTTTAATTGAGGCATTATTTTTTAAAGTTACTGAGTGAAATAAGATGTTTTTTTAGGTCTCTAAAATTTTAGAATTGAAATGGACTTTATTAATATATACAAACATTTAAAGTCAGTGTTATGGGTGATAGTCTACATTTTTAACTCCAGCATTATTTCCGTTTTTCTCAATAGGGGAAAATCCTTATTTATGCATTGTCAGACATTTTTAAACAGTTGTCCTTGTACTTCCAACATACTTTTTAGTAAGAACTAAGTCAAAAGCTCAAGAAAAGAATACTGGAAAAATTTTCAACTAGTTGCATTAAAAAATTTAACTATTTTTATGAAAGAAAATTAGGAAAGAAGCACTGAAAGCCCCTGAAGATCTGTTACATTGTGTAACTTGGTGCTAAAAACACCCAAAAGACTCAATTTTCAGAACCACTGAAGTATCTCTGTAAGAAACTAGAAAAAAATCTGCTCCAATATTGCTTTCTCAGATGGAGAATATCAGCCCAGAGAGGTCAAGTGTTTTGCCCAAGGTCAAATCCAGTTAGTGAAAGAGAAAGACTAGAACCTGCCCCCAAGTTCCCAGTTGGGGGTATATCCCCTCACAGCAGGAAGCTGAGCAGTGCCAATCTTGGAATAATACTGTCTCTAAACTAAGTGAAAGCAAAAGCGAAAGTCGCTCAGTCCTGTCTGACTCTTTGCAACCCCATGGACTATACAGTAGTCCATGGAATTCTTTAGGCCAATTCTGCAAAAGAATCAAAGCAGCATTCAGTGTGGAAGGGTAGAATTTTTCCACTGGAAAGCAGCGTTGCAAATACACTGGTCACGCAGTTTCTCTTCCAGGCAGCATCTGAACTTTAATTCGGGCTCATGGAGCTAACACCCCATGTTTGTGTACAAATCGGGTTGAAATGGCAGTTTTCCTCACATTTGCTTTAGTGATGTCTGTGGATGTCCCCAAATAGTTCAAAGTGGCAGGAGTGATAGAAACACAGGAGAACTAAAGAGTGACATACATAGTTTAGGCTGATATTCAGGACTGGGTCTTTTTAAGCTTTTTTTTTTTTTTTTACTATAATCCATAGTAAGAAACATATTTTACTTTGCAGCTTAGTTCACATACACACACACACACACCATTCACATGAATAATTGAAACAAAAGATTAAAGAAACAATTCTTACATTACGATGGGTGAGGTATACTGATGTTTTATATTCTGTCCTATTTTATTAAAAAAAAGAAAAGTCTTTTATCCATTAAATTGATTTTGTTGCTCACAGCCATTGGAGAATCTGTGCTTAGAGCTGAATTACTGTGCTTACTGCTTACTGGGCTAAGATCTGAAATGTATTTGGATGTTTTTTAGGGCACTGATTTTGGCATTGAACATGCAGGTGATTGTTTGGCCCATCTGGGTTAGCCTTCAATTAAAATGAACAGCTTAAGGAAATCGAAAGTGTTCTGAACTCCTCAGAGGCTCCTCTCTAAATATCAAGATGTACTGCTGGTTCCCACATGATTTTCATTCAGTTGCTACTTGATCCTTAGAAAAATCTGAGTTTGGTTTAAGCCCTCAAATAATACAGTTTATCTTTTCATATCGCACTTCCATTTGAATCTCTCTGTTTTCCTCAAACTCCTCTCCTACACATCCCCTTCTTCCTGGTAGTCCAAATGTGCATTTATTATTTGGGGACAACCTTGAATGAGAAACCCCTGTGCTTGGGTCAGCCGTGGGGGCCCTGAGGAGCCAGCAATGAGCCTGCCTCTGGCTCTGTTACGTGAGTGCCTGTCCAATTTAATTTATAAATTTGTGCTCATGGCATATAATACCCCACTGACCTCATGATGTCTAATCTTAAACCTTAGGTTTATAAGGGTTTGTGAATGCATACTTTTTTGTAATGTGCAGTTTCACATTTATTAAACAACACAAGCAGATTTGAAGATGAATGAAGATACTTTTAAAAATTAAAATACATTTTAAAATCAAGAAATCAGATGCACATTATAAGATAAAGATAGAGCTAAGAAACAGACTGAAATACATGAATATAAACCAAGAAACATTCTCTCACTTATTTTTCTAAAATGTTCAGATAATCTATATAAAGAATGCTTCATTGTTTAATGAATATAAACATTTTTAGAGTTATAGAAATTCTTTGAAGGGGAAATAGTTTTAGAATGAAAGTATATTACAGATCCACCAATAAAATGTCTCAAATCTGTCAGTTTATGTATTGATAAGTTTAACTGTTTACTTATTAAACTTAGATATAAAATCAGCATGCTGAAATCTGCTGTACTTCTATGCACTAATAATGAACAATCAGCAAGAGAAATTAAAGAAATAATTTAGAATTTAGCTACTTTAATTTTTTTTTACTCTCAGAAGTGTCATCCAGAAAGCTTAAATGATCAATTAAAAAAATAATAACTCTACAAGATAAAAATAACACAGATTATTGTTTTTGTGACTATATACCTACACTCACAAAATAACGGGAAGACCTAAACTTACTGACAGATGAGAGCTAAAATGGCATATAAGATTTAGTTTTTCCTTCTGTTTTTTGATGTTCACAAATTTTGGCTTTATTTAAATATACCTCAAGTGATGTTTTCCCACATATATCTTCTTTTTTTAAAAAAATTTTTTACTGTGATAAAAGTCACATAATATAAAACATGATTTTAACCATATTTAACTGTACAGTTGAATGCATGCTTTTAATTTATATAAATTTTATTTCAAGACTTATTTTTCTGTTTGACATAGTGAATAAAATAGTGACCTTTCCCCTATTATGGGCAGTGAACTAATAAACGAAAAGCCCTCTCCATATGTCCTTTCTGAAGTTTTAAATAAAAGAGAAGCTAACTGCAGCTCCTGTTGCGGTTGCTGTGTGTTGAGTTATTCTGAAGACGCTTAGTGCCCCAAATGTGGCCCCTGCTGCCGTAAACCTAGCCTGTGTCTGTGCTGGCTGCTAGGTCTGTGTTAGCACCGCTCTGTCCCGGGATCTTCCTTAGTTCTCTCCTCTACTGCGCTCTGCCTCAGCCTTGTTCGCTGGTGCCAACCCCTCTCCCCTTCCATAGTAAAGGCTTGTAGGGCTTTCCAGTTTTCACTGTGGAAAACCAAGCTTTTATGATGAGCACCTGAAACCAGCGTTGTAGTTAGTCAGCAAATTATGGTTGAAGTAAATAACAGGCAAAGAAAGTGTAACTTCAGCCTGAAAGAAATGTTTAGAGTTGCTGCAGTACCTCAGAGAGTTATTTAATAGGGGAGAAACATTTATGGTCCATAGTTCCAAATTGATGAGCAGACAGACAAGCCTTTCCATGTGAAGCTACCTCCTGTAGGATGGATCAGACTACAATTCTTTCACAAGTGGGTGTGTGAGTCGATTAGTGGGGCCTGCTTTGGGAAATTTGTAAGTTGACTGAAGAAATAAAAAACCACAAAAGCCCGCAATTCCCTTCTCAGAAACTTTTTTCTGATCTCCCCCCCCCCCATAATTGGTCCAGTTTCCTCTCTTCACCCCTATGTTTATTTTGTCGTTTCTTATTGTCTGGCCCAGAGCCTGGCTTAATTACAGCTTTTCTCACCTTGTCTTGTAACCAATTATGCGCAATATAATCCACTAGAATGAGCTCTTTGCTGTTACTTGCTCTGCTTTTCTTCCTACTAGAGAGCTCCTTGAGTAGAAGTATGACTGTTACTCACATCCTTATCCTCACTGCTTGTCCCTGTTGTTTTCAGGAATAAGGAATGAACAAGATAGGAGGCAGCCCTGGAGGTGGTTCTAATTCCCAAAGGTCTTGTGTTAACTGTGTGAGAATTGATGCAGACAGACTCCAAGCTCAAGGTCTGCATCATAGCACTCCTGCCCCCGACTTCTGTAACCCAGGTCTCAGCTGCAGTGCTTTCAATTTAAAATCCATGCTTATTAAAACCTATGGGAATGGACCCACCCATACGAAGAATTTAGGCTTATGTGGTAACTCTCCTAATACCATTAGAGGCTATTGTGTGTCTTGGAGTTGGAAAAGCCTTAAATCCTATTAGTTTGAATGTGGTGAAGTATGTTCCCTTCAGAAATGCCTGAACTTTGGAGAAAAGTCTCAGTTGTCTGTAAGGGAGTTGTAGTTTTGGCAGTAAGCTGCATATTTTGCCAGGAGCCAAATTTTAAGTTTTATTGTTTTTCGGGAAACACATCTGTGAAATAATGGAAACAGTGACAAACTGTGTTTAACATTTTAAAAGTTTCTAAAATTATTTTGTTTGCTTGAATTGTAAAACAATAACTTTTAGGATAGCCTGACATTGGGCTCTGACATTCACATAAAGCTTAAAAAAATATTAGCGATTAAATTTTATATGTGTGTATTGACTGATGACAGTATTTTATTTCTGAATTTGTGGAAGAGGAAGCTAGATTTTAGCTGTCGATTAAGATCATTTTACTACAATTTAAAATTTTGGGATTTACCCAGAACATGAGCAAGTGGATTTCCTTGATAAACTTTATTTTACCTTTTTTTTTTTTTTTTAAAGGAACAGTAGTTGACGTAGACTTTGAGTTAAATACAGAGACTACAGAATGATATGGGGGCTGGGGGGGCAGGTGTCTACTCTAGCCATCCAGAGAGTAATTTCTCCTCTGAAGAACTGCTCCCGTGGAGCTGTATTCAGCAATTCTTTCCTAAGTGACAAAAACAGACAGACCTTAGATAGGTCTTCTCTTGCCCTGCCTGCCCAGCTCTACCCTTTCCTCTGGGTCTCCTAGCCTCATTGTACTAGGAGACCTAGGGAAATTAAGTGACTTGCCACAAGAGACACAGTAGGGACAGGTGAGAACCCCCTGTGTAGTTGGCACTCCAGTTCTTCCCTTCTTTGTTAGCAGCCTGCCTCCTTAGGTAGACACCCATAGTCCAAGTTAATACCATGTGTGTAATAACCAGTGACCTCTTTTCTTACACTTTGCTCTTGGCTGTCCTTTATGCCTGTTACTCATCACATTCCTCTGTGGAGCTCTCCATCTTCATCTTTGCTTCCGCCTCCCCCGCCAGCCCCCACTATTTCCGTCTCTTTTTCTTCCTCTGTTTCTGATCACGTCTCACCTGTTGCTTTGTTTCTTTCCTTTAACCCCTCCTTTTTTTTTTTAAAGGTAAACTAATTCAATCTTTTTAAAAATATTTATTTATTTATTTATACCACTGCAACCAGTCTTATTCAAGGCAGGCATGACTTGGTAGTTGCCAGTAGCACGTGGGATCTTAGTTCCCCAGCCAGGGATTGAACCTGCATAGCCCCCATTGCAAGGCAGGTTCTTAGCCACTGGACCACCAGGGAAGTCCCCCCTCCTTCTATCTTAATTGGCTGGTATATAGAATAGCAATATTGTAATAATTGGAGTTTTTTGATTACATGTAACAGAAATTGGCTCTGGCTTGCTCAGGTTTAAAATTTTAGATGAATTTTCTGGTAGTCAAAAGAGGGAAAAGGAGAAGGCAATGGCACCCCACTCCAGTACTCTTGCCTGGAAAATCCCATAGACGGAGAAGCCTGGGAGGCTGCAGTACATGGGGTTGCTCAGGGTCGGACACGACTGAGTGACTTCACGTTCACTTTTCACTTTCATGCATTGGAGAAGGAAATGGCAACCCACTCCAGTGTTCTTGCCTGGAGAATTCCAGGGACGGAGGAGCCTGGTGGGCTGCCGTCTATGGGGTCGCACAGAGTCAGACACGACTGATGCGACTTAGCAGCAGCAGCAAAAGAGGGAAATAGAGGGCTCCTATGGCCTTCACTGTTTAATAAAAACTGTCTATTCATTTTAATGGGAAATAGCCTTTCCCTCTCTCCTCTCTGGTTTGTTTGTTCATTCTGTCATTGAGCAAGTAATTGAGCCAGACAACTTTTCTAGGCTCTAAGGATATAGCAATGAACTAGAGAGATAAAAATCCTTGTTTGTCATAGAGCTTACTTTCTGCTGGGGGAGGCAGATGAATAAATAAAACATTGGTGATAATGGCTATGCTGGTGTTTTTTTGGCTACTTCAGGTTGGAAGCTCAGAGAAGCTGTCTTTGAGGTGATGACATTTAAACTGATAAAGAGGAAGAACATTCTAGGCAGAGGTAATAGCAGATACAAAGGCTTTAGGGTAGACATGAACTTGAGTATGACTGAGGAGCCAAGAGAAAGCCCGTGTGGTTGGAGCATAGAGGATGAAGAGGCTGATTCGGTGATAAGGTGTGAGGTCCCTACCATAAGGTGTGAGGTCCCTGCCAGGGCTTGTATGTGAGGGGAATAGTTTGGATTTTATACTCCATGGGAAGCTGGTGGAGAGTTGAAATAGTCTGATTTGCACTTAAAAGGACTTTATTTTTTTTTTTTTTAAAAGGACTTTAAAAAGTCATCTTTCAGAACTCTACTCAAAGCTCTCCTTGATACCAGTTATCTCTGTGTTTCATATTTCTCTTATGCTGCAGTGCTGTGATGATCTGTGTATTTACATGTCTGCCTTCCTTGTCTTTTTTCATATCCCTAAAATATAACTCTTCTTTAATTTCTTCCAGTGTCTTCTAGTTTTCAGTTTACAAGTGTTGTGCTGCTTTGATTTAATTTACTCTTGTGTTTATTCTTTTTGATGCTGTTATGAGTGGAATTGTGTTCTTAATTTCTTTTTTTGGATTGTTTATTGCTAGTATATAGAAATACAGCTGATTTTTGTATATTGGTCTTATATCCTATAATCTTGCTGAAATTATTCTAGTTGTTTTTTGGGGGATTTTTAAAATTATTTTCTCTCTATGTAGGATAATATCGTCTGTAAAGAGAGAGAGTTTTACTTTTTACTGCTTTTTTTTTTTCCCCCTCTTGCTTAATTACCCTGACTGGAACTTCCGGTGTAATGTCAAGTAGAAGTTGTAACAATGGACATCCTTTTCTTACTTCTGATCTTTGGGGGGAAAACATCTAGTTTTCTGCCTTAAGTATAATGTTCGTTGTGGGGTTTTCACAGATGCCCATGAATCAGGTTGAGGAAGTTGTGTTCTTAGTTTCCTGAGTGTTTTCTCTTTTCTTTTCTTTTTTTTTATTATGAAGCAGTGTTGGATTCTAACAATGTGTTTTAATGAAGAAATGGATAGATTTTGTTGTGAGTTGTACTGTCTGTGTCAGTAAGTAAATTTTCTTGAAGTGAGCTTTTAATCTGTAGAAGATGCTAATCAGGTTGAAGCCATAGAAGTGCTTGTTGACGGTTTTTATAGTTTGTCAGCTGATATACATTTAATGGTTTCTAACTTCTCTGGTGACTCAGTGGTAAAGAATCTGCCTGTCAATGCAAGTTCAGTCTCTGGGTCAGGAAGATCCCCTGGAGAAGGAAATGGCAACCCACTCCAATATTCTTGCCTGGGAAATCCCATGCACAGAGGAGTCTGGCAGGGTCACAAAGAGTTGGATACAACTTACTGACTAAACAGCGTATGCAATAGATCTGTGGGATAGATGTAAAGTACTTTTATTTAAGTTGAAGTTTCCTTCACTTGTTTCAGTTCTACGGTTTGTGAATCTAGTAAGCTATTTAGGGAACATGGTTACTTTACACGGTTAAGAAGTAACAGTGGTTACTTCTTAAAAATGTCTATACATTTAAGAATGATAAATCCTATTATGTTCTTGAAGGATGAGTCAGTTACATGGCATCTGTTTGAGCAGTTTGGACTAACACACAGTAAAATTGCCGCAGAATACTTTCTGCAAACACCTGACTGGTGGGCAAAGCCCTTGCTTCTCCTGCTTTCTCTAAGCAACGACTCTTTGTAAATACTGGAAAAGAACAACCAGTTCCTTGTTTGTATTCATTGTTGGTTTTCTATTCTTGAGTCAATTCAAAAGAGCAGTAACTTACAAGTTACCATGAGATTCTAGATCTGAGATTTAGTTCCCATGCTGTGTGGCTTCTGTCTTAGAAGTTTTCAGTTTGAAAAAGAGTAAGGTGACTATATTCAAAAAGGAGAAAAAAAGCCTTTTTTGTTGTTGGTCCTTCAGGTGCATGCTCTAGTTACTAAAATGAATACAGTGGGTTGTCTGGTCTGCCTTCTTTTCGCCTAGGAAATCTTAGGCAGCCATGACTTGTCATTGTCTTACTGCTCTCCCACCCAGGTTGGGTTCCATAACTGGCGAGTTTGGCCATCGTACTCTTGTATGTGCCCAGACAGTTTCTGACTTTTCTTATTTATTTTTCTTCCAATTATTTTGGCTCTATTTGCATCGAGAAAATCTTCTTCCTCTCATACTTGAAATTAGTCCTAATCATATTGACAAATATTGAGAAAAGCTAATGCATTTTGAAGTGGAATTAGATGTAATAAAGTACTAGTCAAACATTTAAAATAATTCGGGGTTCGCTTTAGACTCGTTATAAACATATTCGTTGATCTCATGTTTTTCTAACCTAACCTTTCCACAAGTACTAGCATTAGAGAGAAAATAATTTGAAAAGCAAACAAACTTATTTAATTGAATTATTTTGTTTTAGTTTTTGAAATAATGTTTTCTACTATATTTTATTTTAGATATCCGATTTTAGTGATAATATGGAATACAATATTGTTTTTGGACTGGGCTATAAGACTAATAACCATAAGACTTTATTTTTGGGAAACTATTTCCAGAAGTCTAAATATTAGCTTTTACAAATAGGCTTTTGGAATAGAATTCATTTGCAAGTTAAAGACTTTCTATAATGGGCCATAGGTGTTAAGAGGATTTAAACACAGGTTCTTGATCTATTGCAGCGGATCTATTACCTGCATCTTCATCATAAATGAAGTTATAGTTCTTGCCTTCTAAGCTTGATCAAAAATTCAGTCTTTGGTTTAAAGACTCTTCTCACTTTAAAAAAACTTTCTTTTTTTAATTTAAAAGGGTTTATGAAATAAAACTCATACTATACCCAGAATTAAGCAGTGAAAGTCAGCATGAGAAGTTTCTAACATGAAACCATTTCATTTTAGAGTATGTATTATTCAGGTGATATTCTGGTGGGAGTCTATTTTTGTGCTTTATGCAGATACTGGTTTCTGTTGATGACTGATAGTTGATACGCAGGGTTATGTTTGTCCATGAGTTGTAACCTAACAGCCTTGTACTCAGTTTGTGTGAGACCAAGGACTCAGCTTTTCTTAGGACCAAGTATTTTCTCCTTTTCCCCTTTAAAGGGTCCGTATAGACCTCCGTATGCTGAGAATATTGGCTTAGTGTTTCCTTAGTTTGCTTAAATAATCGGCTGAGCTAGTTCAGTGAGATACAACAAGCTCAGCAATATCTGTCCTGGAACATGAATGAGCTCTCCTCAAGCAGGAGAAGCCCATGGCACTGAGACACTACTAGCAGGAAATATGTGTTTGTCCTGGCTATGGTTGTCAGTTCTGGAAGGACATCTTTGCAAGCTGATCATGAAAGTTCTGTTTCCCATCCAATTAGATGGGAAAATACACATGGCTCATGTTGTCTGCAATTTTGCTAAATTACCCATCAAAGAGTTCCCAGTGGTTTCACT
Organism: Budorcas taxicolor; assembly: GCF_023091745.1. Taxonomy (NCBI): domain Eukaryota; kingdom Metazoa; phylum Chordata; class Mammalia; order Artiodactyla; family Bovidae; genus Budorcas; species Budorcas taxicolor. The sequence continues at coordinate 43,236,352 of NC_068912.1, read as the reverse complement.
CTAATTGCACCCATGAGAATGGTGGAGAGAGTATTTCTGTTTTAAACTAATTCTCACATTAATAGAATAAAGTCCACTGGCCACTCACTGTCAAATCCACAATTCAAATTCAAATGTGAAACCACAACAAATGAGAGTATTATAGAGCAGACATCACCTTAACCAAGAAGCACATTTATTTCTAGACCTTGTTCTTAAGAGGATAATTTGGAAGCGATGGAGACAGAGACCTGGCATGAGGTTCTGCCTTTCTTTTATAGTTAGGGTTGCCTCCATTACTTGTTAAGCAGATGCATTGTCTAATATTCTGCAAGCCTTGTAACCTGTGGTTTATAATAGAGTCAGAACTTGAAGAACAGGAAGAATGACTGACTTTCTTTTATGGTGTGTTCAAAGACTATAAGAGACAACATACATTCCTTCTGTTCTCATTCAATTAAACCAGTAGAAGAAACCTAAAATAGACTGAATAATGCAAGTTGGTTTAACTATACAGTTGCATTTGTGGTTTGTAATTAGTCTTACCTATCTAATTTGTGATTGTTTAACACTGAATATTTTCATTTCCGTAAGCAGTTAGAACAAAAGTAGAATTGGCTGTGCATTTGAAAAATGTTTGCCTTTTTCCTATTTTAAAATTTTATTTTAAAGTTGAGTGCAGATATTGTTTTCTTAGTCACTGGTTATAATGGGAGGAAATGATTAAGAAGAAAAATGTTGCTAAAAATAAAAAAAAAGTAAGCATTTTGTTTGTGCTTGTATATGACAATCAAGGCTTAATGCTTTCTTCAGGAAAAAGCAGTTTATAAATGAAGTGCCCTGACACTTAGGAAGTCTGAGAACCAAGTCTTGCCAGGCAAGGAAGAGACTTTAAAAGCTACATGTTTCAGCTCTTTGCAGACCTTCTCACCTCATCATATGTTTTTATAGATGTTCATTTCATGGACTTCTGTGGTTTTACATCTTGTAGAAAACTGGTAATTGCTCTCCTCTCCGGAAAACAAAAAAAACCCCAACCAAACCTGGTACTCTTACTGTTTTGTTTGTGAGAAGTTCGCATAAGGAAAAATGAGTACAATGGCTCTCTCCTGGTTACTTTGTTGGAGAGCGTTGTGGGCCGATAGTGATTTTCTGACAGTTTGACAGTGGATTGATGAAACAGGTGCCAGTGCGTGTATTTTGTGGTTGTTGATACTAAGTCACCAGGACTCAGGATGCCCTTTGAACAGAAAGAACTGAGAGCAGCATCAATATCTGTAGATTAAAAAAATGAGAGGACTGAACTAAATGATGGTCTGTGTTACAGCTCTGGTGTATAGCGATCGTGAGGGATGTGTACAGCCTTGTGTTTTGATGTTTGTATGCATACATGGGCTTTGGACTAAGGTGTCAGAAATAATAGCAGTTATGGGTCCATATTCAGATGGATACAGGCGATGAAAAAGAGAAGAAAGAAATAATTTTGAGGTCAAAGTTTATCTTTTTCCTGTGGTCCCTCAATATAGATGAGTAATGTGGCAGGTACAATTCTGAACACTTTATATACATTGTTAATTCACTTAATCTTCCCAAAAAATAGCCTGCTGAGGCAATTACCGTGTTATCCCCACTTCATAGGTTAAGGAAATGGAAGCTCAGAGAGTTAATGTAATACAGCTCGTAAGTGAAGAGCCTGGCAGCGTGGCTGTGGACCTGGACTGCCTAACCACGGCACTGGGCGCCTACTTTCTGGATAGGGGATCAGTGTTCTGTGATGCGTGTTCTCACATAAAATGCTCTCTTTCCCTCCCATGTTTGTTCCTGCAGCCATCAAACATTTTTTGTGTGTGTTATGTGCCAGGCATACTGGTGAGTCTCGTAGATATAGAAGAGACAAGAAATCCTGCTCTCAGATTTACAAGCCTAGCCAGGGAGACAGACTAAAATAACCACAGACACCTGGGATGACAAATGAGGGTAAGAATTTGCAGGAGAAGGGCAGGGAGCTTTGAGAATGCACAGCAGGGGCCCGAGCTCCTCGAGGTGCCAGAGAAAGCTGCCCTCCCACAGTGACTTGAGCTATGATGCCAAGGGGAGCAGGAGACATCGAAATACTGTAGTAAGGCCAGGAAGGCTCAGTCAGAGTCTGCTGTCTCTGTGGACCATTCCCCAGCCCCCTTTAGAACCCTTGTTCTCGGTATCTCAGTACCAGAATGACAGTGTAGACTTTCCTTGTGTCCCTGTATGTGTGCAGGTTCCTATGCAGATTGTAAGCATTAAGTAGATACATGTTGGTCTTCGGTGACTGTTCGGTTCCACCTTCTGCTTCCTGCCTTTTATCTCATGTTGGGAGTGGCAGAGTGTAACTTCATAACAGATAGAGAGATGTGGGAGAATGAATGTCTCAGTCAGGTGGCATGCCTTGGCTCTCAAAATACTTTCTAAAAGCTTATACAGATCATTTGATCTAAAGCCCTTATGTTTGAAATCAATCTCTTTCTTACTTTCTCTTTTAGCACACCATTGAAGTCTTGTTTCTATGTACCTGGTTTGATGCTTTCATATAGCTGGGATCAGAAAGTTAATTTCACTAGCTCCTCTGGGCATTACCGCTAAAGTTGTAGTGATACATTTAAAAAATCTCATTCACTGAATATTAAATAAGCTGAATTAACCCCCTAGGGCCAATGTAGTCTTTGTATTTTAACAGTTTAAAGTAGTTTATATTCACTAAACATATATGTATTTATTGAGCATCTGCAAAGGAGGCTTTGTAAGGCTTATAGACGTATGAAACACTTGGTTATTGCGCTTAAGGAGCTTCGTACTTAGGCTAAAGGAAAATAATTGCAACAGAGCTGTGAGGGGCCCATCAGGAAGTGGTCAGGAAGGCCTCTGGGGCTATGCTGCCTGACTCCACTGCACCCTAGCTGTGTGGCCTTGAGGCAACTGATTCTTTGCATTTTGCGTGTAAAATGTATGTTGTGCTTGTGAGGATTAATGATCCATATTATGTAAATTGCTTAGAATAGTGCTTGACTCATAATATAAACTATATAACTTCTTGCTTTTATTATCATCATTGTCATGGTCATTAGAAAGAGTAAGGGGAAGGGTTTCTGAGCTAAAGGAAAAGGCATCATGGAAGTAGTATTTGAGTTAGCTCTAACGAAACAGGAAGGATTTTAATAGGCAGAGAAGGTGTGGAGAGGATTCCAGAACAAACCTCAGATGCTAGAAGGTATCAAGTATGATTCGGGAATGGTGAGGAGTCCAAGCTAGTGAATGGGGTTCATCTGAGGAACAGTGACAAATTCACCTGGAAAGGTGGATTAGAACCTTATCTTGGGGAAGGATTGACAGTCTGGCTGGACTTTTGAGCAGAACTGAGTCTCTCAGGTTCTGCTTTAGAATTATTGGAGTAGGCGGGAAGTGGGGGCAGAGAAAAATGGTGTGAGTCATAGTATATGGAGATAAGGGTTTGAAATAAGTTGATAATGATGAAAAAAAGGTCACGTGCATATCTGCTGGTAAAGAATGAAACTTAAAATTCAGGGCCTCTTCTGTGCTCAGAACCCTAGTGGTGGTTATGTATTAATAAAATTTGAAAATATATTTGTATCCTCTGTTTCTTTCCCCAAATAATATGTTTAAATCTCCCAAAACTGCTTCCATCCCATAATTGAAAGAGACTGGAGAAAGAATCAGTCTATGTATTGATTTGATGAGGGTGGGTAGAGTGAGAGAGGCCAGCGTTAAAAATGACTTTTGAGATTTTATCTGAGTGATGGGGAAGAACCTGATGGGAAAGAGGGATGATGGGGAAGTCATTTAGAGAGCATTGGTCTCAAACTAAGTGAATGTTCCAGACTGGTTAGCTTCACCAGGCCAAGCGACATTTTCTTTCCTTTTTTTTTTTTTTTAAAATATCTCTGCACATCCCTATCCTCAATTGCTGTTGTACAAGTGTGATAATTTCAAGTTATATGAGGCTGGAGAAAGGAGTCTAAAGATGATTGCTAATTAATAGGCTAGAACCCAAAGCACATATCATAGGGACTTCTTTGTAATGTCCACATTAAGTATGCTGTAACTAGGCTAAGCCTAGTTTTCTGAAACCTTTAAAGAGAGTCCCTCCTTTTTGGTATGATTCTTCTATATCCAGCAAATCTTAGTGCTTCTAGACTATTTGCAAGTTGAAACATCTGTTTTCTGGAATCATTTTATGTCCTTTTTCATAAACAAGTAAAATGTTAAATAACAGGAAATCAAAAGCCAAGATTGAAGAATACTGTCTCAGATGGCCAAATTGAATCTTCAGGAGTATTTTTACTTTCCAGATCACAAAATATAAATATAATTGACAGAGACACTCGGGTTTCAAAAATGAAATGTTTTTGAATTATGGGTATGTGTGCATGTATGTGTGTGTGTGTGTGTGTGGGTGAGTGGGTGTTGGCTTTGCCATCAGGCTTTTTTTGGGAAATAATAATACCTAAAAACAAAGTTAAAAACAGTAAGATCTGAAGCAAATATCTCTGGGGAGGACCATTAGCAAATTCATGACTTCTGTATTAAGCCATGTGTTGTTTAAAGAATCATCCCTTGTATATCAGATAGATTAAATTATCTGAGTAAGAAAAATTGTTGTAAATTCCAAACTGCTTCTGAAATTCACATGTACCATTTTTTGACAGGCTTTAAGAATTTAATGACCATAGGATATAGTTTAAAGAAATGATTTAGATGTATTTGCAGATTAGTTGTAAGAGGATTTTGTTTAACTTACCAGGTTGGTCTACTGTTCTATGAAATTAGTCCAAACTTCATATTTGTTACAAATATGTGTGTCGTGAACACAAACATTTTATTTAACTTTTTTCTTCAGTTTTATTGAGATATAACTGACATACAGCACTGTTTCAGTGTATGACATAATGATTCACTCACATACATCATGAAATGATTATCACTGTAAGTTTAGTGAACATCATAGTTTCATATAGATACAAAATTAAAGAAATAAAAAATTTTATGATGAAAATTCTTAGGATATACTCTCTTAACTTTCATATATAACATATAATAGTGCTAATTATATTTATCATGGTGTACATTACATCCCTAATATTTATCTCATAACTGAAAGTTGGTACCTTTTGCCTGCCTTCATTCACTTACCCCTCCTGTCAGCCCCCACCTCTGGTAACCATAAATCTGATCTCTTTTTGTATGAGACATTTATTTTTCAAGTATAATGACTTTCAATACCGTGCTACTTCCTGTTACACAGCATAGTGATTTGGTATTTCTATACATTTCAAAATGATCACCGTGATAAGTCTAGTTGTGGTACGTCACCATTCAGAGATGTTGTGGTTGTTGTTCAGTTGCCCAGTCGTGTCTGACTCTTTGCGACCCCATGTGCTGCAGCACGCCAGGCCTCCCTGTCCCTCACCATCTCTCGGAGCTTAGCCAAGTTCTTGTGCATAGCATTGGTGGTAACATCCAGCCACCTCGTCCTCCAACACCCTCTTCTCCTTCTGCCTTCAGTCTTTCCCAGCGTCAGGATTTCTTCCAATGAGTCAGCTGTTCATGTCAGGTAACCAGAATATTGGAACTTCAGCTTCAGCATTAGTCTTTCCAATGAGTATTCAGGGTTGATTTCCTTTAAGATTGACTGGTTTGATTTCCTTGCTGTCCAAGGGGCTTTCAAGAGTTTTCTCCAGCACCACAGTTCAAAGGCATCAATTATTCAGGGCTCTGCCATTCAAAGATACTATATATTATATTCCCCACATTGTACATTTCATATGCATGGTTTATTTATTTTGCAACTGGAAGCTTGTGCCTCTTCATCTCCCTTACCTATTTCTTTTTCTTCCCTCCCCACTGCCTACATCTGTAGCAACCACCTGTTTGTTCTCTATCTATAACTCTGTTTTGTTATGTTGTTCCTTTTTGTGTTTTTAGATTATTTGTATAAGTAAAATCATACAGTATTTGTCATTCTGTGACTATTTCACTCAGTATAAAATTCTCTAGGTTCATCCGTGTTATTGCAAATGGCAAGATTTCATTCCATTGTGTGTGTATGTGTGTGTGTGTGTGTGTGAGACCACATCTTCTTTATCCATTTGTCTATTGATGGGCACTTGGATTGCTTCTCTATCTTGGCTATTGTGAATAATGCTTCAGTTAATATAAGAGTGTATAGTCAGTGTATAGTCTTTTCAAATTAGTGTTTGTGTTTTCTTTGATTAAATACTCAGGGATGAAATTTCTGGATCATATGGTAGTTTTATTTTTAATCTTTTAAGGACTCTCTGTACTGTTTCTCATAACTGTACCAATTTATATTTCCACCAGCAGTGCAGGAGGGTTTAGTTTTCTCCACTCTGTTATTTGTTGTTTTTTTGATAATAGCCATTTTGACAGGTGTGAGGTGATAATCTCATTGGGGTTTTTATTTGTTTTCCTTGATGACTAGTGATGTTGGGCATCTTTTCATGTGGCTCTTGGCCATCTGAATGGCTTCTTTGGAAAAGTATCTATTTAGATCCTCTGTCCATTTTTTAATTGGGTTGTTTATTTTTTGGGTGTTGAGTTGTATGAGTTCTTTGTGTATTTTGGATATTAACCCCTTATCAGATGTATCACTTACAAATATCTTCTCCCATTCAGTAGGTGGTCTTTTTGTTTTTCTGATAGTTTCCTTAATTGTCCAAAGCTTCTTAGTGTAATGTAGTCCCGTTTATTTTTGCTATTATTTCCCTTGCCTGAGGAGACATAGCCAAAAAGATATTATTAAGACCAGTGTCAAAGAGAGTACTGCCTACATTTTCTTCCAGAAGTTTGTGGTTTCAAGTCTTATATTTAAGTCTTTAATCCATTTTGAATTTATTTTTGTGTGTTCTGTGAGAGAGTTTTCCATTTGGATTCTTTTGCATTATAACTATCCAGTTTTTCCAACATCGTTTATTGAAGAGGCTGTCTTTCCTACACTGTGTATTCTTGCCTGCTTTGTTGTAGATTAGCTGCCTAGAGGCACTTCTCACAGAATTAGAATAAATAATTCTAAAAAATGTGCAGAGACAAAAAAACTTCAAATAGCCAAAACAATCTTGAGAAAGAAGAGCTAAAGGTATCACTTGCTCTACTTCAGGCTATACTACAGAGCTATAGTCATCAAAGCAATGTGGTACTGGCACAAAAACAGACAGACACACAGATCTGTAGAACAGAATAGAGACCTCAGAAATGAACTCATACTTGTATGTGCAATTAATTTTCACAAATGTTTTTTATTTTTAAGAGTTATATATTTTAAAATTCATTTATGTGTAGACTCTGGCAAGTGATACTAGTTTTCCATTTATAGAAATGGTATAAACTACTTTAGAATGAATTAAATTAAAAGATTGTGTCTATTTATAAAGAGAAGAACATAAATGGAAATGATAATACATGGTGCTCTGTGTGGTGGCAGAAGTTGAGAAAGTTGGTGCATAATTAGCTGAAGTTTGTGAAACATTGGCTTATTGGAAAATAATATATATTATACTTGCTTATAGTACTGTAATTTTAATTAATTGTTAAATAAAAACCTCACAGCTATTGGTCATACATATATGTTAGAATGTTAGCTCTTTAAGAGTCTTTTATTAAAAGTTAAAAGAGTTATTTGGATCTTGGTATGTGGCATCAGTGTTTTGTGTGTGTGTGCCCTTAGTTGCTCAGTTGTGTCCAACTGTTTTCGACCCCATGGACTGTAGCCCGCCAGGCTCTTCTGTCCATGGGGGTTCTCCAAGCAAGAATACCAGAGTCGGTAGCCATGCCTTCCTCTAGGGGATCTTCCCAACCCAGGGATCAAATCCATTTTTCCCACATTGCATCAGTGTTAAGGAAGCAGAAAAAAATTAGTCTAGTTGGTTGACTCCTAAATATGGGCTCAGCTGATAAAAAATCCGCCTGCAAGTGGGAGACCTGGGTTCGATCCCTGGGTTGGGAAGATCCCCTGGAGAAGGGAAAGGCTACCCACTCCAGTATTCTGGCCTGGAGAATTCCATGGATTGTGTAGTCCATGGGGTCACAAAGAGTCAGACATGACTGAGCAACTTTCACTTCACTAAGTTAGTTAGGCGTAAGAACATATATATCAAATGTGATTCTATTGAGAAGAGTTATAGGACTTCCCGGCAAAGAGTGGGAAAATTTTATAAAAGGCATGCACGTACTCACTGATTTCAGGGTAAATTGTTAAAGGGCTTCCCTGGTGGCTCAGTGGTAAAGAATATGCCTGCCAACGCAAGAGATGTGGGCTTGATCTCTGGGTAGGGACGATTCCCTGGAGAAGGAAATGGTGACCCACTCTAGTATTCTTGCCTGGGAAATCCCATCAACAGAGGAGGCTGGCAGGCTACAGTCCATAGGATCACAAAAGAGTTGACACTACTTAGTGACTAAACAACAACAACAAGACCAAGCACTGTACAAAGGGCTTTTGTTAAATTTTATCAATCAAAAGTCGGGGAAGATTCTTCCAGTTTGGATTCATATATGCTAATATCTAGTGAGAAGAGTATTATTGTTTTTTCCTGAGAAACAGAAAAAGAAAATCAGGATATTTGGAAGATGCTTTGGTGTTAATTTTATTCAGCAATTACTTTTAGAAATATGAGAGTATCTGGGGACAATTTTTTGAGTATTAGTTAAATATAGATTTTATTTTTAGGAAGATACACATTTAATACTTTGTAAATGATTTAGTTATTCCACATTTAAAAAAATAAATGAATATCCATTAGTACAAAATACAAGAAATGTGAAGATAGTAGAAAATCTAAAGTCCTCCCTTCTCCCACTAATCCTTCTCCAGCCCTATTCCTTACACACAACTCCTATCAACAGTTTGAAGTCACATAATTTTAAAAGCCAAGTGTAACGGCTTTTGTACGTTGGAAGAGTAGGGGCCTCTGTTGTTGTCCCAGATCCTGCTTGCATTGCCTGCATCGTATTTTTAAGCAGGTGTGATGTGTGGAATTACTGGGGGCTTTGGACCCAGATCTGAATTGGAATTCTGACTGCATCACAGAGCAGCCATGAGAGGTTGGGAAGTTCCTTACTTTCTGAGCTTCAGGTTCCTCAACAGCAAAGGCTTAATGCATTTGTTTTATTTCTGAATTCTAGTCTTTCTCTCTGTCTCTTTTTAATCAGTGACATATCAAAGAAGGCCTGGCATAAGAATCCACGACATTTTTTTCTCTTGGAAAGATGGAATTTGTCATTTTAATGACCCCCATGCATGTATTCAGTGATGCACTGCTTTATTAGAATATCTCACCACTCTCCTAAGTACCTATCATCAGGCTGTAAAACGACATTGCATCTACCTGCCCCTGGAATATTCCTGGAATTTAGATGGCCTCTGTTGAGTTTCACTTTGCACTTATTAATGATTTAGCACTGGGATAAAAATAAAAACAAAGACTCTCATCTTACAGTGTGAGAGTATGGGTCATGTGTGCTAAGTCATGCAGGTAAGATGAGCAGCGAAACTCAGTGGGGTAACCGGTCTAGAGAAGTCTTTCATGTGGGCTGTTAACTCCCTCCTGTAGAGTGATTGCCTCAAAATTAAATGGAATCAATGTAATTGCTCCTGAGAAGGGAAATGTATTTTGCTTTTCAAAGATGGTTGTATAAGCTTTAATTATCTAGTCCAAACGCAGGAGCTTTCTGCAAACAGCCTTCTCTTTTAGCAGGCATGGTCAACTTGCAAATAACTGCCGCCTCTTCAGGCTTGAAAAATCATTCATTATAACCAACCCTGTTGAGTATTATATAATCTACCCATTAGGCAGCAACAAACTCCTTAATGTTGGTTACTCAAAATGGTTTTTAAAGCTAGGGTTGGTTTAAGTGAATTTTTGTAATCATTTTAGCTGCAACTTGAGATGTGGTTCTCCACTGGTGGAATCTGTCTCCTGTCTTGATCATTCTTTTACCATGGTTTCATTTTCTCTGCTGTTTTTGTTTCATATTCAGTTCAGTTTGTTTGGTATGTGCTTTATCAGACCTTGTTTACTTGTCATAGGAATATGGAACTTTCTCAATAAAAGTTGGAAGTATTTTTTATATATTTATTTTAGCTTTCTATTTTTAGAGAATTGAGTTGTTTTCTAGTCTTGAACTTACTAATAATTAAATACGTGTAATATATTGCTACTGGAATAGCTTAAAGCTCAAAGAAACTTTGTAAGCAGAGAATAAACCTTACTTTTTAAGAACTGGGACTCTTGTCATTTTTGTTGTTGAAATGCATAGTGTTTTTTGTTTAATTTTTGTTTCTTGGCTGTTCTATGTGGTATTTAGGATCTTAGTTCCCCAACCAGGGATCCAACCTGTTCCCCCTGCACTGGGAGCATGGAGTCTTAATCACTGGACCTCCAGGGAAGTTCCATGCATACGGTTTTGATGTTGGGACATATTAAGGAAATAATGTCATTAATTCTAGGTAGAGAGGATTTTAGGGATCAAATTTGATTCAAACTCTAGAGGAAAAGGATCAGAGCTCTTGTCTGAGAATTAAAATATTAAACTGCACTTAGAATAAAATCAAACTCTCATCATGGTTTGCAGGGCTCTTCAGTGACTTTCCCTTCTTCCCCCTTCCCTAGCCTCTGATCCTCTTTGTCCGGCTCACCAAGCACTGTCCCCACTCAAGGACCTAGCCCTTTCTGTCCCCTCTTTCCCTTAGCTATTCTATGGGTCTCCTCCTACATCTTGCCCAGAGACCCCTTCCTGACTACTTTGAGGTATTAAGTAGGTCTTCTCTTATTCCAGGACTCTGCTTATTTCCTTTTCAGCACTTATTTCAGACTACATTTATTTTTTAATAAATAATTTATTAATTATTGTTTTTGCCTCTCAAGAACATACATTCTATTAAGAAAGGTGGCAATTCCTCATATTTTTCATCTATTATATATAGTCAATAAATTGATTAAGTGGAAATAGTTTACTGGTTTTAAGAACTCTTTTTTACTTGTTTCTTTATTTAAGATAGTTTATCCTGCTGGTCTGGAGGGATTTTTTTTTTTTTTTTTACTTTATTTTACTGTACAATACTGTATTGGTTTTGCCATACATTGACATGAATCCACCACGGGTATACATGCGATCCCAAACATGAACCCCCCTCCCATCTCCCTCCCCACAACATCCCTCTGGGTCATCCCCGTGCACCAGCCCCAAGCATGCTGTATCCTGCATCGGACATAGACTGGTGATTCGATTCTTACATGATAGTATACATGTTTCAATGCCATTCTCCCAAATCATCCCACCCTCTCCCTCTCCCTCTGAGTCCAAAAGTCTGCTATACACATCTGTGTCTTTTTTGCTGTCTTGCATACAGGGTCATCATTGCCATCTTTCTAAATTCCATATATATGTGTCAGTATACTGTATTGGTGTTTTTCTTTCTGGCTTACTTCACTCTGTATAATCGGCTCCAGTTTCATCCACCTCATCAGAACTGATTCAAATGTTTTCTTTTTAACAGCTGAGTAATACTCCATTGTGTATATGTACCACAGCTTTCTTATCCATTCATCTGCTGATGGACATCTGGGTTGTTTCCATATCCTGGCTACTATAAACAGTGCTGCGATGAACATTGGGGTACATGTGTCTCTTTCAGTTCTGGTTTCCTCGGTGTGTATGCCCAGCGGTGGGATTGCTGGGTCATATGGCAGTTCTATTTGCAATTTTTTAAGGAATCTCCACACTGTTTTCCATAGTGGTTTGGTCTGGAGGGATTTAAACATCCTTGACATCAAGAGCCAAGCCAGTATGTTTTCCAGTGCTCTTACCTGCCTGCATTTCCTCGCATTTCACTGTGATTTTATTGATTGTTTAGAGAGCAACATAGGCATTCCTCAGAGCAGAGAACTCAGCAGATCTCCCATGGGTCCTGTACCCTGAGATGTCTTTCAGAATTCACCAGGAACTAAATTACTTCACAGCAGATCTTCTGTGAAGGACAGAGAACTCTATATTGGTCTTTGGTGAACACACAGTTCAATCATGGAGGTACACTTATTCTGTTCCCCAGAGAAATCCCTGCCATTATTTCTGTTCAATGTGCCTTTAAACAGCCCTGGATGGCCCCTTTATGGGTTTGTCCTGTGTCTTTTGGAGAAGGAAATGGCAACCCACTCCAGTACTTTTGCCTGGAAAATTCCATGGACAGAGGAGCCTGTTAGGCTACAATCCATAGGGTTGCAAAGAGTCAGACACGACTGAGCAACTTCTTTCCTGTGTCTTTAAGCTCTTACTCATCCTTGAGCCAAAGGCTGCTGTTCAGCTTTAAGCTGAAAAGGAAAGTTTGGCAGCCTGCTTGCTGTCTAAAGATCAACATTATCACCATGACAGTTGTCACATTCAGAGTGAAAGAAGGGAAATGCAAATTTGGCGAGTAATTAAAATTAACTTTGTGTCATTCTTTGGTCTATTCTAAATGTTGCTATTTATTTGTCTTAGGTAATCTATTTAAAGAAGACACCAGAAGAAGCCTACAGAGCACTCCTATCTGGTTCAACCCCTCCCTATCTTCCATTCAGGTATAACTGTTTGTGAGACTTGAGCTATGGCACTTTGCTAGACAACTCACTATTTTAAAGTTGGATTATTTTGTTTTTTAACTGTATTAAGACGATGACTGTGATGTTATGTGGAATGAAATGAGACTCGTGTTTATTATTTCAGTTATTTAGAGATCCCCTCCCCATCTAGTAAGAATAAAATAGCTTTCTCTTTTTAGGAATTATTTTTTTCCTTGAATTCTTTCTATATCTTGATGATTTAAGCATGAAGAGTACCTGGTTTATGACCTAATTATTTATGACCTGGTTTATGACCATGTCAAGATTTGTTAAATTTCAATAATCTGGTAAAGAATCCATCTGCAATGTGAGAGACCTGGATTCGATCTCTGGGTTGGGAAGAACACCTGGAGAAGGGAAAGGCTACCCACTCCAGTATTCTGGCCTGAAGAATTCCATGAACTGTATACTCCGTTGAATCGCAGAGTCGGACACGACTGAGTGACTTTCACTCATACATCATTGATTCATTGATTCTTTCCTTCATTTTGTGAGCATTGATTGAGCTCTGACCAAATGTCAGGGACTGGAAATATAGAATGAGACCCTCAAAGTACCTTCTCAGATGCACGTCTTTAGTGGGGACCCTAAATCACTTGTTCAGCAGACACATCTAGCTTCCATCCTGAGAAAGGCTGTCTCTCATTACAGTGTTGGAAAACAATATTTTGTAAGTGTCATTTGAAGATGTTTTAAAATTTCAGGTAAACTTGAGCTTATTTGCAGAGTAGAAGGGAACATATATCAGAATTTCCACAACAGACCTCTCTGATAGAATTGGGAATGATTCTAATATTTTTCCTTTTTATTAGTATACAAATCTACAAGCATATGGATTGCTTATTATTGTTACTAATATAAAAATTACCAACAATAAAGAAACAAAAGAACAGAAAAAATTGAGGAGACCTCTTTGTCTTCATTACTCTTCTGGAAACTCACAGAAAGCAGGTCCCAGTGCCTCACACTTAAAGGTGCTTTTGGTAAATATTTATTCTAATGAATAAATTAAGGCTGAATCCTCTGAGATTCAGAGGATTCCCACCTCTGTTTCTTGACCACAGAAGGGAGTATTATTAGACACAGGGTGGGTGTCAAGGTGGAGAGGAGGAATAGGGGGTGACAGTGCCTAGTATGCTTCAGCTTCTCAGTGAAAGCAAGGGGTAAAGTACTGGAATTGGGACAGTGAGAGGAAAATATCCTCAAGCAGCCCAGAGGATAAGCTAGTTAGACATTGAAGGGCAGATAAAAGAGGGCAGATTATGAGAAATGCATGTTAGTTGCTCAGTTGTGTCCAACACTTTACGACCCCATGGACTGTAGCCCGCCAGGCCTTCCTGTCCATGAGATTCTCCAGGCAAGAGTACTGGAGTGGATAGCCATTCCCTTTTCCAGGGGGTGTTCCCAACCCAGGGATCAAAGCCAGGTCTCCTGCATTGCAGGCAGATGCTTTACCACTGGGCTTCCCTCGTGGCTCAGTTGGTAAAGCATCTCCCTGCAATGCAGGAGGCCCAGATTTGATCCCTGGGTCAGGAAAAGATCCCCTGGAGAAGGAAATAGCAACCCACTCCAGGACTCTTGCCTGGAGAATTCCATGGACAGAGGAGCCTGGTGGGCTACAGTCCACAGGATTGCAAAGAGTAAGACCCCGTGATTGTACGACTTTCACTTTCACTTTTCTTTACCACTAGCGCCCCCTGGGAAGCCCAGGATTATGAGAGGAGAGTTTTAATGGTGATGAGAAAGCAGTTATTTATTTCCACTCCTAATGCCTTCTAGAATTTGAAAGTTCTTTGTACAATATAATTCTGCTTTTTGGAAAAGCATAATTGTTTACCATAGCCTGGGTGGTTTATTTCTCATGGTTCTAGAGTCTGGTCAGTGATCAGCATGGTCAGGTTCTGGTGAGAGGCCTCTTCAGGGATGCAGCCTGCTCACCTCTTGCTTGTCCTCACATAGTGGAGAGAGGGCAGAAAAACTCTCTGGGGTTCTTTTTTAAAAGAGCATTCATCTCAATCATGAGGGCTCCACCCTCATAACCTAATTACTTCCCAAGGTCCCACTTCCTAATACAATCCTATCGGGGGTTAGATTTTCAACATATGACTTTTGGGGGACACAAACATTCAGTTCATTGCAGTAATGATAATATTAATTACTTCCTAAATTCTAAGCAAAGTGGTTAAGAGTGTATGATTTGAAGGCAGAGACTCTGCCTGGGTTTGAAGATTTGTTCTGCTCTTTTCTGTATATAGTAAGTAAGTACATGTAATTTGGGCAAATTACTTATCCTTTCTGAGTTTCAGCTTCCTTTTCTGTCCAATGGCTTCAAGGCTATCTTGGTGATGAAATGAGGTAATGCTGTATCACTGTCCTGCTGCAGTACCTGGTTTTTGTTTTTCTTGTTGTTGTTAGTACTATTACTATTTATTAATAAGACATAAGGATTATCCATAGGATATAAAATGAATAGGAAGTGTTTCTAATGATCACACATTCTAGTAGGGGCAGGCAGCTCTATAGGCACATAATTAATTATTAAAAAACTAGGTTGTATAAAAATAGAAGAAAAGATTCTGACAGAAATGTGAGAAAGTATCAGACTCATTTAAACTGAACTTTTAAAGGGTTTGGAGGTAGAGAGTGGAGGAGGGAAAGTTTGCTATGGGCATGCCCTGCTGGACAGTGCTGGAAGGCATTGTGTCTGAGACAACTTCCACCATTGGTAGGAACCATAGCATCCACGGCGAGAAAGGGGCCAACAACTGTGAAGGGATCATAGATGTACTTTTCCTTGAGACAGTGATGATTCTTTAATTTTTTTTTTAAAATCAGAAAAATATAGTTTTTGTTGTTATTTTGAAAACAGCACATTCACCTTGGAATTGTAATGCTGTAACATTGGTAAAATTATAATTCCAGTCAATAGGCCCAGTGGGCAATGTGTCTATTCAAGCATTTTAAGTGGAAAATATATATTCATTTTTACGCTTTTAATGTTATCCACTTAAAATTCATGGGAGATGTATTTGTTTCACAAGCCAGATGAGACTTGTTATCCTTAATTGTCAATTTAGATGAAGATATTGAGGAGGAGAAGGAAAGAATGAATTCTTCCTCTAAGCATAACTTTATTTTAGCTTATATGTGATAGGTAATTAGTTTCCTGAGAACTAGCATTTTTCAATAATTGATAAGATTGGAATGGAAGAAAAAATAGTAAGAAAATTATTACTACTACATAGAACATAGAATTAAATCATAATTTTTATAGTTGTAGCCTATTTTTCCAAATTGTTTTTATTTAAATATTTGAAAATATTTATGTGGTTAAATACACTAATGTGGTTTAAATATTTTTAAAATATATAACAAGTTATTATTGAAAAATCTCTCTCCTACTCTTGATTCGTATCTATCTGGTCCTTTCCAGTATCTTCTGGTATTGGCTTATTCTATATCCTTCTAGAGTTTCCTTATGCATATATAAGCAAATAAAGATATTGCTTAGTCTTTTAAGTCTAAAAAAAGTCTTATTTTTCCCATTTTATCACAAAATGTGACATATTATATGTACTATTCTGCATTTTGATTTTTTTCCCCTTAACTCATCTTGGATATCTTTTTACAGCAGTACATAGAGAGCTTCCCTCCTCATTTTGTCATACTGCTATATGTACAAAGTGCATTTAACCAGTCTCTCTCAGGTGGACATTTAGATCATTTCCTGTCTTTTAAACTGTAGCTTTTTAACTCAGATGATCTCAGATGTCTTTTAGAAGAAACTGAGATAATACTCTGGAGAATATGATAGCATTGCTGTTAGACATAAAAAGTTTGAGTAATTTGTTTACCTGAAAAAAAGAATGCTTAACACAGGCATCAGACATTTTTTTCTTAGTTTAGGCACCTATTTCCAACTAAAAGTTTGATCTTGAACATATTGTATGTTGTATTTTTTGATAACACCATAAGTTGTATTTATATTAAGTTGCATTTCTAAATCCATACTGTTTGTAAATCATATATTTGAAGCAGAAAATACCACACAATGTGCATTTATAATTCAGTGGAAAATTTAGTTGAAAGAATACTATTAGTTTTCTGGAATTTTATTATAGAAACAGTTTTTTCTCCTAATACTGAGATAAGATGTGAATTGATTTTAGTCTACAGCCCAGATCAACTTAAGGCTGATGCAGTACTATTAAGAATCATTTTTATACTAGTTCTGGTGAGCCATCATCACCTTGGCCTTCCTTTAATCTAGGTTTTCATTCCATTTATTGTTAAATTACAGTTCTGTGTTCATTCTCTAGATTTTTTAAAAATCCTTTCTTCATTAATGCTTTTGCATTAATCTGCATTGATTCTGTATTAATTTGCATAATTCTGCATTTATCTTTCTGCATTAACACTTCTATTTAAAAAACAGGAATTTGCAAAAGGAACTTCTATTTAAATGTGATTGTTTTATCGTCTAAGAATTAAGAAAAACGAAGACAGTTTTGAAGGCCTGTTGAAGTGTGAATGGTATCTTTAAATGCCCTCTTTACTGAAATGCCTGTGTTGCTATTTGTGCTATACATAGTTTTAGTGTCTTTCTAATGAAAGTGTTTTAAGGTTTAAATTTAAATAATGCTGTTCTTCAACATTTTATTGATTTAACAAACATTTATTAGAGCAGTCTCTTCTGTAGTGACTTGGCTCATTTTTCTAGAGAAGCTTGGCAGGTCCTGTGCCTATAATTTACTATTACATTTTGTTCATGAGCCATTACGTTTGTTACATAAACCATGAAAACAAATGTCTTATACTGTGATTATTTGTTTGCAGAGCTGACTCTCCATCAAATATAGCAGAGTCTTCTCTCAAGGACTGGGATTGGACTCTTTTTATTTGTGTGCCAGGGAATAATACATACCCTAATTAATTTATTGCTTTTTCTGTGCATGTCACTATGATAGTCTATGGATTTAAAGGTTATTAGGATAACCAGATGGAGAAGACAATGGCACCCCACTCCAGTACTTTTGCCTGGAAAACCCCATGGATGGAGGAGCCTGGTAGGCTGCAGTCCATGGGGTCGCCAAGAGTCTGACATGACTGAGCGACTTCGCTTTCACTTTTCACTTTCATGAATTGGAGAAGGAAATGGGAACCCACTCCAGTGTTCTTGCCTGGAGAGTCCCAGGGACAGCAGAGCCTGGTGGTCTGCCGTCTATGGGGTTGCACAGAGTCAGACATGACTGAAGTGACTTAGCAGCAGCAGCAGGGCAACCAGGTACCTGCTCTAGGGAACTCAATGTATAGTTTGTATATGTGTAGGTATGTAAAGTAGTTAAAGGGTCTCATTAACGTTTGGAATTAGGAGGTGTGGGAATATTGAGGAAGGAGGTTTAACACTGGAACTGGAGATTGGAGATGTTAGAGATAGGTGCCATGAATGCCTTTCACCTTAAGATGAAAATGGAGAATAAAAATGCAGGAATTGGTTTTAGGTGCTGTAATTTTTCATTTGTATGTCATAGATTATTTTTTTATAATGATAAGTTAGGTAGGATACTGTATAATATAATGTTTGCAGTGTATTGTTTTAACTAAAAGTACTATCTGATTGAGTTTTTCTATTTGTAAACTCTTATTTTTTAACTTATGAAAATGTAACACATTTATAGGAGACTTGGAAAATACAGAACAAAGTTACATAGTTCCACTATATATTACAGTTATTTAAGTAGATAAATTAAGATTTTTAGTTAGAGTTTCAATATCAACCTCTCAAAAATTAATAGAATGAATATACAGAGAAATAGAAGGATAGAGTAGACCTGAAAAGCACTATGAACCAATTCAACATAAGTAAGATTTATACAATTTTTACACAATGAGTGAGTGAAAGTTGCTCACTTGTTTCTGACTCTTTGCAACCCTATGGACTATACAGTCCATGGAATTCTCCAGGCCAGAATATTGGAATGTGTAGCCTTTCCCTTCTTCAGAGGGTCTTCCCAACCCAGGGATCAAACCCAGGTCTCTCGCATATCAGGCGGATTCTTTACCAGCTGGGACACAAGAGAAGCCCTGCTGCTAAGTCACTTCAGTCGTGTCTGACTCTGTGCGACCCCATAGACGGCAGCCCACCAGGCTCCACCATCCCTGGTATTCTCCAGGCAAGAACACTGGAGTGGGTTCCCATTTCCTTCTCCAATTCATGAAAGTGAAAAGTGAAAGTGAAGTCGCTCAGTCGTGTCAGACTCTTGGCGACCCCATGGACTGCAGCCTACCAGGCTCCTCCATCCATGGGGTTTTCCAGGCAAGAGTACTGGTGTGGGGTGCCGTTGCCTTCTCCGAGAGAAGCCCTAGTAGGATACAAATGCTATTCAAGTTCCTACAGACAACAAACTAGGAGACACTGGAACATATCCAGGGATATAAGACAAGGTGCAAAATTTGATGGTCTGAAGGTATTTTAATCATGCAGAGCCTGTTCTTTTATCACTATGGAATAATGTGAGTTTTTCTATTTGGATTTATCTTACAAATTGTAAATAACCTAGCTTAAAATTCACTGAAGATGAAGCAAATTTAAGAAAAGGTTTAGATAGATTTACTGCTTATTCTTTTTTTCCTTCTAGTTTTATTGAGATACAATTGTATACAACACTGTATAAATTTAAAGTGTACAGCAAAATGACTTGACATCCATATATTGTGGAATAATTACCACAGTAAGTTTAGTTAACATTTATTACCTCAGGTAGTTACAATTTTTTTATGATGAGAACTTTTAGGATCTACTCCCTTAAGAACTTTCAAATATGCCATACAACAGTGTTAACTCTAGGCATCATGCTGCCCTGTATATCCCCAGTACTTGTTTATCTTATAACTGGAGGTTTGTACCTTTTGACCATCTTCGTTCGATTCTCCCACTCCTACCTCCGTTTGCTGCCTATCCTTGATTACTGTAAGTACAGTAGACTTCAGTGGCATTTACATTTCTTCTTGGTGTGACACTCAAGGGGTATTTGTTGTGATGTTATGTCTGCAGTTTTAGGGTGTTCCATTTAATTGGAAAGTAAATGTGTCGAAAGCTATACTTCTCACTTTACTAAAATCGCCATGTATTTATCAAGAGGTTAGCTTAAAACTAGAGGAAAAGAGTATATTTCACCTACTTTAATTCTTTGAGCCCATTCATCTTTACTGTAGGCTTGGCAGTTGGCCGTCAAAGGAACAAGGGGCTTTTCATTTCTCTGGCCAGAGTCACAGAGTTTGAATTGGCGAGCCTGGTGTGAGTCTTTCTAGGTTCTCTTCTGTCAGTCATTGTATTACCAAATTTATAGTCTGTACTGTTGACCAGTCATTCTACAAAGTCATATTAATTGCAGCCTGTCTAAAGTCACATGAAATCACCAACCGTTAGTGGAATTCCTAGATTATTTTCTTGGTAAGTCAATGGCAGTGGTTTTTAAATCTGCATTTTGGGGTGTTCATAAAACAATGTTTGTGAAAACTCTCTAAATCTCTCAGAACATTGAAAAGGTAACCCGTCTAAATTGTGCAACTCTGCTTTTATATCTTTTTTTGTGCTTTTAAATTCACTTTGTACTTCTTTTTTTGTTGGTCCATATGTATTAGCTTGGTAACTTTTTGATATTAATGATTCATAAATCTGCTAAAACCCAATTTTTCTATGACATATAAAATTAAATGGGGAATACAACCATACAGAAAATAAATAACATCAGGGTCCCAGTTTCAAAGACAAATACAGAAAGCATGACTTAAAAAATAATGACTTTAGGTGCAGAGGTGAGGATGAGATAGGGTGCTATGCTGACATCCAGTGAAATAAAGCTGGTTGAATGTTGGCTGTCTTGTCACCAGTTGTTAAGTTTAGTGTGTGTTTTGTTGTTTTGTTATTTTTTTTGGTTGGTCTCATCCTGTATAGGTCCAGGAACATATTTTTGCATGGCAAATTTATTTTAGCTTGAATAAGAGGCTTATAGTCAGTGTTTCCCTAAGGTAAATTGCTTCTCATGTGTTTGTGTGCTAAGTTGCTTCAGTCATGTCTGACTGTGACCCCCAGGCTCCTCTGTCCGTGGGAGTCTGCAGGCAAGAATACTGGAGTGGGATGCCATGTCCTCCTCCAGGGGATCTTCCCCACCCAGGGATCGAACCTGTGTCTCTTATGTCACCTGCATTGGCAAGTGGGTTCTTTACCACGTGTGCCACCTGGGAAGTCCCATTTACTTGTTTTTTAGAAGTCTGGGAAGCTTTGGAGAAGGAAATGGCAACCCACTCCAGTGTTCTTGCCTGGAGAATCCCAGGGACGGGGGAGCCTGGTGGGCTGCCGTCTCTGGGGCCGCACAGAGTCGGACACGACTGAAGCGACTTTGCAGCAGGGAAGCTTTTAAAAAAGATTGATGCTGGTTCTACTCCCCAAAATTCTGATATAATTGGCCTGGGGTGAAGTCTGGGTGTTGGGATTTTTAAAAACTACCAAAATGATTCTAATATGCTGTCAAGGTTGTGACCTGCTGCTCTATAAGATTTGTTGTTGTTGTTTCTGACTCTTTGGGACCCCATGGACTGTAGCACGCCAGGCCCCTCTGACCCTCACCATCTTCTGGAATTTGCCCAAGTTCGTGTCCATTGCATTGGTGTTGCTATCCAGCTATCTCATCCTCTGACACCCTCTTCTCCTCTTGCCTTCAATCTTTCCCAGCATCAGGGTCTTTTCCAATGAGTCAACTCTTCTCATCAGGTGGCCAAAGTATTGGAGCTTCAGCTTCAGCATCAGTCCTTCCAATGAATATTCAGAATCTATTTCCTTTAGGATGAACTGGGCTCTTTCTGTTAACATTCAGCAGAACTAGCCTTCTGAAACTCTAGGGCACATTTCCTGATCCACACCTGTGTGGAACAAAATAGATCTCTGGGGATTAGAATAATAAGTTGCCATTTGTGGAAATGCTTTTGTGCTGTTTCCTTAGTCTTAGATCAACGATGTGTAAAATAGTGGTATTTCATCTAATAGGAATAGGAATCTAACAGGAACAGGAGTTTTCTCTTAAAGCAGACTTGATATCAGAAAACCTTCCTTAAGAGAAAACCCACAAACCTCTCCCTAGCAATCCTTTAATGACATTTGTTATTAAAATGTACCCATACTGTTTGTGTTCAGGGATGGGTTTGTTGTGTTTTGGGGATGACCCCTAGTGATATATCAGTTGCTGAGCAAGTAATGTGGCCCTGTCTTAATGGGAAATCTCTGGGCATGCCAGAGCTTGTAGGTCTCAACAAAGGCTCAAAGGGGTCAATCTCTTAGAACTTGGCATTAGGCTGCCTCCTTTCTTCTGAAGCAAAGTAAATATGTGCTAGTAGATGTTAGATGTAATTATAAAATTTATCTCTTAACATAAAATGTTGAACCAGATATTTGTTAGCTCAAATATGGTACTGTGATTTTTGTTTGTACTGCAAAAGGAAAGTTGTCTTTAATGCCATTTTTTCCCCCTGAGTATCAAAAATGTAGAAACAAAATTTATTTTATGCTCTAAGACTTTTCTTTCATTCTCAACTTTTCTTTATGATGGCCCCTTCTCTGCTTCTCAGTGTTGATCTTTGGAGTCATTTCTGCCTCCATGAATCTTTTTGCTTTTGATGCTTGATGTGATGGGAAAAAAATCTGCATTAGTTTTGTTTTTTTTAAAAAATAATTTTATTTATTTATTTTTGGCTGTGCTGGGTCTTCGTTGTTTCACAGGTTTTTTTTCCCTAGTTATGGTGAGCAGGGGCTACTCTCAGTTGTGGTTCGAGGGCTTCTCATTGGGGTGGCCTCTCCTGTTGCTGAGCACTGACTCGAGGGCACACGGGCTTCAGTAGCTGTGCTCCCAGGCTCTGGAGCAGGCTCACAGGCTCAGTTGTTCCTCAGCATGTGGGATCTTCTCAGATCAGGGTTCGAACTTGTGTCTCCTGTATCGGTGGGGTGGATTCTTTACCACTGAGGCACCAGGGAAGCCCCTGCATTAGTTTTGAATAGTGAGGATGGGCTAGTTTCCTGAGTCTTGAAAACAGAAGAAAATAGATTATTCTGTCCAGGCTGTTGAATCTATTCTCAACAGCTGGGGTGTATTGAGTAACTTGGACCACCATGAAAAGCAGATTTATCAGGTTTTCTTGTGAAAGTAGTAAATAAGCACCACTATTCAGAATCTGCACACAGAAACAACTGTCAAGGTCTGTATGACTCACTAAATACAAAGAAGGAAGTGAGTTATATCTTTTTTTTTTCTTTTGAAACATGGCAGTACTTCAATAGTTTGAGTTGTGAAAATTGGCTCAGATTACTTTTTTTGTTATTCCTGTTTTTATGGTTTCAGATCAGGGTTGGTACTTTCTGTAGTCGGGTAAGTGCCAAATTTTTTGTACTCTTTATAGTACTTTTCCAATAGCCAGCCTTGGTTGATGAAAGTGCTTTGGAATAGTTTGTAGTCATTTGCCTTAATGAGCATAGGTATTTTGTTGAATGCCTCATATATGAAGGACTTGTTTTCAATAGTGGAGTCAAAGACAATTTACTAGTATTTTTGTCTTTAAGCAAAGTTAAATGTGGTTAAATGGGGGACACTCAGATATTGATAAAAGGCCCAGAGCACAACTCTTGGTCTCTTTCTGGTGCCTGCTATTGCTGCTTCTAGACAGATTCTGTTTTGCTGATTTATATGACCTTTTAAGCCATGATTTAGAAGTGAATTTTTACATATCTCTGTTTCTTTAGATGATCAAAATGATTAGTTTATAGCTTTATGTTAAATCTGAAAAGAAGAGATTCTGTGTCCCATTTTTTTGTTAGGTACTGGTCGTGCTCAATTTTTGGCTCTGCCCCATGAAGCCATTTGATTTTGTTTTCATAAGTGGGAAATAGCCTTGTCCTCCCCACTAGTTCTTATCAAATACATTTTTATCTTGTAGGTCTAAATAGTATTAAACAATTGGCTTATTCTTTACTAGGGACCTGGTACATGTATATCATGGATGTGTTCAGAGACTGAAAGCCAGGTGTACTTTGGACAGCTGTATAAAGTATTTTAGTACACTGTCTAATTCCCAGGTATCCATACAAATTAGTCTAGAGCTGAATTGCCTAGAACAGTAGTTACAACCTACATGTACTATTCAGCACTTGCTATTTGTTTAGTCCAAACTGAAATAGATTGTAAGACTACCAAACACACATTAGATTTCAAAGATTTAGTATAAAAAAGTAAAATATCTTATAATTATGTTGATTATGTTCTGAACTGATAATATTTCAGACTGGATTAAACAAAATATATTATTGAAATTGTTGTCATTTATTTCTTTTTACTTTAGTATGGTTATGTAAAAATTAAAATTACACATATGGCTCTCTATTGCATTATATTTCTGTTGAAAAACTATGATCTAGATTACATTTTTGTGACTGTATATAGTTGATGATTACAGATTGTTTTATATAATTTTTACTTTGAAATGTCAGTAGTTCCCAGCCACTTAGAGTTGTTTGGGCATATGTTGAATGGTCTCCTGGTAATGGTCATTCATTCATTCATACAACAGCCACAGCATAGTAATGTGTGCAATACTGTACTAGACTCTGGGCATACAGCATAAAGAACACATTCTCTGTCCTTAGGAAGCTTGTGATCTTGTGCTGGTTGTACAGATGGGATTCAGTTCAGTGGTTGGAACAGTGCTCAGATGACCTTTGAGAACCTTTCTAACCCACTGCTCTGCAGCTGTTTGCCTACCTTGTAGCTACTTGCTATCCAGAGGATTTGCAGAGAATCATAGAATCAAGACATATAAAGGAGGCATTTCTGTTATTTCTTTGTCCATTTGCTGTAGCTCTTTTTTATTCTTTAATGGAATCTCCACATTGTAAACAGTGTAACTCTGTCTTTCATTTTTTTCTTCAGTTCAAACAACTTCATTACCAGAAATGTTTTCTTACTGTTTTGTGTAAATATGTTCTTTCATCTCTGGCTTCATCTGCTCATTATTACCATTTGCAGGGTTGCTTCATTCTGAGTGATTTCCTAGATTCATGGGTTGCAGGCAATTGTGCTGGTAAACCAGCTCTTTAAGTAAAGAGCATTTGCTGATTTCTGTGGTGTAAATATTCCCACCAAGGCTGATTTGGGCTCTCAAAATTTTTGGTTATCTAACAATTGACTCTTGAGAGCCTGTAAAAAGATAGCTCTAGGACAATCAAGTCCTTCCTCTTTGTGTCTCTTTGAGGATGGTGATTCTGGTTTTCTTTGATTTTGCTGCTACTACTTCTCTGCAAAATAAATATAACAAT
Source organism: Budorcas taxicolor (assembly GCF_023091745.1). Lineage (NCBI taxonomy): Eukaryota > Metazoa > Chordata > Mammalia > Artiodactyla > Bovidae > Budorcas > Budorcas taxicolor. The sequence goes on along the minus strand of NC_068912.1, from coordinate 43,211,350 downwards.
ATGAAAATAAGCAAAAATCCCAGTTGTTTCATCTATTAAAATATTCATACACTTAGTTTCTTATTCAGCAAATATTTATTGCCAGGGATTTTTTTATAATAACTTCATAATAGTTTTATGGTTCAGTTGACTGTTATGCCAGAAGTCACATTTAGAAAGATAGAATTGCCTAGGTGGATAGAATTTGGATGGTCAAGCGTGAGGCTGAGCTAAATTTGTATTTGGATGTCTCTAGATTGGTTCTAATGTTAGTCTTCTGTATTGGGGGTTATAGACACATGATTTCTTCTTCGGCAAAGCTGAATGATTAGATGTCCTGGGTGTTTGGGGTATTACCTTATCTCCTGAATGAAGAGCATCCTTGTGTTTACCTGTTTAAGGGAGTAATGCAATACATGGTATAACTATCATGGTAGATAAGGGTTAGAGCTATAGTTTTCCCAGGCAGCATAGGATGTGCAAGCTTTTTCCTGTGGTTGATCTCTGTAGGCTTTCAGTGGTCCTTTGTGAGGAAGGTGGAAAAACACGTGTCCTCTTATTCAACTCAGAAACTATTTGTCTCAATAAATATAAATGAATGCATGCATGAATGAGTAAAAAAGCAAATCAGGAGTTCAATAAACAAATGGGAATCATAACTGCAACAAAAACTGTGGGAGTATAAAACTTTGTAGCACATTGATGTAGTGATTTAAATCCAAAGCTCTGTATAACCTCTCTAAAGTATCTGGTTTAAAATAAAAGTGTGTTTAATACCACCTGACAAAAGAAAACTGCTTTGGACATCATTGCTTTTAGATTTATTCAATCAATACTCTTTGGCAAAGAGAACAGAGGGATGATATTAATGGACAAAAGGAATTTTGGGTTAATGCAAAGAAAGTCTTCTTGTTCATGAGAATTGAAGTGTTAGGCCCTTGAGATAGCAAAAGTGGCTGTAGGATATTATACGACATTTTCTTGCAATGATCTCCCAAGCTTCTTTAATTTAAACACTTATTGACAAACATTTATTGTTTGTTTCATACCAGGCACTGTAATAGGTACTAAGAAGACAATAGGGAGTAATAAACATATAGATGCTGTCTTCTACGTGACTCTTATATATTGAGAGGCAGAGAATCAAATGAACACATCAGGATATAATGTCAAACTGTAGTGAAGTCCAGTGGGAAAAGAAATGTTGGGGACCTGATCTAGCCAGAGAGTGGGGTTGGAGGTTTTTCCGCCTGAGACAAGTGATCTGTGAGCTGGGAGCTGAAGGGTGAGTAGGGTAACCTAGGCACAGGCGATTGGAGAGCATGTGACCTGAGAAGCAAAGGTTCTGTAGTGGGAGCTGAGTGCCTCTCCAAGGAGCTCAGGGGAGGAGGGCGTTGTGAGGGGCGCAGAGAGCGAGAAGGGAGTGTGAAATGAGGGAGAGACCGGAGGGGCAGGCAGGGCCAGATATCACAGGCCTTGCATCTATTTTAGGATTTGAACTTTCCCTTCTGTGGAATCAGTGAAGGGTGACAGCAGAAGAGTAACTGAAGCAGACTTGCCTTTTCAAGCTCTCACTCTGGCTGCCGTGAAGAATACTCATTAGAAGGGCAAGGAGTGGACATGGGCAGCTCTTGTCTGCATGAGGGTTACTGCCTGAGAGTTAGCAGAACTGAGGAGAAGTAAGTGCATTCAAGAGACGCTTAGGAGGGAAAACAACAAGGCAGAGCACAGTAGGATATGGAAATGAGAGAGATGGAAGGACTTCTGGGTGCTAGCTTCAGTGATTATGGAAGCTGTGTCTTTTACTGAATTAGAGAGGGTTGGAGGGCCAGGGTATTGTTGTTACTATTTTGGGGTGGGGCATATTCAAGAGATTCTTCTTACACAGTAAGACCCATGAACTGTAGCCCACCAGACTCCTCCATCCATGGAATTCTCCAGGCAAGAGTACTGGAGTGGGTTGCCATTTCCTTCTCCAGGGGATCTTCCCAACCCAGGAATGGAACCCGGGTTTCCTGCATTGCAGGTAGATTCTTTATCAGAAACTGAGATTGTGAGCTCAGATTCTGAGCCACCAGAAAAGCCCATGAGATGCCTTAAGACGCCCAAATGGAAACATCACGTATGTGGTTGGCTGAACCATTTTGGAGTTTTAAGGAGTCTGTGCTAGAGAGAAGACCTTGAAGCTTATTGACAGATAGGTGGTAACTTATGTCAATGAGTTTGTTTAGGGCGGTGATCCTCAAAATGTGGTCCCTCCTACCAGAAGCACTGATAGTGCCTGGAAACTTGTTAGAAATGCACAGTCTCAGCCCCTTCCCCAGACCTACTGAATCTGAAACTCGGGTGGGGTCCAGCATTCTGTGTTCTAAGAAGCCATGTTGGTGGTGCTGATGCTGATGACATTAAAGTTTGAGAGTGCCCAGGCTTGGGGGAAAGTATGGAGTACGAAGAATCTGAGTCTGGCGTTGAACCTTGAGGAGACGGGAGGTGAAGGGTGACTTTGCACAGGACATTGGGATGGAGTAGTGTTGAGAGGGGTAGAATCCAGAAACAATGAAGAGAGTATTCAGAGGGAATTACCTGTTCCTGACATATTAATAGTAAATAAAATGATGCTTGCAGAATGTTCCCTGGACTTAGAATAAGCACATCCAGAAAGACAGAAAATAGATTAGTGATTGTCAGGGATGGAGAGGGAATGAAGAGTTATTACAAATGGGTATAGTTTCTTTCTGGGGTGACGGAAATGGTTTGAAATCAGTGGTGTGAACTGTTGTTGTTCAGCCACTCAATCATGTCCGACTCTTTGCAACCCCATGGACTGCAGCACGCAGGCTTCCCTGTTCTTCACCATCTCCTGGAGTTTGCTCAAACTCATATCCATCAAGTCGGTGATGCTGTCCAACAATCTCATCCTCTGTTGTCCCCTTCTCCTCCTGCCTTCTATCTTTCCCAGCATCAGGGTCTTTTCTAATGAGTCAGTTCTTCCCATCAGGTGGCCAAAGTATTGGAACTTCAGCTTCAGCATCAGTCCTTCCAATGAATATTCAGGGTTGATTTCCTTTAGGATTGACTGGTTTGATCTCCTTGCAGTGCAGGGGACTCTTAAGAGTCTTTTCCAACACCACAGTTCAAAAGCATCAATTGTTCCGTGCTCAGCCTTCTTTATTGAATTGTGACTGTACTGAAATTGTGAATTGTGACTATACTAAAAATCACAACATTATGAAAACACTGAAAATCACTAAGTTGTGTACTTCAGAAAGGCTAAAATGATAAATTTTATTTCATTACAAAAATTTCACCTGGGTTTAGCAGTAAGGAGATCATTGGTGACCTTAATGAGACATGTTCTTGGCATGGATGAGGGTAGAAACAGAGTTCCTTAAGATATGAGAGAAGAGAAAGTGGTAGCAGTAAGATGAGTAATTTTTCAGAGAAGTCTTATTTTAAAGAGGAAGCCAAAGAGAGGGTAGTGGTGGAAGTCAAGAAAATTTTTTATTTTTTTATTTTTAAAATGGTAGGAACCTGAAAAATGTTAAAATGCTATTGGGAAGGATCCAAGAGAGAGATATAGAAAGGAAAGAAATCATCCATTGTGTTGAATAATTATGCAGTTTCAGAGTGGGAAGAACTTTTGAGTTTACTAAAGCCTGGTGTATTCCTAAACTTCACCTCCATTTCACATAACAATGTAGGTGGAAAATATTCCTTGCAAGTCATCTTCTAATTCAAACTTGAATGTTGTGTGGGTCAGGTATCTTGCTGCCTTCCAGGACCAACCATTTTATTTTTAGATGGTGCTGACTATATCAGGTGGTTGAGAAAACTCAACAGGAAAGATTTATTTATAAAATGGGAGATAATATGACTTGTGGACACAATGGGGGAGGAGACATTGGGACCTACTGAGAGAGTAGCATTGAAACATATTTATTACCATATATAAAATTAGATAACCTGTGGAACTTTGATGTATGATGCAGGGAGCTCAAATCAGGTGCTCTGTGACAACTAGAGGGATGAGGTGGGAGGTGGGAGAGAGATTCCAGAAGGTCGGGACATATGTATACGTGTGGCTGATTCATGTTAATGTATAGCAGACACCAACACAAATGTTGTAAAGCAGTTGTTCTCCGATTAAAAATAGGTATATTTAAATAAAAAATATTTCTTTTGTCGAGTAAAATCTTTCAGCTTCTTAAGTGTACCTTCCAACTTATTTCAGTCCTTCATCCTCACTGCCTGAAGCACCCAGTGCCGTCACTTCCTGAGCCTTTTGTGAATTATCTGGTATTGACTGGGTTGATGCTGATTTTTCCACTGTTACCTTAGTATTGTTTTCTTAGTCTTCTAATTTATTGTCACTCATTTATCTGATTTCCAGCTTTCAGAATTTTATTGATGTTGTCTGCTCTCATCTCCCTGACCTTGTTGGAGTCCATGTTAAAAAGCTCTTTAGAATTCTCCTTTTAGTGGGGTTTTGGTAGATACATGTATTTATCATCACCTTTACCATTTTCTCTCTCTTTTTCCCACAGAGAATATGTAACGTGTCTTTGTGTCCCTTCACTTTTTTGGTTGCTCTCCTTTGACTGTGTATATGCCGAGTGCCAATAATAAGCCATTTTTCTCTTGCCTAGTTATGAGGGCAGCTTTTGGGAACCTCCTGCCTTCATGAGGATCAAAGGTGTTAATGTGTCTAAATTACCCAGCTTAGTAAGTTTTGGTAAAAAAGCTGCGTCATCAACTTCCCCAGTCCTGAGGATGTGGCTTAACTTTATTGCACCCTTATTATATTGAATGCCTGCCTGTCTTTCTAGCCTGCTGACTGCCTTGCATCCTAATCTCGCCTGTCACTCTCAAGTCTGCACACTTGATCACCACATCACTAGAGTGGTCTTTCCAGTTGTTGGTAGAGATTGTGGCTGTGCTAGGACAAGAGATCTCATAATAATCTCACCATGCTTTGCAGACAGTAAGAAAGACTGGATCTGGAGCTTGTCTGATAACCTATATTTGTGCATTTGTTTAGCTGAGTCTAGGTGGGAAGGTATACTTGAAGAAGTAAGGGGCACCTTCAATTCTTATAATTTCTTCTATTCTTTTTAAATGCTGAGTTTTTTCTTTTCTTTACCAAAGCAGTAGTTTTGATCTAGTGTCTGTGGAGAGAATTCAGAGGATTGGTGGATTTAGATGACAAAAATTCTTTATTTTCACTAACCTTATACGATAATGTGCGTGTGCTCAGTTGCTCAATCGTGTCCAGCTCTTTGTGATCCCATGAATCACCTGCCAGGCTCTTCTGTTCGTGGGATTTTCCCGGTGAGGATATTCAAGTGGGTTGCCATTTCCTCCTCCAGGGGATTTTCCTGTCTGAGGGATTGAATGCCGGTGTTTCCTGCATTGGCAGGTGGATTCGTTACCACTGAACCACCTGGGAAGTCCCAATTTATAAGATTAAATTCAACAACTGGGTTGGCCAAAAAGTTCGTTTGGATTTTTCCATAAGGTAATTTTTCCAAAAGATGTAACAGCCATAAAACTTGAACGAACTGCTTGGTAACTCAATATAAATGTTATAAATAATAAACTATAGTAGTATTAGCAATTCAAGTGACTTTTTCACAATAGAAACTATAGACATTTTAATATCCCATTACAGCTGTTGTGTATATCTTAAGATATTTATGTTCACTCCTTTAAAACTATAATCAGACCTACTACTAATATGTTAAGTATGATATTAAACATAATTAAATATTGTATTATATATTTGTTTTTGTTATGTTTTGATAACTTTAAATTTAATTACATTTGTCTTTTATCAGTTCTGTGTATTTTATTCATTTGAAAACATTCTGAAAAGAGGGGTCCACAGGCTTCATGAGAATGCTGCAGGGGTCCATGAACCTTGTCCTAAAAAGACAAGTTCCTACAAAGGAATGTGTTGTTATTTATATAAATTAGTATTTTTTCTTAGATCCATACCTACTACTTTCACTAGCTTAATCCATTAAAATTTGCTTCTTAATATATGATTTATGTCTTTACAAGATGTTTGAAAAGGGGGCGCTTTTGTTTTTCCCTATGTATTCAGATAGCATTGAAAAAGAACTCTTTAAATCAGGATGAAATACCTATAATAACCCTTCCTTAATATAGGTTAACTTTGAAGTTTCAGGACTTAAACATTTCTGTTAGGCTGCCTTGCTTAGGTTAACCTACTGTTTTTAAATTAGGTTATCAGGATGCTGAAACTCAGTGATGTTGATGTTGCATTTCAGTTCACGGCTTAGCAGCCATCGGTTCAAGTTCCCTTGACTGCTTGTGATACAAGACTTAGTTTTATGTTAATTATGTGTTAAAACCTTAAAGAGTCATTTTCTCCCCATGAAGCGTCTTCTTTGGCGTTCCCCGCTGGGCCCCACCCCCCAACTTTGTGTGGTGCCTTTGACTTTGTGATTGGCAGGTGCCTGACAGCTCTGTTCATTCAGGTCAGCAGTAGGGGCTGGGCCAAGCTACTGAGAGCCTTGAGGTCAAGTTTCTTGCCTTGGACACTTTGGAACATTGTTAGTATTAAAGCTCCAATGCCAGTTCTGCTAACTGACCTGAACTTGATACTAGAGTTTTATGTTGCCTAAAGAAGGCCTGGTAAGTTGCTCTAAAAACTTAAATAAAGGATGAAGCACTCAGTTTTCGATGCAGTAGGTCTCCACTTCTGCTAGAACCTGAGAGGAGATTGTTTGGAAGCAGGATGGCATTTTCCTTAGCATTTTTTGTGGGGATGAAGGTGGGAGTAGGGGAACAGAATGGAAGTGGTGGCATTTAATCTGTGAAAGTAACTGCCAGGTTTTAATGACCTGAATACATTGTCCCCCTTAAACTTTTATGTTTGTATTTGCCATATGGGCTTTCCTGATGGCTCAGATGGTAAAGAATCTGCCTGTAATGCAGGAGACTCAGGTTTGACCCCTGGGTTGGGAAGATCTCCTGGAGAAGGGAATGGCTACCCAGACCAGTATTCTTGCCTGGAGAATCCCCATGGACAGAAGAGCCTGGTGGGCTACAGTCCATAGGGTTGCAGAGAGTCAGACACAACTGAATGACTTTCACTTTCACCACTTTGCTGTATTCCTGACAGATGGTTATTTCTCTTTCTGAATACCTGTCATGATGATGCATGTTTTACTTAATGAAACACTCATTGTTAATAATAAGAATAATAGTCATAACAGTTATTGAGTGGTTCCTTTTGTGCTAAGCACTATAGGAAGGACATTATGAATATTGAATTAGTAACTTCATTTCACAAATCAGGAATGCAAAACAGATAGAGGTAAAATTGGCTTGAGCTCCCAGCCAATATGTGGCAGAGTTGGAATTTGAAGGCAATCTGATCACAGAGTTCTGGTTCCTAAATCTGCTTTCTCTTAACTCATCTTGTTGGATTCAAGCAATTCCAGACGTGCTTGAGTTAAGCTGTGAAAGTGAAAGTGAAGTCGCTCAGTCGTGTTCGACTCTTTGCAACCCCATGGACTGTAGCCCACCAGGCTCCTCAGTCCATGGAATTTTCCAGGCAAGAGTACTGGAGTGGGTTGCTGTTTCCTTCTCCAAGGGATCTTCCCAACCCAGGGATCGAACCCATGTCTCCCACACTGCCGGCAGACGCTTTACTGTCTGAGCCACCAGGGAAGCCCAGTTAAGCTGGGCTGAGTTAAGCTGTAGGAGTCATTAACTAGTAGGATCTGATGTGTTATATAAGTTTACCATGTTGACAACTGTGAAACTAAACAAGCATGTATCCAACTGACATATTACTTGAGTATTCAAAATGCATGTCTTTAATGTTACTTATTTTTTTGTCTTCATAGGGATGCTTCCTTTGGAAATTGCACTTACAATCTCACCATCCTTGACTGTTTGCAGGGAATCAGAAAGGTAATAACAATTTTCTTGCTGTAGCTGCCATTGTAATTTAACAATATGAAAAAGGAGAGGTGTTGATATCTTTGTTGTTGGAGAGAAGGGAGAGGAGGTAGTAAGAAGGTGGCTTTCTACTTCTTGAACGATGGTTGATCTGCAAAACACAGACCACAGGGCCAACAGCGGAGGTGTTCTGGGGGATAACTCTTCTTATAGATGCAGAAGGGGTCTCCCTTTCTCGCTTAAACTATTTGTGTTAGCATTTCTGTCTGCTGCCATCGCCGTGACCTTGCTTTGTCACCTGCTCAGCTTCCTTATCAAGCTAGATCTTGGTGTGAGAGAGGCAGGAAGTCATCTAAGCCACAGCTCTCCAGTCAGTGTGGAGAACATTTCCACCTTGCTTTTCTCATTGGATAGTATTACATGCCCAGGAAGGAGTGAGCAGGTTAGATATTATTATCTCATTTTTACAGATGAGGAAACAACCCCAGAGAGGCTAAGTCACTCTCGGGGCCACAGGGAGTTATTAGGGCTCCTTCTAACTCAGATTTCCATATCAGTCTGGAGTTCCTTCTAGTATCCTATCCGGGTGTGTCATAAACCCATGGTTGTCTCAGTGTGGGAACTTGTGCAGAGATATGGATGCTCAGACTTCGTCCAGTAGCAACTGGACCATAAACTCTGGGAGTGGTGCCCTGACGTCTGTGTGATCTGATGCACTCTAAAGTTTACAGCCATAGTTACTGAGTTATTTATATACGTTGTGGAGAAGTTAATCCAAAAGATTGTTGAGAACTTTGGAATATGTTTTAGAAACACTGATTTATAGTCTAAGTCACGTGTGCTATGCTGTGAATTCTAAAGAAGCTTCAGAGTACATCATTCCATCTCGAACATACAGCCATGACTTTTACCAGCCAGGAACGTATATATTTCATAACCCATTGGCAAGGGTCATTTTGGACTGTAAATATAGTATCAGCAGTGAGCTTTGTTCTAGATTCTTCTCTCTGATGCAGTATAACATTGCTTTTGCCTTAAGTTGAGAAAATTGCTATGGTAAAGTATGCTACTTGTTTTCTGTATGTTTGTTTTTGACTTTGTTTCATTTTAAAATGAACTTAAACTTTGTAAAACTTGAAAATGATTTTCAAACATTTTTCGTTTCACTTAAAAACTATCAAGATAGTCTAGCCTATCTCCTGTGAATAATATCACCAACCCACACTTCCAATAACACAAGAACCCTTATGTATATTTCACCCAGTATACAATCCAGAATTGTAGCATTTAAAAAATATGACTGAATGGAGAAAGGTTATTTATTTATTGTCACAATTATTATTATTGCCTATCCTGCCATCTGGTACAGCTGTTTCTTTTATAATACATATGAAAATTGAAGAAGAGTTCACACTGGAGTATCCCTCCTGTTGTTATGGTAACTGATAACTTGATACAGACATTTATGACATCCTTGCTCATGTAAAAGGAAGACATGACTTTGTTCATTAATAAGGTCTTCTGTAAATTTCTTGTTTCATTAAATGCTGGGGTTTATTTTACCCAAATGTAGATGAGATTTAGAGGATCCGATCGATTGTTCAACATGTCTCTAAGTAACTGGGACACATTGCCTCTCTGAACACTCTTACATGGGGCTTCCCAGGTGGCGCAGTTGTAAAGAATCCACCTGTCAATGCAGGAGACTCAAGAAACACAGGTTCGATCCTGGGTCAGGAAGATCCTCTGGGGTAAGGTGGGCCACAGTCCAGGGGGTCAAAAAGAGTTGGGCATGATCGAGCGTGTGCACATGCCCGTGCACATACACACACACACACACACACACACACACACTCTTATATAAAGCACTGTATGCTGGGCTATTTTTGTGGCAGTGAGGACTGTATCTCCTACGAAGGTAGAGTATGTCCCTGTTTTTGCCTTTTTAGAAAGCATATCTTTCTGACTTTGATGTATTGGCATCATTATAAGCACAGGTTGTATATGTGTGAACTACATATAGAGGCATACACGAACACAAACACTCTTTAAAAAATGAGGAAGGAAAGTGGTAGTTCAGGGCATGTATTCTCACTGTTTTGTCTGGAATGGCACATGAAGATGAAGTAAGTTGCTTTGTTTAAAGGTGAAATAATTGAGACAGGTTGTTCTGCTTGTCCTGTAGAGGTTGTCTGAACCAGTGTTGTCAGAGTCAGTTAGGAAGGCATTTAAAAAGCGATGATCCCACCCTCAAAAAACCTGATTTCATAGTTCTGCGATGGGGCCCAGGGGTCTGTATTTTAAATATAAATTACCTTAACTGCAGGTGTTCTACATTTTGGAAAACACTGGTCTCTAAGGTATTTCAAAGATAGATGTACTAAACTTGGCTTAATAGATTCTTCTATTTTTAATGGCTTGATCATGTAACTTTTAAAAGTAACTGATTTTGTATTCTACAGTAATTTGTATAGCTTCATGACTTATAAAACAGAAGATGCCTCTTCAAAATATTATGTCTGAATAAGCCAGATACTTTTAAATTCTAAATCATTGGTTATAAAAAAGAAGTATGAAAATTTTCTTTGTTGTTAAAAGATCGATTCTTCCTTCTAAATTGTAAGGGTAGTCAAGTACATTTTTACTCTTTCAAAAACTATCACTGTAAAACAAATTCTCTCATTGTAGACTTTAGGAACAAATAAGGGCCTATTAAGTAAAAACTCCCCTTTTACCAAATATTTCATTAATGATAAAAAGGAAAAAAACCTAAGAATAACTGATTTTTCTTCCAGCTGAAAATTTAATCACAATTATATATTCTGTTATAGTTAGGTATGAATTAATTACATAGTTCCCAATAGGTTTTAACTATACATTTGCTAGTATGATCCATTTTATATATATGAATAATTTTAATTAAAAACTAATGTATATTAGAACTCAAGAAGCATATTTTGTGGGACATATTTTCATATTTTTCTAAGTGTTTAGTCCCAAAGACAGCCCCAAAGCAAAATTATGTATGTTAGATGGTTTCTAGATATGTATTACAAATTGAAAGTTTCAAATTTTCTCCTTCAGGTCAGGCAGGATCATTTGTGAGCAGGAATTCCAGAAATGCCTAGAAGTTGTAATCAATTTCACATGAAAAACTAATTCAAATTCTGCTTTTAGGGATTACAACATGGATTTTTTGACTTTGAGACATTTGATGTGGATGAATATGAACATTATGAGGTTTGTACATTTTAATTTTTGGAAGCTATAATTTCACGTTGATTAAATTGTTCTTTTATTCCTAGCACTCAGGTATTACAAATTGATTGACTGCTAAATAAAAGCATTCTGCAGTTTTCTATAGTTGTCAGCTTCATCCTTTCAGCTTTGATTATTGCCTTTGAACTAGGAGTTATCAAAATTTTAGTTTAGGAAAATACCATGTCTCTCTATATTCTTTCATCAAACCTTTATTGACAATTATTTTGAACCTTTAGTTTATAAGAAAAAACAATTTAAAAGTATAATTTGGTAGTAAAATCATGTACTTTTATTTAAAAATCCGGGTTTAGATGAAAACAAAACCAGATTTGTGCCTTGTAATATTTTTGACTGTGTATATCTTGATTTGAAATGTGGCTGAATGTACTCAGTTCTGAGAGTTAGTTGATTTTTTTTTTTTTTTTTTCACCATGGCATCATTACAAAGGGTTCCCCCAGTGGCTCAGCCATAAAGAATCTGCTTGCAATGTAAGAGATGCAGAAGAGGGGTTGGGAAGATCCCCTGGAGGAAGAAATAGCAACCCACTCTAGTATTCTGGCCTGAAAAATACCATGGACAGAGAAGACTGGCAGGCTCCAGTCCATGCAGTTGCAGAGTCCAACATGACTGAGTGACTAAATATAGACACATACACTATTACAAAGTGTTTGAACAGTGTCTTGCCTGCTCAGCAAGGCAGTTTAGGCAAAGGCTGTCCAAGTTACATTGTGCTATTAGGAGGTGTTAGGGAAGAGCACTTCCGGATTAGTAGAGGAGTCTTCAGTTCAGTTCAGTTCAGTTGCTCAGTTGTATCTGACTGTTTGCAACCCCGTGAACCGCAGCACCCCAGCCCTCCCTGTCCATCATCAACTCCCGGAGTTTACCCAAACTCATGTCCATTGAGTCAGTGATGCCATCCAACCATCTCATCCTCTGTCGTCCCCATCTCCTCCCACCTTCAATCTTTTCCAGCATCAGGGTCTTTTCAAATGAGTCAGCTCTTCACATTGGGTTGCCAAAGTATTGGAGCTTCAGCTTCAACATCAGTCCTTCCAATGAACACCCAGGATTGATCTCCTTTAGCATGGACTGTTTGGATCTCCTTGCAGTCCAAGGGACTCTCAAGAGTCTTCGCCAACACCACAGTTCAAAAGCATCAGTTCTTCATCACTCAGCTTTCTTTATAGTCCAACTTTCACATCGATACATGACTACTGGAAAAACCATAGCATTGACTAGATGGACCTTTGTTAACAAAGTAATGTCTCTGCTTTTGAATATGCTATCTAAGTTGGTCATAACTTTCCTTCCAAGGAGTAAGCATCTTTTAATTTCATGGCTGCAATCACCATCTGCAGTGATTTTAGAGCCCAGAAAAATAAAGTCAGCCGCTGTTTCCCCATCTATTTACCACAAAGTGATGGACCGGATGCCATGATCTTCGTTTTCTGAATGTTGAGCTTTAAGCCAACTTTTTCACTCTCTTCTTTCACTTTCATCAAGAGGCTCTTTAGTTCTTCTTCACTTTCTGCCATAAGGGTGGTGTCATCTGCATATCTGAGGTTATTGATATTTCTTCCAGCAATCTTGATTCCAGCTTGTGCTTCATCCAGTCCAGTGTTTCTCATGATGTACTCTGCATATAGGTTAAATAAACAGGGTGACAATATACAGCCTTGACGTACTCCTTTTCCTATTTGGAACCAGTCTGTTGTTCATGTCCAGTTCTAACTGTTGCTTCCTGACCTGCATACAGGTTTCTCGGGAGGCGGGTCAGGTGATCTGGTATTCCCATCTCTTTCAGAATTTTCCACAGTTTCTTGTGATCCACACAGTCAAAGGCTATGGCATAGTCAATAAAGCAGAAATAGAAGTTTTTCTGGAATTCTCTTGCTTTTTCCATGATCCAGTGGATGTTGGCAATTTGATCTCTGGTTCCTCTGCCTTTTCTAAAACCAGCTTGAACATCTGGACGTTCTTGGTTCACGTATTGCTGAAGCCTGGCTTGGAGAATTTTGAGCATTATTTTACTAACATGTAAGATGAGTGCAATTGTGCGGTAGTTTGAGCATTCTTTGACATCACCTTTCTTTGGGTTTGAAATGAAAACTGACCTTTTCCAGTCCTGTGGCCACTGCTGAGTTTTCCAAATTTGCTGATATATTTAGTGCAGCACTTTCACAGCATCATCTTTCAGGATTTGAAATCACTCAACTGGAATTCCATCACCTCCACTAGCTTTGTTTGTAGTGATGGTTCCTAAGGCCCACTTGACTTCATATTCCAGGATGTCTGGCTCTAGATGAGTGATCACACCATCGTGATTATCTGGGTCATGAAGATCCTTTTTGTATAGTTCTTCTGTGTATTCTTGCCACCTCTTCTTAATATCTTCTGCTTGTGTTAGGTCCATACCATTTTTGTCCTTTATTGAGCCCATGTTTGCATGAAATGTTCCGTTGGTATCTCTAATTTTCTTGAAGAGATCTCTAGTCTTTCCCATTCTGTTGTTTTCCTCTATTTCTTTGCACTGATCCCTGAGGAAGGCTTTTTTATCTCTCCTTGCTATTCTTTGGAACTCTGCATTCAAATGGGTATATCTTTCCTTTTCTTCTTTGCTTTTCACTTCTCTTCTTTTCACAGCTATTTGTAAGGCTTCCTCAGACAGCCGTTTTGCTTTTTTGCATTTCTTTTTCTTGGGGATGGTCTTGATCCCTGTCTCCTGTACAATGTCATGAACCTCCATCCATAGTTCATCAGGCACTTTGTCTATCAGATCTAGGCCCTTAAATCTATTTCTCACTTCCACTGTATAATCATAAGGGATTTGATTTAGGCCATACCTGTATGGTCTAGTGGTTTTCCCCACTTTCTTCAATTTAAGTCTGAGTTTGGCAATAAGGAGTTCATGATCTGAGCCACAGTCAGCTCCCAGTCTTGTTTTTGCTGACTGTATAGAGCTTCTCCAATTTTGGTTGCAGAGAATATAATCAGAATGATTTCAGTCTTGTCCATCTGGTGATGTCCATGTGTAGAGTCTTCTCTTGTGTTGTTGGAAGAGGGTGTTTGCTATGACCGTGCGTTCTCTTGCCAGAACTCTATTAGCCTTTGCCCTGCTTCATTCTGTACACCAAGGCCAAGTTTGCCTGTTACTGCAGGTATTTCTTGACTTCCTACTTTTGCATTCCAGTCCCCTATAATGAAAAGGACATCTTCTTTGGGTGTTAGTTCTAGAAGGTCTTGTAGGTCTTCCTGCTGCTGCTGCTGCTAAGTCGCTGCAGTCGTGTCCGACTCTGTGTGACCCCATAGGTGGCAGCCCACCAGGCTCCCCCATCCTAGGTCTTCCTAGAACCGTTCAACTTCAGCTTTTTCAGTGTTACTGGTTGAGACATAGACTTGGAGTACTGAGATACTGAATGGTTTGCCTTGGAAACAAACAGAGATCATTCTGTCATTTTTGAGATTGCATCCAAGTACTACATTTTGGACTTTTGTTAACTATGATGGCTACTCCATTTCTTCTAAGGGATTCCTGCCCACAGTAGTAGATGTAATGGCCATCTGAGTTAAATTCACCCATTCTAGTCCATCTTAGTTCACTGATCCTAGAATGTCAACGTTCACTCTTTCCATCTCCTGTTTAACCACTTCCAATTTGCCTTGATTATTGGAGCTAACATTCCAGGCTCCTATGCAATATTACTCTTTTCAGCATTGGACCTGGCTTCTATCACCAGTCACATCCACAACTGGTGGTGTTTTTGCTTTGGATGTGTCCCTTCATTCTTTCTGGAGTTATTTCTCCACTGATCTCCAGTAGTATATTGGGCACCTACCTAGAAGCAGTCAACTTTTCCTGAAATAGGAGACACCAGTAGACTCTGAGTAGGTTGACCATTCATGAAAATGAGCTGTTCTGTTAAAGTTCTCCAGGGTTATAACATTTATCACTGTTCTTAGCAGGGCTTCCCTGGTGTCTCAGGTGGTAAAGAATCCACCTGCAATGCGGGAAACCTGGGTTTGATCCCTGGGCTGGGAATATCCGCTAGAGAAAGCAAAGGCTACCCACTCCAGTATTCTGGCCTGGAGAATTCCATGGACTGTATAGTCCTTGGGATCACAAAGAGTCAGACACGCCTGAGCTACTTTCACTTTTACTAGCAGGACAAGGGTAGCCCTCACATTCTGGTCTCCAGTTCAGGATGTATCTATTCGGATATCCTGCTTACATGTTAGGTTTGACACATCTGAGAAGAAACTAATCATCTTTCACCCAAACATGGGCTTTGGCTTTGTTCATCTGTATGAATGGCATCACCATTCTACTGTTCACCCAGGCTCAAGACTAAAACCATCACTTTTTCCCCCTCCGTAATCTGTTGACTATTTGAGTTCCCGTTGCTAGGGCCCCAGGGGTGTGTTTCGTCTCTCTCTTCCTCTGTGTTCTCATTTCCTTCCCGTGGCTCAGGTGTTGCGTCCTCTGTGGTAGACAATTGTAACTGCTCTTTAAGGAGCCCAGGCCCCTTCTCCCCTTGGTCTTTCACACACTTCACCGAATGGTCTTAAAACAGAGTTCTTGCCTTGCCTTGTCCTCACACTGGCTGCCGCGCTCATTACCTGGCTGACATGAGGATAAATTCCCCTGTCCTGGCATTGTTAGCTTTGGATGCAGTCCAGCCCACCTTGCTGGCCTGTCTCCTGTTTCTTTGGTGTGCGCACTCTGTGTTCCAGCCCTACTGGGCTGCTTATTTATTGTTTCTTGAATGTCTCTGCACCCTGGCTGAGCTTGTTTTTTCCAAATACCCGTCACCTTCAACATTTTCCTCTCATGTGTGTAAAATCCTACACAGATCAGCTCTCACCCTTTACAATATTCTCTCCCCCTCAGTTTCATGTGTCAAGATTTGTGCTTTCCATTTTTCTTATATTATGGCTTTTTGCATAAAAGCTTTATTTTCCTTACTAGACTGTAAATTCCTTGTGGACTGAACATGACTAAGTGGAAAATACGTCCTGTGTTCTTGGATAGAAAGATTTAACATCATAAAACTGCCACTTCTCCCTAAATTAATACGTGTAGTACAATTTATTAAAAATCTCCAAAGAATTTCTTAATCTTAAATTGTAAAAACATTGTTATTGTGACATTTTTATTGGGTTGGCCAAAAAGTTTGTTTGGGTTTTTCCATATGATGGTACAGAAAAACCCAAATGAACTTTTTGGTCCACCCAATAGTAGTGTCAAAAAAATAAAAAAAAGAATCCTACTACCCACCCCCCCCCCCCCCAAATAATTAGGAACAAAAAGACTGCATTTTAAGGGGGAAGGTTGAATAAATAACCTGTAGTACAGATACACCATGGAATGTCATGTAGTGATTTAAAGAAATTGACTTGAGCTATGCCACTTTTCATGAATGATTTCTATTATATATTGATTGGAAAAAGTTGATATGGAAGAGTGCTTATAACCTTCTATTTTTTAAACAAACAATAACAAGACCCCCCCCTCCACCTTGTACATATATCTGTCTATCTGTATTATATGACCAAAGGTATCAGTAATTTCCTATGAAGTGAGTGAAGTTTAAATTGTATAGGTCCCTATTTGCATGGAAACCATTTTTGTGTTCATAATTTTATATTCTTTTTTTGAAATGGGCCTCCACATTAGATAAGTTTCAAGTCTCCCCCAAACCTGCATCTCTGCCCCATGTATATGAACCTGGAGAAAAATATATGGCAAAACATTGGAGCCATTTCAATGAAAGGAGAGATTGGGGTGGAGGTTAGAGAGGGAGGAGGACAAGGACCTACCACAATAAAGAGAAAACAAGTTGATGATTTACTTACTCCTTTATCTTTTTTAAAACTTTGATGGTGATGTTGAGAGTTAGTTGAAAAAGCTGTTGAAAAACCTAAACATAGTTTAATTTTATTTTTGAGAAGCATGAAACCAACTAACCAAAACTCTGATAAGAATGTGATCACATCTTAACCTGGTGAATAATAATGACCATCAGCCAGGTAATGGGAAGAGAGGAGGCAGTTGGTGAACACTTGAAAAGTTTTCCATCAAATACTTCCTTGTAGAGAATGATTTGTCTATTCTATCATAAAGCCTATAAAATAAAAAATCACAAGTAGATGTGTGATCAGCAGGTAGGGGGCATTTCATAAATGCTGCTTAAGAAGCAAGTGGATAAATAAAGGAACTCTTCCTGACAGTCTGTGGGCCCAGTCGTTTTTTGTCATAACTTGTTCCACTGTTTGCTCTACTTTAGTGAGTCTGGACATTTGGTAAACTTGTGGAATAGCTAAGTTCATATACTTCATTAGCTCTAACAAAGTCAGTATTCCAACGAAGTCTATAGTTTTCAAAGTAAAAGTGTTATCGTTGATAGCAAATTATGAGAATGTAAGTCTCAGATGATAAGGAAATGCTCAAGTTAAAGCTTCCAAAGGCACTTCTTGACTAAACCACATTTAATACATGACTCAAGAAAAAGCCTAAATTGATGATGTAGCAGTTCTATGTGAGATGAAAAGGGAGCCTTTTATTTATTTATTTATTTTTGGCTGTGCTGGGTCTTCGTTGCTGTGCGTGGGCTTTCTCTAGTGGTGAGTGGGGGTTACTCTTTGTTGCTGTGTGTGGCCTTCTCACTGTGGTGGCTTCTCTCGTTGTGGAGCACGGGCGTGGGCTTCAGTTTGCAGCTCTCAGTCAGGCTCAGTAGTTGTGGCAGATGGGCTGAGTAGCTCCTCAGCATGTGGAATCTTCCTGGACCAGGGATCAAACCCATGTTCCCTCCATTGGAGGTGAACACCTATCCACTGTACCACCAGGGAAATCCTAAAAGAGAGTCTTGTGATAAGAATGGTTCTTCTAATGCTGTTCATGACAAGGTCAGCAAAGCACAGGAACTACTCTGCTCATTCTGCAAAAGGGTCTAGAGCAGTGCTGTCCAATAGAAATATGGGAGTCATATTTGTGTATATAATGTATATATTCAAAAATTCTAATAGCTGCATTTTAAAAAGTAAAAAGATACGATGAAATTACTTTTAATAATGTGTTTGTTTTCTTTAATGCACCCTACCAGAAATAATATTTTGATATATAATCAATGTAACAATTATTAATGAAGTATTTTATATTTCTAATTTTGAATTGAGCCTTTGAAACCCAGTGTGTAGTTTATAGTGCAGCGCATCTCAGTTTGGACCAGCTACATTTCAAGTGCTTGGTAGCCAGACATAGCTGAAGTACAGATTCTTCAAGGACAGGCTTGCCAATGAACCATCAAAAATGACATGAAGCCTAGGATGACGGAACAGGTTACATCTTGCAGCTTCAAGTGTTTTAATTTTTCATGTAAGAATTAATTTCAAGGCTCTATTCTATTTAGAAGGTTTGGACTAAGATATCGCAGGCTCTTACATTATTTTTATATGACGTACAAATAGTCCATTGTCTAAATTATCGATAAATAAAAGTATTTTCTAAAATATGGTCTCTTTAGGTCCTTTGCCAAGCTGTTGTGGAACTATATTTTTGATCATATTTGCACTGATCAAATAGATATATTCTGGGAGCTATGCTGGGAGGATCGAAAAAGTAACTGCAACATGAGGGCCCAAAAACTTCTGCTGAGAATCAGTGTCCCCTTTTCCAACAGGTTTCTTAAGGTATTCTCTGAGAACTTGAGAACTAAGAACAGTCACTCCTTTGAAATCTAACCATCAATAAGTTTATTTGAAAAATTAAAATAGACCTTTTACTCTAGGGAAAAACAGTGAAGATGAAAGAGTATGAGTATTCAAATTATGTATCTGTAGGTACTTGAGGGGCTTCCCTGGTGGCTCAGAGGTTAAAATGTCTGCCTGCAATGCAGGAGACCTGGGTTCAATCCCTGGGTCGGGAAGATCCCCTGGAGAAGGAAATGGCAACCCACTCCAGTGTTCTTGCCTGGAGAATCCCATGAACGAAGGAGCCTGGTGGGCTACTGTCCATGGCATCGCAAAGAGTCAGACACGACTGAGCGACTTCACTTTCACTTTCTTTCAGGTACATGAGGACGTGTATCCTCTCTAGCAGTAAAGCTTAGTGACTATTGAAAGTATAGGAAAATATGCTGTTTGTAAGACCCTGAAGTAACACCCACATACAGAATCTGCCTTCAGTCAACCTCTGTTCCTTTCTGGGGAACTACCCTTACCGAGTAAGACCTTGTTGAAATACCACTGCTCACTAATGATGCTACTCTTAAGCAGTCGTTATTCATCAAAGAGAATTTAAGTTATATCTTTAGTTTCTTATTTTGATTGTCCCCTAAACAAGATGGGACTTTCCACTACTTACGAGAAGGCTTGCCATATTTGATGATGTCCCTTTGTTGGGCATACACAGATGACTCACAGAGCAGCACCCTATTTCTAGTTGTGGGGAGGGGATAGAGAGAGAAATGCAAAGAAATGGAGCTTCCAGGGCAGCATTTGGAGTGGCCTCATCAGTTTGCCTTACATCTATGACTGCATCTAGAATTTGGCTACGCAACTCTGAGGAGCTGCTTTAAATATCTTTTTGGGATCAGCTAGAGCTTCACGTTAATGTAAAACCTACTTCAAAAGCTAAAAGATTGCCTTGACTTCTTTCTTTGAGCTATTTCCTTTCTGCCATTATGTTTTTCCTCCATAAGTCATCCCTTTATTTTGAGGAAAAATGCTTTCTATGAAATAATTTTATCAATATGAGGATATTTCCCAGAATATCAAGTAATTATTAACTTGATCTGGTGCTTTTACGTGCTGGCAAACCTGGGGCATTTCTTTACCACGGGTTACTTGATGGAAGTGGTTGGAGCTGGGTTCGGCTTCGGCAGGCCTGATGACAGACAGACTGGTTCCTGCCGATGTGAGTGGAGTCACAGTACAGGGCTTCCTTTTGTTTTCTCTTTTCATGGCACGTGTGGAAAATGTGAGTGTATTTGATCAGCACCGTGTGATCATAGTTTGCAGCGTTTGACGACTGGCCTGGGATCCCAGGCTGCCCCAGCCCCAGCCCAGGCAACTCCATTCTGTTAAACTGATTGGGAGGCTTTGTTCTACAGAAATAAGGTATGCAGGTTAATGTTTGTTATATGAGAACCAAGAAGCTGTATCACACTCTTTATGGCCTCAATTTGGTAGCTTTTTCAGTTAATTTATTGAACAGACATTTATTAAGTACTTCCTGTTTGTTCAGTATATTTGCTAGGCCAATATTTTTTTTTCAGAAGGTGCCCTGGAATTTCGTTTCTCCATGGGTGGGTTTAGAGACTGTTCTTATCAGCTGCCGTCATACATTCCGTATATTCTTGTGCCTCATTCTGCAGGTGTTATCACGTTTGACCCTTCCCACACGCTTCCATCTTTGTTTCTCAGGTTGTCTATGCAGCATTTCTCGCTGATGTACGACAGGCTGAATGTGGAAAGTTTTGCTTCTGAGACTCTAGCAATTCAGCAATTCATAAGTCATCATTATTGCTATCATCGCCTCTTCTAGAAGGTGATTTCACATTTTCTTGGCTGCATTGCAATGGAGCCCATCTGGGAACTGTGAGAAAGTGTCAGTCGATTCTGAATGCTTGGGACTGGCTGGGATTTTCTTGGTCCTTGGGTGTCTTCCATCAAGTCTCCACATACTCTCAGAGACCATGTTTTAGAAATTACGTCTGCTTATATCACTCCCCTGCTTTAAGTCCTCCATGGGCTCTACCCTCAGGTAGAGTGTGGAGGAAATGCATACCTCCGAGTGCAGCACAGAAAGCCCTCTGGACATGGGCTTTGCCGTCTTCCCGGGTTTGTCCTTTTGCCTTCCTCCTCACACCCAGTCTGCATAGCTGCCTGGATGGCGGTGTTTCTTCATACTTTTGTTCCTTCACACATGTTCTTGTTTCCTCTTCCTCCTCTTTGTGACCTTTTCTCCCCTGCTCAGAGTATTTATGTATTTGCATGTCTTAAGCCTTGGATGGCAAGGAGATCAAACCAGTCAATCCTGAAGGAAATTAACCCTGAATATTCATTGGAAGGACTGATGCTCATGCGCCAATACTTCGGCCACCTGATGCAAAGAGCTGACTCATTGGAAAAGACCCTGATGCTGGGAGGGATAGAGGGCAGGAGGAGAAAGGGGGTGGCAGAGGATGAGATGGTTAGATAACATCACTGACTCAATGCACGTGAATTTGAGCAAACGCCAGGAGATAGTGGAGGACAGAGGAGCCTGACATTGCTGTAGTACATGGAATCCCAAAGAGTTGGACACGACTTAGCAACTGAAAAACAACAAAAACAACAAAGCTGTTCTTAACTCAGTGGTAGCTCTTCTCACATAGCCTTGTGTGATGCTCTGTGACATCCCTGCACTCTGGGTACTTGAAGTCAAGAACTGTGTCTCACTCATTTTTGTATCAATAAGTAACCCAGTAGCACAGAATACTCATAGTGGGCTGTCATTAAATGTTTATGAAGTGAAAGAACTAATAAGTAAATGGGCGAATGAGTTCTAAAAGCAGGAGTATAACACATTTCAAGATATTTTACATTATCTGTTAACACTAACAACTTTTCGATGGCAAATGAGCAAGACGTATTAATTAAGAATCCATTCTGATTTTGTAGTGACACTCCAGGGAGAAAATTTATTGATTACGATAGGCAACTTCTTGAAATGACATTTCTTTTTTTCCATTACCAGCCAGTCTATGAAGCAAGAGTGAGTTGTTATTTTCTTTTTTTAAAAAACCACTTATTTGCAACACAGATTGCTAGATACTGTAACCTTCCACCAGGGCTAGCATGTAATGTCAGTTTAGTTTAATATATGAACAGAGACTGTCCCCAGGTTGACTATGTCATTCTTCATTGCAGTTAATAAGTAAATTGTCAAATGATCGGGCGGGGTAGATGCCCAGTATTGCCCTTTTGTATATACCTTGAAAATAAAGTTTGTCAGGACTCTTATCTCTCAATGTGTCACCTCAGGTCAACGGCAGGAATATTTGTTGAACATCTGACGTATGAGGTTTCAAGACTTTGCTTTCGATTAGAATTTGTATAGCAAATTAGAATGCAATCTAATGTTGCTTCGGCGCTCAGCTTTCTTCACAGTCCAACTCTCACATCCATACATGACCACTGGAAAAACCATAGCCTTGACTAGACGGACCTTTATTGGGTGTTCATTGAAAGGACTAATGCTGAGGCTGAAACTCTAATACTTTGGCCACCTCATGCGAAGAGTTGACTCATTGGAAAAGACCCTGATGCTGGGAGGGATTGGGGGCAGGAGGAGAAGGGGACGACAGAGGATGAGATGGCTGGATGGCATCACTGACTCGATGCACATGAGTTTGGGTGAACTCCGGGAGTTGGTGATGGACAGGGAGGCCTGGCGTGCTGTGATTAATGGGTTTACAAAGAGTCAGACACGACTGAGCAACTGAACTGAACTGAACTGAACACTGCTTGGTTTGTCGTCTGTGAATGAAAGAACTGGGGGAAAAAAAAACAAACTTGAATTTCTGGCACTGTAGTTTTGAATTCTTGTCAAAGCAAGCTCCAGAATGCAGGTATATGAGCATGTCCTCACACTTGGAGGGACTAGGGAGGTGAGCCTCCCAGGGTGACTATTAAAAGAACTTTTAGAAGCATTTCCCTGGAGCTGTCCTGTAGGGTTGATTATACCCCCAAAGACCACAAGTTTAAGGAAGCAAGATTCGTCTTCTTGGACCCAGTGTTTTCACATCTACTAAAACACTGTACCCATTGCTGCTTCAAAGATTGTGTTGGTTAAATCTGTAAAGTGTCTTGAGGTCAAAGAAATTCCCCATTTTTTCCCTTCCTCTCTATTGTTTGGTCTCTGTCCTTCCTTTCACCTCCACTTCTAAAAAGAGCAATTTTGACTTTGTTGTCACTTACTCATTCAACTGATAATGGGTTTTGCCTTGACCCTTAAGATTCAACTGAAACTGTTCTTGCTTGATGCAAGAGTTAGCCAGACCGAATGGTTGACTTGGTCTTCTTCCTACTTGATTTACTCTGTGGCCACTCTCTAATTCTAGAAACTCACTTTCTTTCCTCAACTTCAAAATTCTGTCTCTCGCTTTTCTCTTCCTTCCATCTCTGGACATGTCTTGGGCTGCCTTGCAGGTTCTTTCTCTTCCTTTGGCCACCAGAAATGCTACTGGTCTCTAGGCCATATGATTTCTGGTTCAAGGCAGGTCAAGAGGATCTAAAGTAATGGTGTAGAGTTTGATTATTATTTAAAGCCAAATAGTGAGGCAACTTAATTTAAACCAAAAACCTCAAATATTTACTTTGCTTTAAGCTCACAAAGTGCCGGTCATGACAGCATGTTTGTGTTTGTATAATACAATTATATTGTCAACACTATTTCATTGTTTCAGAAAGTAAAGATATATAAGAAGGTGTTTTAATGAAGAAAAAAAAAAAGACCTTGTAGTTCTATCTTTATTTTTAAAATAATCTTTGTGCCATCATGAAACCTCTTATGTATGTGTTGATAGCATTTATCAAAGTTTAAGGCAACTTTTTCTTTAATGAATGTCTTAGTTCAGGCTGCTGTAACAAAGTATCGTAGACTGTGTGGCTTAAACAATAGACACGTATTTTCACAGTTCTGGAGGCTGGGAAATCCAAGATCAAGACACCAGCAGAACTGTTGTCTGGAGATGGCCCTCCTCCTGGTTCATAGATGGCCAGATTCTTCTGTGTCCTCCCTGGTCCTCACAGAGGGAGCTTTCTGGGGGTCTCTTATAAGGTCACTAATCCATTCATAAGGGCTCCATCATCATGGCCTAATCTCCCGAAGGTCCCACTTCCTAATACCATTCCACCAGGGATTTGGTTTCAACATGTGAATTTTGGGAAGGCACAAACATTCAGTCTATAGCAATGGGTAGAATGGAGATGGTAATAACACCAACCTTAAAGGTTGCCCTAAGGAAACAAGTTGCATGTAATCCTGTAGTGCCTAGTGCAGAGCCTGTGTATATGTGTTTGCTGTTATTCTTATTAATGTTATTTGTTACTTGTCTCATACTCCTTAAGAGAACAGAGGGAATATTTTTTATTTTACATATGACACCAAATTATAGTCCTTGATATATAATAAAGGCTTAACAAATATTTTAATGAATTTTGAATCATGCTTAAAAACTGTTTATCTGTATTGTATTAGAAAACACATCTGTTGATGAAGGAAACCAGTCCAGTAATTGTCAACCCAAAGGTCTATCTTTTCTCTTTTACTCTCTGTTTTTATAGTGGTAAAATGGCCAAATGTTTTTCCATATTCTTTTCAGAGACTGTGACCATCTCAACAGAGGGATGCCTTCTTAGAAGTTGTAAAAATTCATGTGTTCAAATCAAATTAGATTTTATTTAATTCTTATTCAAGAAATTTTTCAGTTTTAATGCTGTTTTTCTTTTACTTTGTAAGAAACATTGATTCCTTTTTTTTTTTTTTTGCAAATTAAATGCACCAGGAGAGTTAACTATTCCAAAGAAATGTGGTGAGTCTTTTGTAAGTTTAAGTATCCCAGAGTTACTTGAATGTTAACACATAAATGTATCAGTTTCAAGAACTCAGATTTTCATTTTGGGGTTTTCTTGCAGTAAAGAACATCTGCGGTTTCTCTACATAGGTTGTAGGTTTTAGATTGGAAGAGGTAAAATCATTCTCTCACTTTACCTTTGCCTAGGTGTTAGTTTGTAAAATGTTGTAATGTTGGAAAGTATCTTAAGTTCCTGTCTGATCTAGGTTTCTTGGAAGTGCATGTGTGTATGTGTGTGCACATGTGCACACTCGTATGCACAGGCACACACATTTAATTAGAAAAACCAGTTTGTGTCATCATAAGTATTTTATAATTGATAAATACTGACATTTGTATAATCTACTGCGAAAGAAGGCATGGATATTAATTTTGGAAACTTACCAGTAAGTTTAATGTATTACTCAGTTAAAAGCTATAATTTTCTTATTAATTTTTTTTGTTAGATTTGGATCTAAGACCTAAATCTTACTGTTTACACCATTAACCTTATCCAAGCTACTAAATGTAGCCCAGTATTATCTAACGTTTGTCTAATGTTTTTGGGTGGGCAGACGTGGAAACATATTCTTTTGGTTCTGTGAGTGAGTCCATTGCCTCTCTCCATATAATTGATTACAGAAGGTTACTGTTTAACCAAACAGATGTCTATAATCCGAATAAACAGACATAGCACAATGTATTTATGTAGGCCCACTTCCTGTTCAAGGATACAGGAATAGTAAACATAGAAACCTGTTTTCTTCTACTGTTCATAAATAGTTGGTTTTAGCCTTTTGGTGATTACGGCATAGCTTTATTTTTGAATTTTTAAAATGTTTTAAGCTTAGCAATTACTTGAGAGGGATATTGGGCCATTAATTTGACTGCTTTATTTAAATAAGAATATGTTTAATTATCATAAACAGCTATATATTAGATTCTTTATTCAAATTGTTCTAAATAGCAGTGCTTGGCATTTAATTTAGGATGAACTCTCATAGCATCTCTAAGATTTTATTTAGGACATTAAAGAGATTTTATGTTTATCATGATTAGATTAATGCAATTCAGACATTTACAAGGTGTCATGTAAAGTTTCATTTATAACTTTTTATATCTGGAAAGAACCATCTGCATTTTAAACATGAAAATTGTACAGCTAAGTTATGGTTTTTGTGAAAATCAAATCCAATCGGCAGTATAAGTAATTAAAGTAGAGGCTCCAGATTTCTTTGGTGGCATTACTCTAAATGGCTGAGTGGTGAAGAATCCGCCTGCCAATGCAGGAGAGGCAGGAAAGGTGGGTTCAGTCCCTGGGAAGATCCCCTGGAGGCGGAAATGGCAACTCACTCTAGTATTCTTGCCTGGAAAATTCCATGGACAGAAGAGCCTGGCGGGCTGCAGTCCATGGGATCATAAAGAGTCAGACACAGCTGGGCACCTGAGCATGCACGTGCACACATGAGCTCTTACAGCAGAGAGCAGACTGTATTTGCCACAGATCCCCACACTGAGGTCTGTGCCGAGTAGTGGAGGACGGAGCCTTTTATGTGGATTACCTTGGCCCGGCAGAGAGAACTGCCTGCCTTCCCTGCCTGCGGAGGTACCTATGCAGTGCTGTAGAGGGTGGAGGCTTGGAGACTGGAGGCTGCACCTGGTGGTGGGGTGGGAGTAGGGGCTGGGGGTGGGCTAAATAATGCTTGCGGGAGGAAGAGATATGTATGTTTTGTGATGCACTGCACAACTGTGTCCCAGTAGCATGCAAAGTTTGGGTGCCCTCAGTCCTGCCCCGGTGTTCCATGGGTTCAGAGGCACACCAGGAAGGGAAGAAAGTGAAGGAGATAAAGGAGGAGTGGGAGGATGCTCGACCCCTTGCCTGGTGTTCAGGTGTTTCCTGAGGGTCCTAGAGTGTGTAGAGCAGAGACTGAGAGCTGTTGATTAAAGTCAGTCCACTAATGTGTTTTATTTGGTTTACTAGTATTTAAAAACTTAATTTAAAATGCTTCAAATATAGAAAGATTTTACATGAACATCCAGTTGGAAGATCGGTCATATTCAATCAACTTTGCTGTGGTCAGTTGGCTAGGACTGAGGAGCATTTGCCTCTATTTATATGTTTCTTGCCTTTTCATACTGTTCATGGGGTTCTCAAGACAAGAATGCTGAAGTGGTTTGCCATTCCCTTCTCCAGTGGACCACGTTTGGTCAGAACTCGCCACCATGATCTGTCCGCCTTAGGTGGCCCTACACGGCATGGCTCATAGTTTCATTAAGTTAGACAAGGCTGTGGTCCATGTGATCAGTTTGGTTAGTTTTCTGTGATTGTGGTTTCATTCTGTCTTCTCTCAATGGATAAGGATAAGAGGCTTATGGAAACTCTCTGATTGGAGAGACTGACTGTGAGGGAAATTGGGTCTTATTCTGATGAGTGGGGCCATGCTCAGTAAATCTTTAATCCAATTTTCTGTTGATGGGCAGGGCTGTGTTCCCTTTCTGTTGTTTGGCCTGAGGCCAAACTATGGTAGGGGTAATGAAGGTGATGGCATCCTCCTTCAAAAGGACTTGTGCACAGTTCAGTTCAGTTCAGTCGCTCAGTCGTGTCTGACTCTTTGCGACCCCATGAATCGCAGCACGCCAGGCCTCCCTGTCCATCACCAACTCCCGGAGTTCACTCAGACTCACGTCCATCGAGTCCATGATGCCATCCAGCCATCTCATCCTGGGTCATCCCCTTCTCCTGCCCCCAATCCCTCCCAGCATCAGTCTTTTCCAATGAGTCAACTCTTTGCATGAGGTGGCCAAAGTACTGGAGCTTCAGCTTTAGCATCATTCCTTCCAAAGAAATCCCAGGGTTGATCTCCTTCAGAATGGACTGGTTGGATCTCCTTGCAGTCCAAGGGACTCTCAAGAGTCTTCTCCAACACCACAGTTCAAACGCGTCAATTCTTCGGCACTCAGCCTTCTTCACAGTCCAACTCTCACATCCATACATGACCACAGGAAAAACCATAACCTTGACTAGACGGACCTTAGTCGGCAAAGTAATGTCTCTGCTTTTGAATATGCTGTCTAGGTTGGTCATAACTTTTCTTCCAAGGAGTAAGCGTCTTTTAATTTCATGGCTGCAGTCACCATCTGCAGTGATTTTGGAGCCCAAAAAATAAAGTCTGACACTGTTTCTACTGTTTCCCCATCTATTTATTTCATGTTCCTGACCCTGCAGCAAGCCACTGCCTCGGGCTCCAAAATCACTACAGATGGTGATTGCGGCCATGAAATTAAAAGATGCTTGTTCCTTGGAGGAAAAGCTGTGATAATCCTAGACAGCGTATTAAAAGCAGAGACGTTACTTTGCTTACAAAGGTCCGTCTAGTCAAAGCTATGGTTTTTCCAGTAGTTATGTATGGATGTGAGAATTGGTTGGATCATAAAGAACTCTGAGTGCTGAAGAATTGATACTTTTGAACTATGGTGTTGGAGAAGACTCTTGAGAATCCTTTGGACTGCAAGGAGGTCAAAACTGTCAATCCTAAAGGAAATCAGTCCTGAATATTCATTGGAAGGACTGATACTGAAGCTGAAGCTCTAGTACTTTGGCCACCTGATGGGAAGAACTGACTCACTGGCAAAGACCCTGATGCTGGGAAAGATTGAAGGCAGGAGGAGAAGGGGATAACAGAGGATGAGATGGTTGGATGGCATCACTGACTCTATGGACATGAGTTTGAGTAAGCTCTGGGAGTTGGTGATGGACAGGGAAGCCTGGGGTGCTGCAGTCCATGGGGTTGCAAAGAGTCAGATGTGACTGAGCGACTGAACTGAGCTGATGTCTCTTGCCAGACCCTTATGACTTTTGGGTTTGTAGCCCCTGCAGTAGACCCTGGCTGTCTCCAGTTTGTGGTATACCATGAGGGTTTGATGAGCCTGTCTCTCATTCCTGACTTCTGTTTCCCAGTGTAAAGATCAGCACTGACAAAATATAGCAACCTACAAAAACAAACAAAAAATGGAGATGTGTTCCTCATGACTCAGATACTTTCAGGTTTTTTTTTTCATTGTTTAAAGGATGTTTACCATATTCATGGAAAGTGCTTGTATTTTATGTCTTCTGTGTTTTGCCTTTATTTCTTGCCAGGACAAACAATGTTTGTTTTCATTTCATTTTCATTGCAGAGTAGCCAAGAGACAAAATTATTTTCAGCAAAGTATCTCCACTTTAAATAAAGTTTTCTAAACTTTTCTAGATAAAAATGCATAAACATTTTGAGAATCAGATTTTTTTTTTAAGCTGTATTATTTTGTCTTCATATATGTCCAGTTAGTCTAGTACTAATAGAGTGAAAAGCAGTTTTATTTGTAAGGGTTTTCTAAATTGTATAAGGATTATAAAATATTTTTCTTCTCTTTTCTCACAAAATCCTCCCAGCGAGTTGAAAATGGTGACTTCAACTGGATTGTTCCAGGAAAATTTTTAGCATTTAGTGGACCACATCCCAAAAGCAAAATTGAAAATGGTAGGTTTTTCTTTACTTTACCCTCCAAAAATTTGTTTTAGTTCATCTTCTTTCATTTCTTGATTTCCTAAGAAAATGCTTTCTTTTGGTAATATTCTCCAAAGAATATTTATTAATTAAAAAATCAAACAGTAGTAATTAGTATGTTAAATTTAGAGTTTAGTAAGTAGAACTATAATCACTGTTTAAAACTAGCAAATTTGTAGGTTGCTGTTAATAGTGTGTTCACTTTACCTTGACCCAATTATTAAAGAATCTGAGAAACCAGCTGATCACAACAATAAGCAGGTTGATGAATTCTATCAGCTGATCTCAGATTTATTTGGTGGTAGAGGCATGTTGCACATCACAGTATTCTTTTGGGAACAACACAATTAATAATGTGATGATGGTGATGATAGGTGTCATTTAGAAAGTACTTACTGTGTGCTAGTTACCAGCTAATCACAGCATCATCTCATTTAGTGCACACACAATTCTATGTGGTATAGGCACTATCTCCATTTCATAGAGGAGGAAACCGAGGCTTATGAGCAGGGAATTTGCCCAAGTTCACAGAGTAATATGCAGAACTGGTGGTACTTCAGCCCAGAGTATAGCTTCTAAACCCTGTTACCACACTGATCTGTTCAGTTCCATCGTGACAACTAGGAACAATCTTCCAGCTGACAAAAGTTAAACTACTTACTTGCAGTCTTTGTATAGCCAGAGGCATACATATTCAGGGAAAAAAAAAAGACTAAAAATAAGCCTCTGGAGGGAAGGGACATAGGTATACCTATGGCTGATTCATGTTGATGTTTGGCAGAAACCAACATAATACTGTAAAGCAATTATTCTTCAATTAAAAATAAATAAATTTAATAAAAATAAGCCTTTTGAATGAAATATGGTTGGCTATGTGAGTTTCCTCATGAGCATATGTTATTTTACTTTTTTTTTTTTTTTTTACCTCACATTGCCTAGAACACAAATAATGATAGGCACCAAAGGTTTAAGAATAATTTATGGGAGAAATACATAAAATTTAAAAATATCACCCATGAACATAATAAGTCATCTTTTTCCTGCCCCCTATCTGGTCTTACAGTTGGAACTCTAGTCCTCCAAAGAAACATAATTTAAAACCCCTATTCTAGATTTATTCTTCTTTAAATTATCATCTTCATAACTATTTATTCCAAAATCTAGTTTCATTGCATATGGTTATTCATGCATTTGGATTTGATCATTTGTTTGTGTTTCCACACATGTGCCTATCATTTCATACCTATCATCTGTCTCCCAGGGAACTCTGCTTGAATTATGGTTTTCCTCTGGGGATGGGTAATCCTCCTGACAAACAGGTGGTCACTGTACTGAAGCCAGAGTTAGATCTTATTCACAAATTTGCTCATGAGTCTTTTTCACTCCAGATATTGACTGATTAACCTCTATTCTGTTGGATTGTTAGGAATAACTTAAGTGCCTGAGGGAACTGCTTTTCCAGAGTTGGTCTTCAAGACAGGATTGATTAACTCTCCCTTTTGTGCAAAATGACCCAACTCAGACCCAGAAAACTTTAGTAGGCATATGGTTTCTGTAGTGAGTTTGTTTTTGCATGAAGCTGAAACAATTTTACCATTTAGGATTTCATTTTTAAATGAAATTTCCTTAAAGAGAAGCTGAGGAGTATAATTTTTAAAAACCATTTAAAATATTTTTATAGAGGTAATGCCTGATTATCACTTTTGAAAAAGAAGAAAATGCAGATGAACTAATATTAGCAGCATAAACAGTGATCTATAATTGTAACTATGTTTTCTACTTTTACTAGTTGGTGGTGGGATTATTGAGGATTTTAATTTTCTGTTTATCTGTTTTTTTTTTGTTTTTGGCATACATTTTTTTTCCCTAAAGAATACACACACACACACACACACACACACACACACACACACACACACACAGACTTACAAAAATATTTCTTTTTTTTTTATCAGCATGGAGTTATAACATGATTGATGTCTTATAGCAACTTTTTTTCACTTAACGTATCACAGACTCCTTTCTATGGCAAGGAGATCTTCATTATAAATATAGATAATGATAAATCTTCATGATAAATGTAGATCTTCATTATAATTTTCCATGAATGCATTCAATGACTATACCATAGTTTTGATAATTACTTGATTAATTTTTGAATGAGATCTGGGTTATTCACAGTTTTTCACTTTTTAAAAACTGTAGTGGGTGGCATACTTGTCCATATATCTTTTTTGCAGCCCCAGTTTCTTTTCTATATTCTCAGAAGAAGAATCACAAGGTAAAAGGACATGAATACTTTATGTGTCAGTTCTTAGTTGTCAAAAATCTTAAATTATTAGCTACCATTAGCTTATGTGCCAGGAGTGGTGCTAAGCCTTTTGTGCACACTTCATCTATTTAATAATCAGAACCATTCCCTGGAGCAGGTGGTAGCTATTTCGTGGATGAGAAGATGGAGGCTTGGTAACCTAACTTGCCCAGGTTGGCAGAGCTGGAAAGTAGCATTGTGTGAATTCAAACATAGGTCACTGATTCCAAATTCTGTGTTCTTTATTTTACTTCAGAGGAAAAACATGTTCACTATAGAAACTTTAAGCTATCTAGATAAAAAGTCACGTGTAGTTATATTATCTAAAAATAACCACCATTAACTCATCACTCTATATACATCTTTTCTTTTCTGAATACGTATATTGTGCCCTCTCACATTGAGGGGAAAAAAAAAAAGATCTGAAAGTGCTGCTTATGTAATACTTCTCAGTTTTTATGTCTAGAGCAATTTCATTTAAGGCTGTAATTGTTAGAATATTGATATTTTACCAGAATCCCCATTTTAAAATCTGATAGTCACTGACAGTGTCATTATATTTTTTGCAAAGTGTTTTAATTTAAGGTAAAGAGTCCTTTTTGAACTTAAAATATTTTTTGATGTAATTAGTAAACTTAATCCAGTTGCAGTGAAATCCTGGCACATTCTTTTTTTCTTTTTTGAGTTGAGAAACCCTGTGTTTCCTGGGGAGGCTGAAAGTCATTTTAGGGGGTTTGTTAGTAGAAAAGGTACGGCTCAGACAGTAACGCATCTGCCTACAATGCGGGAGACCTGGGTTCGATCCCTGGGTCGGGAAGGTCCCCTGGAGAAGGAAATGGCAACCCACTCCAGTACTCTTGCCTGGAGAATCCCATGGATGGAGGAGCCTGGTAGGCTACAGTCCATGGGGTCACAAAGAGTTGGACACGACTGAACGACTTCACTTAGAAAAGGTATACTTTTAAGAAATTAACACTCAAATAACTGTTGCTAGGATGTAGTAAAAGGAAGCCCTAAAATCTTGGGATCTGGCAGAAAGCATTATGACAGCCTTAAGTGTGTGTTGTGTCAGCAGAGACTAACTAGGAATTCCTTTTGGCCATCTTTGTTCACGTTTTTTTGACGAGTTGGAAGGGGGGAACCCTACCCCCTTTTCGGTTAATAAACTTGACTAATAGAGCAGTAGGACAAATTCGATTTCAAATTTTTGCAAAAAAAATCCCCCAAATTCTCGCAAAAAAAATCCCCCAAATTCTCAGGTGGCAATGTCCTTCTCATTTCCACCTTAAAAAGAAAGTCAAAAGCACAGAGAAAGACAGCTTGGAACAGAGAATCCCAACAATTTGAAGGGTCAGCTGGCTCATTTAGGGAGAGAAGCTCAAGGTGTAGAGCCTGAGCTGGTTGAAGCCTGGCTCTGCCCCCAACTGGCTGTATGGTTGTTCTCGTTCAGTCGCTTGGTTATATCCGACTCTGTGACCCCAGCAGCTCGCCAGGCCTCTCTGTCCTTCACCATCTCGCAAAGTTTGCCCAAGTTCATGTCCATTGCATCAGTTAACTGGCTGTGTTAACTTATACCAGTTCCTCAACTTCTCTTAGTATCAAAAGGGGGAAAGTGGGATATACTCTGTAGGCATTTGGTGAGGATTACAGATATCCTCAGTGGTAAAAAAAATCTGCCTGCTGGTG
Source organism: Budorcas taxicolor (assembly GCF_023091745.1). Taxonomy (NCBI): domain Eukaryota; kingdom Metazoa; phylum Chordata; class Mammalia; order Artiodactyla; family Bovidae; genus Budorcas; species Budorcas taxicolor. The sequence goes on along the minus strand of NC_068912.1, from coordinate 43,178,041 downwards.
CAGGAGACACAAGAGATGTGGGTTGGATCCCTGAGAGGGAAAGATCCCCTGGAGGAGGAAATGGCAAGCTACTCCAACATTCTTGCCTGGGAAATCCCCTGGACAGAGGAGCCTGGTGAGCCACAGTCCATGGGGTCACAGAGAGTCGGGCATGACTGAGCAACTGAACACACACACAACAGAGACTGTTTAGGAAGTGTCTTGCGCAGTGTTGGGCACATTAACAGTTGTCATTAGAGAGCAGATACTCTGATTATAGTGTTATCATTAGAGAACCTAATAAACATATTTTATTGCTTTCCAATTTGCCTGCCTATATTGCCGTTTTAGCTTTTAATAAAGAATGGGTAGATTGGTCATTTGACCTCACTGTTCTGAAGTTTCCTAACTTTAAAATGAGGGGCTGGAAAGAGATGCATTTTTACAATCCCTCTTTCTGAAAATCTTGGTCAGCGCCAGGGCTGTGCTTGAGCTTTATGATGCCAGGGCTCCATCTAGCGGCCAGATGAAGGAAGGTTTGTTTGAATGGTCCATCAGCTCACACTCCACATTGCTAAAGCCAGTCCCCTATCAGAAGCATCTGAACACAGTTAAAACACCCACAAACAGTTGTTTAGAAGTCATAGGATATTGCCATTGTTGGTTATAACTTGTTTGAAACACTTTTTGAGGATTTTTAAGATACATGCTCACCGACTGTAGTAAGTGCAGCCCTTCATGTTCATATAACGTCCCTTTCTCTAACATAGAATGGAGTTGGGTTTTGCCTGAAATCAGCCTCAGCACAGGCCCTGGAATCTGACTGTTGTTCTGTCACTAAGTTGTGTCTGACTCTTGTGACCCCATGGGCCATAGCCCACCAGACTCTTCTGTCCATGGGATTTCCCAGGCAAGAATACTGGAGTGGGTTGCCATTTTCTTCTCAAGGGGATCTTCCCGACCCAGGGAGCAAACCCAAAAGCTCCTGCCATGGCAGGCAGATTCTTTACTGCTGAGCTGTCAGGGAAGCCCATTTATTCCTGTTATCGAAGGTAAACGGAGAGCTTTCATTTGGGAATCTGACTGCTAGTGTTCAAACGCTGCCTGCGTCTCTTCCCAGCAGTGTGGGCATGAGTCAGTTAACTTTCCCAGGCATTGGTAACTGAGTAAGGTTTATTGAGATGATGTACATGAAACACTTAGCTTAGGGACTGGCATATAGAAGTGCTCAATATATGTTAGGTAATAATGATTATTACCATTATTGTTACTTTTTTCAATGCCCTATTGCCAAATCTGGATACCTGTTCAGTGTTCTTCTCTCAAAAGATATACATAGTTTCTATTGATAGTAGATTTAGGTATATTATCTGTAATGCTGTTTATTTATGATGGAAATTCATATATGAAAAGAGAAGCTCTCACAGCTTTGGTGGAGGAGGGGAGCTGCTGCTGCTGCTAAGTCACTTCAGTCGCGTCCGACTCTGTGTGACCCCATAGACGGCAGCCCACCAGGCTCCTCCATCCCTGGGATTCTCCAGGCGAGAACACTGGAGTGGGTTTCCATTTCCTTCTCCAATGCATGAAAGTGAAAAGTGAAAGTGAAGTTGGTCAGTCGTGTCCGACTCTTAGCGACCCTATGGACTGCAGCCTACCAGGCTCCTCTGTCCATGGGAGTTTCTAGGCAAGAGTACTGGAGTGGGGTGCCAGTGCCTTCTGCAGAGGAGGGGAGGGACAGTACCAAAGAACCATTAGCACACTTCATGACAGGTGCTATTATGGAGGTGCCAAGTGTGCTAGGAAGCCAGGGTCAGAAGCCCTTGTCAGCCCATCATACCATGGGAAGGTTCCCATGCCATGAATTCATGAACCCTCTCCTTCCCATTCCTTACACAATAGAAGAGCTCTTGTTATTTCTCCCTTTAGGCTGGGAAATGATTTGAGCACACAAACCAACTAGGGAAACAGATCTGTTTTTTTTTCCTAAGTTGAAAAGCATCTGTTTTTGCTAAATGTGTATAAGTCACTGTTTCTACACAGAAGATTTTAAATAAACTCTGCATTACTTGTTTGCGCCAAAGTAGCATGGTTTGTTAAAATCATGTATTTGGGCTGTGTTAGGCCCATCTGCCAGTTCTGCCTCTATCCCTTGTGCGACCTTGGCCAAGTGTACCAGTTAGGGCTCTTGATTGCAGGAAGCAGAACTCTGGTAAATTAAACCAAAAAGGCACATTGGAATTATGCTGGGGAGCTCATAGCCTCCAATGGAAGGCTGGAAAATGAAATTTAGGAAATGAGCAGGCTCTAAGGAAGATCATATCTCTGCAGGATCCAGGCAGGACTGGAAACCACTTTATTTCAAATAGAAGAAAGGGATCCAATAGAAGGTATTTGCTAGAAACTGAAAGTGTTAGTTGCTCAGTTGTGTCCAACTCTTTGCAATCACATGGACTATAGCCCTCCAGGCTCCTCAGTCCAGGGAATTCTCCAGGCAAATATACTGAAGTGGGCTGCCATTTCCTCTTCCAGGGGCAACTACCACACGATTGCACTCATTTCACAGGCTAGCAAAGTAATGCTCAAAATTCTCCAAGCCTGGGCTTCAACAGTATGTGAACCAAGAGCTTTCAGATGTTCAAGCTGGATTTAGAAAAGGCAGAGGAACCAGAAATTAAATTGCCAACATGCATTGGATCATAGAAAAAGCAAGAGAATTCCAGAAAAACTTCTATTTCTGCTTCATTGACTACGCTAAAGCTTTTGACTGTGTGGATCACAAAAAGTTGTGGAAAATTCTTAAAGAAGACCACCTTACCTGTCTCCTGAGAAATCTGTATGCAGGTCAAGAAGCAACAATTAGAAGTGAACATGGAACAATGAACTGGTTCTAAATTGGGAAGGAAGTACATCAAGGCTATATATTGTCACCCTGCTTATTTAACTTATATGCAGAGTACATCCTGTGAAATTCTGGGCTGGATGAAGCACAAGCTGGAATCAAGACTGCAGGGAGAAATATCAATAACCGCAGATATGCAGATGACACCACCCTTTATGGCAAAAAGTGAAGAGGAACTAAAGAGCCTCTTGATGAAGGTGAAGGAGGAGAGTGAAAAAGCTGGCTGGAATCTCAACATTAAAAAAACGAAAATCATGGCATCCATTCTCATTACTTCATGGCAAATAGATGGGGAAGCAATGGGAACAGTGACAGACTTTATTTTCTTGGACTCCAAAATCACTGCAGATGGTGAGATGAAATTAAAAGATGTTTCCTCCTTGGAAGAAAAGCTATGACAAACCTAGACAGCAAACTAAAAAACAGAGACATTGCTTTGCTGACAAAGGTCCCAATAGTCAAACTCATGGTTTTCCCAGTGGTCACGTATGGATGTGAGAGTTGTACCATAAAGAAGGCTGAGCACTGAAGAATGATGCTTTTGAACTGTGGTGTTGGAGAAGACTCTTGAGAGTCCCTTGGACTGCAAGGAGATCAAATCAGTCAGTCCTAAAGGAAATCAATCCTGAATATTCATTGGAAGGACTGATGGTGAAGCTGAAACTCCAGTACTTTGGCTACCAGATGGGACCAGCTGCCTCATTAGAAAAGACTCTGATGCTGGGAGAGATTGAGGGCAGGAGGAGAAGGGGACGACAGAGGACGAGATGGCTGGATGGCATCACTGACTCAGTGGACATGAGTTTGAGCAGGCTCCAGGAGATGATGAAGGACAGGGAGGCCTGGCGTGCTGCAGTCCCTGGGATTGCAAAGAGTCGGACATGACTGAACAGAAACTTCCAGGGGATCTTCCCAATCTAGGGATGAAACTCGGGTCTCCAGCTTTGCAGATAGATTCTTTACCTTCCGAGCCACCAGGGAACCCCAAGGAATTTGCTAGAAAGAAAGTTAAAAAGTAAAAGGGCAACTCTGAAAAAAAAACACCCCAGCATATTAAGGAAGAAATAGTTATTGCCTTTAAGGCCAGGGTTAAGGGAACAGAAAGGAAAATGTGAGACCAGCAACCTGGGAGCTCTGAAGGGCTGGTACTGGCACTTGGGGCCTGAGGAGTGGGGACTGTTAGGCTCGGCTGGTGCTGGGAGTGCCAAACTAAGCTGGGGCTTCCTCTCTTCTGCAGAAGCCATGCTGGCAGGAAAACAGGTGTCTCTTCTTCCTCTGGCCTCCAGTTGTTCCGGCTGTATTTTAGTGCCTCCCATTTTTCAAACTGACAGAAAACCAGTGGGAAAGGTAGTTTGGGAAATGTTACATGTACACCCAAGCCTCTTGTTGGCTTGCAATTAAGAGAAAATAGGAAACAACCAGCATATTCGAGGTTCGAGACAGCAGGAAAAACAACCAAGGACACAGTGCAGAAAATGCTGGGTCACCTTGCTGGCTGCTGCTGCCCACCACGCTTGGAGTCCTGAGTGGTGAATGAGTCCTGAGTGAGGTCAGCTCACTTGGTGTGCCCTGAATGGGTTACAGCCGTGGTAATCAGTGTGCTGAGAAATGAGTCCCTTTACGCCCTGGGGCCGCTAGATAAGGCTTGCAATGGTCGGAGCCCCCAGTGGTCACCGTCGTGACTGGCCAAGCGTAGGTCATACGTACAGCTTCCCAGGTGGCACTAGTTGTAAAGAATCCACCTGCCAATGAAGGAGTTGTAAGAGACAATGGTTCCATCCCAGGGTTGGGAAAATCCCCTGGAGGAGGCATGGCAACCCACTCCAGCATTCTTGCCTGGAGAATCCCATGGACACAGGAGCCTGGTGGGCTGCAGTCCATGGGGTCACAAAGAGTAGGACATGGCTAGAGTGACTTAGCATGCAGGCACAGGTCATGCATCTGTAACCCAGCTCCCAGCAATAGTCACATGGTGCTGGACCCACTCACAACATAAGGCGTTTGGAGGCTGACCACCTGTTCGCCTCAAAAAAGAAAATATCTCCTAAACTGATTAGTCAACCTCTTTTAGTTAACTGTTACATGGGGTTTACTATTTTTATCTTAATAGGTTGCTCTGAGGATTAAAAGAACTTGCACTTGTGACTTGGACATAGTAGGTGTTTAGTATACTCTTCAGTGGGGGAATGCACTGTAGATTAAAACTATACATCTGGCAAAAAGGCTTTAACTGTAGCTCAAAAGTATTTGTCAAGAGGAAGAAAAAACACGGAGTCCTCCCAGGCCTAGTGTGCACCCTGAGGGCCTCATGAATGCCTTTGTTTTTGGCTTGGAGGGCGGGTGCTCCTGGGATTTGAATCCTAAGAGGTTGAGGTTTTGAACTGTTCAAGAGTTTCTTTACAATACTCAGATTTTTTTTTTTTCTTCTTTCCCTCCGATGGTGTTTTTCTCCAGTTATTCAGCTGGCTGTTTTTAGGAAGGTGCTTCTACCTCAGCCGCTCCTGAAATGCACTTTCTTCCTAAGCTCTGTTGAGACTGATCTCTATCTTGAAGGGTTTTCGTGTTCCTGGGTTACATGAGGCAACATACGTGCCTTTTGCTTACACCTCCTGCTTCCGTTTAGGTTATCCTCTTCACGCCCCCGAAGCCTACTTTCCTTATTTCAAAAAGCATAACGTGACGGCGGTCGTGAGGCTGAACAAAAAGATCTATGAGGCGAAACGCTTCACAGATGCGGGCTTCGAGCACTATGACCTCTTCTTCATCGATGGCAGCACTCCCAGCGACAACATCGTGCGGAGGTTCCTGAATATCTGCGAGAACACCGAGGGGGCGATCGCCGTCCACTGCAAAGGTGCGAGCAAGGAGGCCTTGGTGGGCACTGGAAGGGGATGAGACCAAAGGCAGCACAACAGGCGGAACAAAACCAGTTAGCTTCTTAGGAAACAAATGGGTTTGGTTTCAGAACCCTGGACCACCCCCTCCTCCCCGCACCCACCCCAGCTTAGCTGGTAACAGGAGACCCCAGTTCGATTCCTGGGTTGGGAAGAACCCCTGGGGAAGGGATAGGGTACCCACTCCAGTATTCTTGGGCTTCCCTGGTGGCTCAAGATGGTAAAGAATCCGCCTGCAATGCCAAACACCTGGGTTCAATCCCTGGATTGGGAAGATCCCCTGGAGGAGGGCATGGCAACCCACTCCAGTATTCTTGCCTGGAGAAACTCCATGGACAGAGGAGCCTGGCGGCCTACAGTACATGGGGTTGCAGAGTCAGATATGACTGAGCGACTAAGCACACAGCATCCCTCCCCGCATTAGTCTTCAGCATCATGGAACCGAATGTCTTCCCTGCCCGTTGCTAGGGAGCGGTAGTGTACCTGGCTCATCGCTAGCTTCCTTGCCACAGGTGTGTTACTGCCTCTGAATGACTGAAAGACTTGTGTAAATGCATCTCTGGCCTCCAGGAGAGGGTACTGTGGGACAGGAGTCGCCAGATTTGCAAATAAAAATACAAGATGCCCAGTTAAGTTTGAATTTAAAACAGCGAGTACTTTTTTTTTTTAGCCTGTCTCAAATATCGCACCAAACATATATTCTGTATTTTACCTGGCAACCATGTGTCAGCTACTCAGAAAGTACGAAATAACCTTCTTGAAGCCTAGTTGTTGGGCTTTGAGAAGGCTCGCATTGTAGATTTTCCAGCACGGTGGAAGGTATTTTACTGGGGTCTTTGGTTTCAGCAAGGAGAAACTGCTTCGGCCATCACAGGCGGAGCCTCTCGTTGCTCACATGCGGCTTTTCGTGCTGCCGCTGGGTGGTGCTGTTCTCCGGGGTTTCGTCTGAGAACCCTGTTTCTGGGGCGTTTTATGCAAATTGTCTAGTAGGTGCTGGGGATTGTCCTGTTCTTTTCCTGTGCCTAGTGCTGCTGTAACTGACTTACTCAGACGAGCATGGCCTTGGTTCTGACAGAAATTAAAATACTGTTTTGTAGGCCCTTGTTTCTATGTTTAAGAATTGAGTAGGTGGAGGTACTTGCTGAAAATGTGAGCATCAACTGAAAGCCGCATTTTGGGAGAGGCTGGGTGATGGAAACAGCTGCATGTGGCCCCTGGCTCAGCTGCGGGCTCCTCGGTTGGGTCAGGCTTTGTCCATGAGAACAGAAACCCCTTACTCGCCTCCGCGTTTCTCAGCAGGATGGGGCCCCCGACCGGCTGGACTTCTGTCTCCCGGGTGGTGGGGGAGTGGGAGGGTGGATGTTGTTCTGCCCAGGTCACGGCGGGGTGGCGGTGCTCTGGCTTTCCCCCGTGTGATCCCTGTGCGCCTGGCTTTGCCTCTGTCTCATTTTGTTAAAGATTGCCTAGGCCCGAGGAAAAGCCTGCATTTCTCATGCCGTTGGCCAGCTTTTAGTATGCGCAGGGTGCGCATCCGCCAATGTGACTGGAAGGGACTTGAGGATCCGCACATTTTAGAATCCACAGGAATTCCAGAACCAGCCCCTCGCGGATACCAGGAGACCACTGAAAGTCAAGTGTCGGTGGAACTCGAAAGCTAATGAGAATATGGCAGTTGCTGACGTTTAGTAGGAGCTATTCACATGGTCTCTTTCAAAGCTTTTGTGTCATAAAAAGCAGTATTTCTTAATGGGATTAATTTGTCCTTATTTCTTAATCAGTTAGTTTTTTGGTTGCCAAGGTATGTAGTTTCTCTGCCTGTCATGTCTTGGTGGTTTAGTCGCTAAGTCGTGTCCGACTCTTGCGATCCCGTGGACTGTAGCCTGTCAGGCTCCTCTGTCCAAGGGATTCTCTAGGCAAGAATACTGGAGTGGGTTGCCATTTCCTTCTCCAGGGGATCTTCCCGACCCAGGAATCGAACCCAGTTCTCGTGCACTGCAGGCAGATGATTTACCAACTGAGCTATGTCATGTCTTGGATTGACAAATTCAGGGGAGGGGAAATGCAAAGCTTTCATTAAAACTCAGCATATCTCTTGATGTTATTCCTCACCTAACAAACGTTGGGAAAATAAGACGCTCTGGTGTTAAACATTCTTTTTACAGATATTCTCTTTATTATATCCTTGAGCTGTAATTGTCGACCTTGTAAAGAATATTTTAAGAAATATCTATATTTTATATTGCAGGGTTTTTAAAAAATATTTTAATCAGATCCTTTAGCAATGAAGTCAGTTCTCATATATGAAGGTCACATTTACAGGTGGTGACATTTTTTTGAGAGTTATTTCATTTGCTTCCACTTGTACACACATGTAGGGTTCTTTTGCAAGGATTACACCTTTGATTTAATTACAGCTGTAATGCTTTTAATAGCATACTTAGCTACTATAGGCCTGTTAATTATTTTGACATCTGCCCTAATTAAGTCAATTTAATTTCCTGGGAATTAAAACAGCATAGAGCATTTTAATTGAATTCTAAGGAGGAGGGAGAGAGACTTATCTGATGTCAAATGAACTTTGGTAGCTGCTGAAAAGAGAATGACTATTTCATGTCTCAATGTAAAGTACTAAAAATAGAGATAAACTGGAAACTAATTTTCTGGGAATGTGCAAAATCTCATAACGATTCAGTATCTGCAGCTTGCCTTCTGGTTGATAAAACGAATGGCCGTGATTTTGTGAAGTTTTCCAGCACAGATAATCATTAAACAGTGGCAACGTTGTGATGTTTCACTATGTGATTTTTGATGATCGGTAGGGGTTTCAGAAAATGCCTGAAACTGTAAGGCAATCAGCGTTTAACTTGGTATAAATAGAAGACTTTTCAACATCTTCTCTCCCTGTGCCAGGGAGCCCTTTAATTATGAATGCTTTAAAAAATTTGTTAAAGTTTTTATAGAAACTTAGTGAACTGTTCCTATTCTGTTGGGTTGTGGTAAGAGCTCCTGACTATTGAGTGCTAAGTAGGTTCTTTTTATAGAGCTAAATTATAGACTCTTTAAAAGGGGGAAGTAACTTTTAGAGAAATTTGAAAAATTTCTGTGCCACCCTTTTCTTTTTGGTTGTGAGTTTGTGTGATGAAGAGCCTAACCAAGGGAGCAGGTAGCCTCCTGTATGGGAGGGATGCAGGGGGAGACAGTGTTACCTTGTAGAGAAGGCCATCCTCTCCCCAGGCTGAGACCCAGATTGGTGGCTTGGAAAGGAGTGCCCTGGAAACCGACTGGGCTTCCTGCCTCAGGCTGTCCAGCTGTATTCTATCAAAATGATTACCTGTACAGTAGTCTTGTCAGATGTCTGAGGACTTAATAGCTCTGCAGAAACCTAAAATATTTACTCTGGGCACAAACATGAAAGCCAATAAATCTTATATTAAATGAAGAGAGTCCTACTGAGACCACGATTAAGCTTTGCTCTTTTCTAAAGAATGTTGATGTTTGGGGGCAAAATGCACTTCAGATGAAACAGGACACACACACACACACAAACCTTATCTAATAAAATAGTGTAAACATAATTTTTAGAAGAGTTAATGGGAAGGGAATGCCAGGCATCCATAAACTTGAGCTTGATTGTAATTTCATTGCATTTTTGATATGTATCCTCAACCTCAGGTGATACTACCCTCAAGGGAGAAAAATTTGTTTTGGGGTGGTAAACAAACATTTTCCTTTTCTATGCAAAGAACAGATTTATACACAGTACATATAGAAATATGCGATTTGTCTGTGACAGTAAAACGTCATGGGGAACAATCAGGAAAAAAATGCCTAGAGAGGCTCTTGGCTGGGCAAAGATTGAAAAACACTGATTTAGAGACATACCTTTTTACATTTTCACATTTTTGAGACTAGGATGGATCTTAAAATGATTGCATATCATAGTTGAATTTTTTCTTAGTGGAACTTAAATAATTGTGTGTTACACCATTAGATGACATGTTTTTGTTTTTTTTTTTTTGCTGAAAAATTGTGTATTTCCAAATGCTGAGGAGATTAGAGAAGATTGTCTTTATTATTTGAAAAATGATAGGAAAAGCTACAAAAGGACTCCTGCTTTAGAGGTGGTGAGATTCTGAAACATGTAAATGAAGCCGCCAACTTTTTCCTATTTCCTTTTCTTTTTTTTCCCCCCCTATTTCCTTTTCTAACCGCATGGTTTCACGGATGACATTGTACCAGTTTTCTAGGCTAAAAGTATCAGTTGCCTTTCACCTTCCGTGTGACCCAATCAAAATGTCTTTCTAACTCAGCTCTTCCTTGTTACCGCTGTCTCTCCCTGCCTCTGCCTGGCAGCCAGCCTTCCTCCCGCCCCAGCCTTCCTCCTGCCCCAGCCTTCCTGCTCCTCTCTCTGGCTTCCATCTCTGACCTTTCCCATCCCGGAGGGATGCTACTGCCTCACCCAGCTGCTTTTATCATGTCAATTTCTTTGTCCCCAAATATATGGTGGCTTTATTTAGGGCTTTTTGTTGGTTAAAGGAAAAATCAGATATTTATAGGATAATGGCTGTATGTTTATTATTAATAGTTGTTGATAATGTCATGAATTCCTAAATGAGCAGAATTTTGCTCATTAGAGCCTCGTCTACATATATTTGAGGAATAATAGCACATATATGCACAAAGTGTGACCTAATCAGTGTGCAGATGGAGCGCTGTGCACCTGAATCTGGAGAATCCCAAATAACTCAGCAGGCCTTGATGCCTTCAGCCCACAATTGATAACCTGCTTCGCCTAAGTATAGGCTCCTCCACTTGACTCAGAGGTGCCGCTTAATCTGGCCCCTCCATACCCATCTGACCTTATTTTCCGCTCAACACACACTGACACATTCTCCAGGCCATCTGGCTTTCACTCATTGGACCCTGTGCTGAAATTGTCTGCAACCTTCTGATTCTTTAGAGTCAGCTGAAGTCCTTGTCGTCAATGACACATTCTTTGAAGACACCAACAATTCACACACTCCCTTTCTCTGAGAGCCTAGCTTCAGTTTAAACCTAATTTCTTGGCTTGTTGGTTATTATTCTTGTGTCTACAACTATTTGATAAAGTATTGTTGTCAAAAATTATATCCTCTACTTGCTTATCTTCTTAACCTCTGAGCAAAGCCCTGACCTGGGTTGCTGGTAGACGATCAGTCAATAAACATTTGACCAGCTGAATCAAATGTTTGAAAACAAAGAGCCACTCTGTCATTCTATAAGGAAAAGAGTATATGATAGCAAGAAATTAAGTAGTGGAAAAATAACTCAGCATAGTGCCTTACTCATAAGTGTTACTTAAATAACAGTTTATGGTGCTGAGTTTAACTCCAAGAAGCCAGATATGGAAAGATTTAGAAAATGCTTATAAAGAAGCTCGGTGCTGTATATCTCACGAGAGCAGGCATCCTGCTTGTCTTCATGTTTCTGGCCCCAGCATCAGTCACGGTGTCTTATACTCAGCGTTCTTAGTATTTGTTGAATGGAGTGACTGAGCAGATGAGCCCAAAGTGGAAAGAACTCTGGGACGATAGATCGCAGGATCCCCAGGGAATTTTAGTCCCGAATTCCATAGTCATTTATTATGCTAATACGAGCGAATTGATTAGTATCTTGGGCCTCAGTTCTGGTGTATGAACAGTAGTCACCGTATTTGAAGACTTTTTAGTTGGATCAAATTTTTGAGTATTTTGGAGAAGGGGGAAGCCAGTGTAGGTTTAAAAGAATTGTTTAAATGCAAAGTCCTATCACTTTTATTTCTCTGGAGAGAGGGGAAAAAATAGCACAATTTGTGAAAACACTTTGAAGAATGTTTTGATCATGATAGTAACCAGTACTTCTTTGTCAATCATTTCTAATTGTATTAATTTCTCCTACATAACAGAAATTGGGTTTGACATCAGGAAAATATCCTGACACAAAAGTTTTGGAAAAATGCCAGAGCCTCAGGAAATGAAACTTGAGCACTTCTGTTGGCTTGGTTCTTTCTCACTGGACTGCATGCTCTCACAAGGGCGGTGACGATGTGTGTTTTATCCATCACCTTATCCCCAGCTTCTAGCACAGCACCTGGCAGGTAGTAGCTGCTCCATCAGTGCGTGTTGGCTGAGGAAATAATGAAACCCTGGTCTCTGAAAGAGTTACATAGAAGTTAGGACAACCTAACGGAAATAGTATTGAAACAGTCCTGGGCTAGGCAGCTGAGGAGGTCAGATGATGCTTATGGTATTGTTCTATTTGATTCTAGAATTTCTTATTCTACAATAAGTTTAAAAAAACCTCACCATTTAAATAGGTTTATAAAATGACCATGATAATATAATCAGTTACACTTACTGACTCAGCATCACATACACACAAACTGTTAATTGAAGGTTCATCTCAGCCTGGACTGCAACTAAGGAGTGGGAGCGTGGAGACACACCTGACAGCTGATATTTTGCAAGTGCTTGTCTGGAACCAGCATTGCCTTAACAATACTCACAAAGGCAGTCATTCTCAAAGGTCCTTGGGAGTTAAACTGTCCATAATTTTCAAGACTCTTGCTCTTTTATATATATATATTTATATTTCCATATGTTTATTTTGATCATATGATCTGTGTTTTTTCTTGAGTTAGAATTATTGTTTAGCCCCTGATCATGTAAAAAGCATTACATTATTGCCTGGGTTTAAACATCTTGCACTGTATTTCAAACCATAGCAATTTCTGGACATGGTGTGATTTCAGTACATTTGTGGATGTATTTGCTGAATTTTGTATTGTTCTTTTCCCCTCTCCTACAGCTGGTCTTGGAAGAACAGGGACCTTGATAGCCTGTTATGTCATGAAACACTACAGGTTTACACATGCAGAAATAATCGCTTGGATCAGAATCTGCCGGCCCGGCTCTATTATAGGACCCCAGCAACACTTCCTGGAAGAGTAAGTATATTGTCTCCGTTATTACATGGTGTCCTTGTTCCTGATTATTTCTGCCTCTTGTTGCCCAGTTGTGGACCCTGTCAAGCCCGTGGCTGTGAAATGGCTGCATTGTTAGAGAAGGCTGAGCCTTCGTCTAATGGAACATTGTTGATTTGACAGCTAATGCATTCTAACTTTGTACCTTTTATATCTCTTAGATCAGGTGAGAGTGAGAAGAAAATCACAGAGCTATCTCTGCCTACCTCTTTTCTGTCATTTTTCTATGTGTGATCTGGCTACAGTGCAATTTTCTTATATCATCCCACTTGGCACTTTTCATTCTTTTGTTTGCACGTCTAAAAGCAGAATGAGAAAAGAACACAAGACTAAGGTCAGTCAGTGATTTCAGCGACATTGCTGCTCCCCTGACAACTGACTACCCTGTTCATGTAGCTGCAACTTACGAGTAACCAAGGAGGAAAGGAAGAGAACTGGGATTTAGTCCTGGCTGTACCACTAACTAGCTTTATGACTATTATTTAGAAGAATACTTATAAATTCCTCCTTTCATTTGTTCACTCATTCATTAACTGTTTGTCAAACACCAGCCTGCAAGGAGAAGTTTAACCTGTACGGGTACACTCCTTTCTAGTTTCCCTTTACTTTACAACTTGAGAAGTTACCATTAATTTACCCATTAATAAAATGAGATAAAATTAGCACGAGCTAATTTAGGTCCAACTCTAGAATATTACCAATTCGTGTCTTATACTGAAATTTCATTTTTTCCTTTTCTAGGATGGATTTATTTGCAATAGTATTCTTTTTCAGATAATTCCTTTCCCATTTAAATCATTTTATGTTGCTGAGAAACGAATGATCATGAATTGCATAGAAATATGCTGTAAGTAAGCTACAAGCATTCAAATGGTTAAAAGAATTTGAGCTGGCTGAGGAGTTACCTAAGTTGCCAATCCCAGAGGGAGAAAGTGATAGGAAAATAAATGCTGAAACATGTGCAGTTATACCTTAGCCTAAAAGAATGAGGTGGAAGTGTAATGAAGATGCAAGGGAAGAATACTCAAGAACAAGACCATTAAGAAGACAATTTCTAGGTTGAATATTGTGTGAGATATTAATACAAATAAAATAATTGTATTCTTTTAGAGTTTTCTTTTTGTTAGATTCCCTGCCAGTGATTTCCACTATTTTGCCTTATGTGTGCCTACAGCAGGGGACTTGGTGCTGTATATCTGCCAGGGGCTTATACTAATTACTCACTAAAGTTGAATAAATGGCCTTACAGTTAGAATACAAAAGACATTCCTAAACCAGGATCTTTAGGCCATCTCTTAAAATCATTGTTTGGAAGACACAGTTTAGTTGTTTGTGACGTTCACTTATCCAACAGATACATGTTAGGTGCACACTCTCACCGGGCCGTGCTCCTGGTTCTGAGGGTGCAACAGTGAAGGTGACAGGCGGGGTCCCTTCCTCCCAGGGTGCTAGTGTTTCTAGTGTGAGGAGCGCACAATAAAGAAGTTTTAAGTTTGGTTTCCAAGTGGCTCAGTGGTAAAGAATCCGCCTGCCAATGCAGGAGACTCGCGTTTGATTTCTGGGTTTGGAAGATCCCCTGAGGGAGGAAATGGCAACCCACTCCAGTATTCTTGCCTGGGAAATCCCATGGACAGAGGAGCCTGGCAGGCTATAGTCCGCAGGGTCACAAAGAGTCAGACACAACTTAGTGACTAAACAACAACAATGTGAATTGCATCTATCTTTTGAATGTAGAGCAGGATGGTCATGATGTGCCATTATTTGTTCATATGACTGGATCTGGTATGCAAATATTTCTTAGCATATTAAGATTTCTGTGTCTGTACGTTTGAAGGACATTGATGTGTGATTTTCTTTTCTTGTAATACTTTGGTTAAGTTTTGGTATCGGGGTTATGCTGTCTTTGTAAAACAAGTTGTGAAGCATTTCCTTCCTTCTCTGTTTTCTACAGAGTCTATGTATAAAATAATATTATTAGATTTGAGGGGGTGGGATGGGAATGAGAGGGTCATTGGGAAGTAAGGGCCTGCTTGATGTTGGATGGTCTGGAAGGGTTGATCGTCTGGTATGACAAAGGTAAACCAGGATGTGAGCCATGATGGGTTTGGTTCTGAAAAGTTTTTAGAGAGGGATGGATCATCAGTAGAGGCCTGAGTATATGAGCCATCTGATGACTTTCTACCCAGCAATCTATAGGGTCCGGTAACCAAGGGAATGCGGAAGGTTCTCTACTGGGCCACTTGCTTAGGTGGGCAGGAGGGGAGCATGAGGTACTTAGGTCATCTCTGCTGCTCTGCAGGGCAGTGTTGTGGTCCACTGGGGAAGGGGAGGTGCTGGGCCACAGGGAGCCTGGGGGGTTAGGACGCCAGACACTTCTGTTCAGTGCATTCCCTGTTTCTAACATCCTGCCGGGAAAGCTTATTTAACAGACCTTTCTCCAGGCATTCTGTACACAACCTCAGGCCTTTTCCTAAGCTGCATTTGATGGCAGTAACAGTTTTCCTCTTACCTTTCTCCTGTTGCCTATATTAGTTGATAAAATTTACTTCCTCTATCATGTATAAATCATTAGAAGTGAGGGAAAGAGTTCATTTATGATTCTACTTTCTTTTAACAAGTTTCTCTAAGTTCCTAATGATGGAACTTTAAAATAATTTTCCATCCTGAACATGACTGTTATAATTTTCTGTTGATTTTAAGTTTTTTTCCAGTGTCCTTTGACATATCTGTCCATGTCATCCTTGATCCAGTTTACAGAGGTCCCTCCTTTCTTCCCTCATTTCCTTTATTCCTTCCTTCCTGCAACAACAGTTGATAATTGTTGAAAGCCTCTGTTTGGCAGTGTTCTTTGCACTTGGGATATTGCAGTAAAAGAGTAATTTCTGACCTATGGAGATGAAGAAAAAGAATGAGAGGGAGGGGAGGAAGAAGAAGGTGGTGCTAGGGGCAGGGGGAAGTTGATTTGCCATGTGGCTAATAAACAAATGTATCAATTATATGGGCTTCCTAGGTGGTGCTGGTGGTAAAGAACCCACCTGCCAATGCAGGAGATGCAAGAGACCCAGGTTCCATCCCTGGGTGGGGAAGACATCCGGGAGGAGGGCATGGCAACCCACTGCAGTATTCTTGCCTGTGAAATTCCGTGGGTAGAGGAGCCTGGCAGGCTACAGTCCATGGAGCCACAAAGGGTTAGACAAGATTGAGCGATTATAGTTTCTCTGACCATGATCAGTGTGATACAGAAAAATGAAGCACAGAAGAATAGCGGAAAGCAGAGAATGCAGTTTTAAATAACATGGTAGTGGTGGGATGCATTGAAGGCTTTTGAGGAAAGGCCTCAAAGAATTGAGAGAGTAATTGGTGGGTGTTCTTGAAAAAAGGGTTTCCCTCCAAGGGAACAGCTGCTGAGCCTCTGAGCTGGACTGTTCCACAGGCCACCTTGGCTGATGGGGCCAGGAGGAAGAGGTCAGAATACACATTCTGCTAGGCCTTTGTAGGAGTCTGACTTTTCTTTGGGTGAGATGCAAAGTCATCAGAGGGGAACTTCCCTGGTAAAGAATTGGGCTTGCAAAGCAGGGGACGCAGGTTTGATCCTGGGTGGAGAACTACAATCCCACATGCAGTGGAGCAACTAAGCCCACACACCTCAACTAAGACTTGACACAAACAAATAAATGTTAAAAAAAAAAATCACCACCCTTAACCACTATGTTAAGAAAAAGCAGAGGATTTTGAGCAGAGGAGTGATGCAATCTGACTACAATACGCACACACACATACAGATACTTTTTTAATTAACAATTTTACTTTGGGATAATTGTAATTAACATGCAGTTGTAAAAAATGACAGAAAACTTCTGTGTACCTTTTACCCATTTTCTCTTAGTGCTACCATTTTGCAAAGCTCTAATATAATCAAAATCAAGATATTGACATTGATACAGTTAAGATATAGATACAGTTAACATTTCCATCACTGCAAGAATCCCTCATGTTGCCTTTTTATAGCTACTCTCCCTTCCTTCCTGCCCACATCCCCTCCTTGACTCCTGACAACTGCCAATCTGTTCTTCTTTTATATATTTTGTCATCTCAAGAATGTTATATATATGGAATCGTAGAGCATGTAACCTTTTGGACTTGGTGTTTTTCACTCAGTATGATTCTCTGGAGATTCCTCCAGATTGTTGCTTGTATCAATAATTGTTCTTTTTAGTGGCTGAGTGGCATTCCAAGGAAGGAATGTTCTACTGTTTGTTAACCATTTACCTGTTGAAGGACAGCCGAACTGTTTCCAGTTTTCAGCTATTATGAATAAAGATGTTGTAAATCTTCATGTACAGCTTTGTTCAAACATAAGTTTTCATTTCTCCTGGCTAAGTGCCCAAGAGTGCAGTTACTGGACTGTATGGTACCTGTTTACTTTTATAAGAAACTTGTCAAACTGTTTTGCAGTTTGGCTGTATCATTTTGCATTTTCACCAGCAGTGTTTGAATGAATGAATTTCTTTTCACATTTGTGAGCATTTTCTGTTAGCCATTCTGATAGGTGTGTAATAATTGATCATTTTTCAGTTTGCATTAAAACTATAATCGTCAATAATAATGAACAACTTTCCATATACTTATTTGCCATCTTTATAATATTTTGGTGAAGCATATGTTCAAATCTGCCTATTCTTTATTTGTTTTCTTATTATTGAGTTTTGATAATTCTTTAATGTTCTAGGTGCTAGTCCTTTGTCTTATAAATGGTTTGCAAATATTTTCTCTCAGTCTGTAACTTGTCTTTCATCTTCTAAATAGGATCTTTCACAGAGTAAAAGTTAAATTGGGATGAAGTTGAATTTATTAGTTTTTTCCTTTTTTTAGCTCATGCTATTAGTACCAAATCTAAGATCTCTTTGATTAGTCATAGATCCCCTTAAGTTTACGACTCATCTTGAGTTAATTTTTGTGTAAGGTGTGAGACTTAGGCCAAGGTTCATTTTGTCTTTTGCCCATGGATTTCCAGTTGTTCTGGCACCATTTGTTGGAAAGGTTACTATTTCCCCATTAAATTGCTTTTACATCTCTGTGAAAAATTTCTTGTTGTTCAGTCGTAACTCATGACAGCTCTTTGCGATCCCATGACTGCAGCACACCAGGCTTCCCTGTCCTGCACCATCTCCTGGAGCTTGCACAAACTCATGTCCTTTGAGTTGGTGATGCCATCCAACCATTTCATCCTCTGTCACCCCCCTTCTCCTCCTGCCCTCAATCTTTTCCATCATCAGGGTCCTCAAAAATTAGATAGGCATATTTATGTCTCTGTTCTGTTCCATTGCTATATGTGTTCTTTATTCTGTTCCATTGATATATGGGTCTATTCTTCCTCCAGTACTGTACTCTGTTGATACTGTACTTATGTAGAGAGCCTTAACAGAAGAATGATTCCTCCCATTTTTCCTTCTTTAACAAAACTGTCTTAGCAATGCCAGTTCCTTTACTTTTCCATATAAATTTTAGAATAATCTTCTCCTTATCTATAAAAAAAACCTTGTTGCAATTTTGATACAAATGTGTTAAATCTCTATATCAGTTTTGGGAGAATTGACATCTTTACTGTTGTTGAATCTTCCAATCCATAAACCCAGCATTTATTTCTTCATTTATTTTTATCTTCTTTGATTTCTTTTATCAACATTGTTTAGCTTTAATCATATCAGTTCTATTTTGTTAGATTTACACCTAAGTATTTAATTTTTTTAGTGATTATCAGCGATACCTTTTTTCATTTCAGATTCCATGTAATAATTGCCCATATGTAGAAATAGTTCATTTTCTATCTATATTTATTTTGTATCCTGAAATTTAAGAGAGAGAGAGAGAAGGAGAATACATATGTGAATTCCTGGGGATTTTTTGTGTAGACATATGTGTCATCTACAAATAGGGAGAATTTTGTTTCCTTTCCAATCTCTATGTCTATTACTGCTTTTTCTTCCCTTGGTGCACCACCTAGAAATTGAATAATTGTTCCCAATTTGATAGGGGGAAACATTTAGGCATTCATGATGAAATATTAGTTGGAGGTTTATCAAGTTGAGGAAGTTCCTCTTTATTTCTGTATTTCTGAGAGTTCTTATCATGAGTGAGTGTTGAATTTTGTCAAATGCTTTTTTTGCATTGATTGATATGATCTTGTGATTTTCTTCTTTAGCCTGTTAATATGGTAAATTACATTTTTAAAAAAATATTGAATGAGCCTTGCATCTCTGGAATAAACCTCATTTGATCTTATAAGTGGGAACTTTGCAAATGTGATCAGGTAAAGGATCTCAGGGTGAAGAGATTATTCTGGATTATTCTGATAGGTTGGCTGTAATCGCAGGGACGCAGGAGGAGTCGGACAAGAAGGTTATGTGATGATGGAAACAGAGATTAGATTGAAGCTGGAGAAAGGGACCATACACCAAGGAGTATGGGCAGCTACTGGTAGCTGAAAAAGACAAAGAAACAGATTTTCCCTTCATAGTTTGCAGAATGAACCAACCCTACCAATAATTTGACACAAGCTGAGGTGGCACAAGTGGTAAAGAATCCACCAGCCTGCCAGTGCAGGAGACAAAAGAGATGAGGGTCCTATCCCTGGATCCGGAAGATCCCCTGGAGGAGGAAATGGCATGCACTCCATTATTCTTGCCTGGAGAGTCCCATGGACAGAGGATGCTGTAGCCCATGGGGTCTCAAGGAGTTGGACATGACTGAGCTTGCACACACACACACACAGTGAAACTGATGATAGACTCCTGACATCCAGAACTGTGTGAAAGTAAACGTGTGTTCTTCTGAGCCGCTGAGCTTGTGGTAATTTGTGAGAGCAGCTTTGTGCAGACAAGAAACTAATCCATCTGTGCACATTGTGTAGATTTGTGTAGATAGTAAATATGTATAGTAAGGTATACAGATCCTAATGTGCACTCGTGTATTCCAGACTTCTCTTATTCATCATATTTCTACTTTGGAATATTTGATGTAGTTGAGTCCCATGATTGACATGTTATTTAAGGAAGATTGGGCTGCAGCAATGTATAAGATGAATTTAATGGAGGGAGATTAGAATCAGAGAGGCTGAAAAGGAGACTGCTAAAATCCAGCAGATGGGGACTTGTCAAAGGGGCTACAAGTTAGACTGAAGAGTTAGAGATGGGCACCAGAGGCTTTCAAGGAGATAAATCTCGAGCTTTGAGGACTGACTAATATATGAGAGATGAAGAGCTTTGAAGTCTGACTAATGGTATGAGAAATGAAGAGCGTGATGTCAATGATGACGCAAAAGCATGAATAAGTAACACGTTCATTAAGGAAGAAAGAAGAGGATTAAAAAGTTTTCTGATAGGTTTTCACCTGTCAAAAATGACTGAACAAGTTAGAGGGATTGTATTCTTTCAGAAGTGAAAATTCCAATCAGTGCTTTTTAGGTAATGTTAATTCTAAATCTGTGACTTTATGAAAGCTGTTTTTCACATTCTTCTAGTCCTTGAACACCAAAATATGTCCAGGTGTTGATTTCTATGCCATGAAGAAACCTTCCTCTCATGTCACGAGTGGTAAGAAAGATGTTTATTAGCATCCTTGTAGGCTGGTGAATTTATGTACTGGCAGATGAAGACATCTTTTTTGTTGTGGTCTAAAATTTTATATTTAAATTTTTTCTAGGATATAAGTAAAGCTATTTGCAAAACAACCATCAAGTGTTTTTCTTCTACTAAAAGCTCATGTTCTTAAGCTAAAAATACTATTCTGCACCCAAAATATGTCTTCTACCAAATATCCTCAAAGTTCTTAAAATGCTGCACAAACGTGACTCTTATTACTGAGCCAAGTCTAAACTCATCCTTCTCAGAGAGAGCCTGTAGAATATAGACAGTATATAGATGGGATCAGGCTGCTTTTATGATTTAATGTTTGATTGAATCTTTGCTCTGTGGTAGTCTGCTGACTTCTTTAATGGTCGTGATCCATTGAAACTTTCATTCATTAGAAGGGGTCCTTGCAGGACAGGCATGCAGTTCCCGTGGGGACTTTTAGCTCACAGAGATCTTTTACTTGTGGGTACTCATGTGATGTGGAGGAGGAAATGGCAACCCACTCCAGTATTCTCGCCTGGAGAATTCCGTGGACAGAGGAGCCTGGTGGGCTACAGTCCACAGGGTCGCACAGAGTCAGACATGACTGAAGTGACTTAGCATATGCGCACACACCCATATGATGTATTGTTGTTTTTATGTTTTAATTTTCTCCCGAGAGAGTAAGAATGCAGAGCTTAAATCTGGACCCTACAGGGAGTTCTATCTTTGCACAGTAGAGCTTCCACTTTGAATGAAGTTATCTTGAAGGAGTCAGTGTTGTGGTTGAACTTTTTTATTCTTAGATCCATAAATCAGAATTTGACTATTCTGTTTTATCATAGATACTGGGCTTCCCTGGTGGCACTAGTGGTAATGAACCTGCCTGCCAATACAGGAGACATAAGAGATGCGAGTTCAATTCCTGGGTCAGGAAGTTCCCCTGGAGGAGGGAATGGGAACCTACTCTAGTATTCTCGCCTGGAGAATCCCATGGACAGAGGAGCCTGGTGGACTACAGTTCATAGGGTTGCAAAGAATCAGACATGACTGAAATGACTGAGCACATCATAGATGTTTTCATTAACTTCCAGTAAAGTTGGATATTTTTCCACATTATAATTTAGTTATAAGCCTTCAATTGTCTGCAGTACTTCTCAGACACTAAGGTATCCAACATTCATTTGGGGATCTTGGGAAATGAGGTTTCTGGTTCAGGATTTCAGGGGTGGGACTTGAGATTCTGTCTTTCTAACAAGCTCCCAGGGAATTCGATGCTGCTGGTCAACCAGCCGCATTGTATAACAAGGGTTTGTGGCTCATTTTTACTTGTAGCTTGCGCAATATTTGGTTTGGTGCTTATGGCATTTGATGAGTTTCACAACTGGATTGAGCAACAAAAGAAATGAATAGTTCAACCATTGTTTTCATTTCAGGAAATTACCAAAAATAAGATGAAGAAGACCTATCCAGAAAAATGGAAAAATGCTTTAAAATGTCTAGCAATAACAGCTTGAACTTTACATTATAATCTATTTATAGTATCTTTTAAAGATACATGGACTAGCTCCAGTAATATGCATTAAAATTCTTTTAGTAATATCTTTTAAAGATTTGAGAACTTATCTTTCCTAAAATACGGAACTTAAAATCTGAAATATTGTGAACAAAACAATTTAAAATGATAATAGGCAATAATGTGGTTTGTTTATTAAAATAACAAGCACATTGCATAGACTTGAGTTTGCACTATTTATTTGACAGTCATATTTTTTTGCAGTAACACTTGATTATATTGCTTTTCAATATTTACTGCTGTATCATTTGGTCTATTTATTGGCTCTCAGCTGGCATTGAATCTACTGGATAACAATGGTAAAATTCTAATTCAGATCTAAGTGAAAAGGATAAGGGCTTCCCAGGTGGCCAATGCAGGAGACGCAAGAGACATGTGTTTGATCCCTGGGTCAGGAAGATCCTCTGGAGTAGGAAATGGCAATCTACTCCAGTGTTCTTGTCTAGAAAATTCCATGGACAGAGGAGCCTGGTTGGCTACAGTCCATGGGGTCTTGAAGAGTCAGACATGACTAAGAGACTGAGCATGTACACACACACACACACACACACACACACACACACACACACGCACAAAGAATACAGTTAAAAAGGAATTTTTGGCAATGGTGGCATCAGAAATTTGTCTTGAAATATTCATGTCAGTTACTGAAGATAGAAGATTGAATGATTTTTGTTTTGTTTCCTATGTAAAAGGGTTAAAGTTGGGGAAAAAATGTAAATGATAAAGCATTAAGTTTACCTACAAAGTTTGTATTTCAATATGTTACCAGCAATCTAATTCCTAATTGTGAGGTTCTATCCCTAAATGTGAATTAGCTAGTGAATTGAATCCTTTTGGGGATTCCCTAAGTCATTTTTCCCCTCTCCTTTTGTATTTCAGAAGTAATAACTTTCCCCATTCCCTCATAAATTCTTCCTAGTGAGTGAGTGAAGTCGCTCAGTCGTGTCCAACACTTTGCGACCCCATGGATTGTAGCCCACCAGGCTCCTCCGTCCATGGGATTCTCCAGGCAAGAATACTGGAGTGGGTTGCCATTTCCTTCTCCAGGGGATCTTCCCAACCCAGAGATCGAACCCAGGTCTCCCGCATTGCAGGCAGATGCTTTAACCTCTGAGCCACCAGGGAAGCCCAAATTCTTCCTAAACGTCTTCCTATTAAATCTTCCATTCATACAAGGTAAGAGTAGAACTTATTGATTACCTATCTCGTTCCTACCTCCTGAATCTTGGGTACTGCTCTCTAGTCTGTCTTCCTTTGATATCAAATTAGACCATTTCATTAGCCCAGTTCTTTAAACCAGGAACTGCTTGTTACTATAATAATAGAGCAGTTAGTGGAGTAGGCACGCAGGGAAGGCTGGGGCTCAAGTCACAGCTGGAGGAGGCCCAAGTCGACCTAGAGAGTTGGTTGAGTTTCTTTATGAAATGACTAAATGGTGGCTTTGGATGGACACTGAGGTCAGGACTAGGTCATACTAGGAAAATACATGCTGAGGATAGAAGAAGTGATAAAGAGGAAAAATTACGGTGTGGAGATGGGATTAAGTTGCAGTCAGGGAAGAATGGGAGAAGAGGTCAGCTACAGAAGTTGCACAACAATGGCTGCCACTGTTCTCTGAATTCAAACGTTAAAGCATCTGCCTGCAATGCGGGAGACCTGGGTTCGATCTCTGGGTTGGGAAGATCCTCTGGAGAAGGAAATGGCAACCCACTCCAGAAATATCTACAACAAGGCAACTGAAGGCAGATTTTTTTTCTAAGAGACTTGTGAAGGTTTTATGTCATAATTGACTATGAATTGGCTTGTAATAAGTCTGAATTAATTCTTTTTCTTATGTCCCAAGCTTGGCTGACCCAAACCTGAATAACCCAGGGCCAAGACGTGGCCAAAACTAATGACCCCAGCACTGGCTACTTTTCTCGAGACTGTTGAAAGTCACTTCAAAGCACAAGTTCTTTTTTAGCAGAGGGTCAATTATATCATGCTCTCTTAGAAAATGCACTACTTTACTGGAGGATTTACTTTGAGTTGTTACATTAGCTTCATAGGATTTGATTTTTAAATGCTAACTACTTAAAAATACATGTTTTACTTCTTCTATTTGAGATGAGGCTTTTAAGGAGTAATAGATACCACAATAAAAGCTAGCGTGGTTTCCACTGTCAGTATAAAAGGTATTTGCGTGAAGTGCTGCTTTTTCTTAAGGAGCACTTGAGTATCGCATCGCTTAGCAACACACAAATCAGCTTTGACACCTTATTCATCTGTATTTTCAAGTTCAAATCAAGTCTTTCCACTGATGGGACAGATTAAGTCTTTAAACTGAGCAAGTGAAAGGTGTCACTTTGTCATTTTCATCTTTAGGCTGGCAGCAGTAGCAGAGTTTTCACTTTATAACATTTCAGAATTCGAATTTTTTTCAATTAATCCTCTTGGGCCTTCCAGCTCCTTGCCTTCCTTTCCCCTCTCTGTTTTTTATACCTCAAGACCTCCTCAAGGTCTTCCCTTCAGTTTTGAGATCTAATTTCTTAGTATGGCGTGCAGAGCCCTTTGTGAGCTGGTTCTCACCTCCTCTCCTCTCCTGTGGAGGGGGCCTTCAGCCAAGTCAAACAATCCAGTTTTCCATACATACAGTCTTCTTTGCTACCATTGTTTCTTCAAGCTCACATGGTTTTCTTTGTCAGGGGATACTCTTGCTGGCTAAGCCCTGCTCATCGTTCTAC
The DNA here is from genome assembly GCF_023091745.1 of Budorcas taxicolor. Lineage (NCBI taxonomy): Eukaryota > Metazoa > Chordata > Mammalia > Artiodactyla > Bovidae > Budorcas > Budorcas taxicolor. The sequence continues at coordinate 43,153,357 of NC_068912.1, read as the reverse complement.
ATACTTCTGGATTCCCAGATAACTTGTGTCTGCTTCTTTCAGTTTGAGTCAGGGGCCCCTTTTCCTAGGCTCCTAAGCAAATCATGGTTATAGGGCTTTACTATTGGATTTCAGTTGTTTATTTTTCACATACTAAACTGGAAATTTCTTGAGGGACAGGAATTCTGTTTTATCTGTATATTTCTATCCTTTCTGTGTGTTTCATGTAGCTGACTTTTTCATTATCTGTGACAGGGCTAAGTCTTCTCTCCCTGTGAAGAAGCAGTTCTTTATTACTGGGGTTTTGACCAGAAGCCCAAGGCCTCTACTATTTATGAATTTATTTTTTGAAGTATTTGTACAGTGCCAAGGACTATGATTTTGTTTACTACTATTGGAAGGATATAATATTCAAGCATCATATAAAAGGTTATGCTGGATGTAAGAAAAGTTTGAGGAGTGAAAAATTAAGGCAAGAATTTTTGTAAATGAAAAGTATCAGGAAGGCTATTCCATGATTTTATGAAGATTTCCACAAAGGAAGAAAAAGTTAAGAGTTTGTTTTGAATATATATTTTTACAACTGGTATAGAAGAATTAACTATGATTCAGTGGTTATGCTAGCCTCATCAATTTATGTATCCTAAGTTCAGGAAATAATCCTTGAAAGTTTGCTTCTAAGAAGCAAAAAAAAAAAAAATTTCCCATGGTAGAAGGTAGATATTGCCATACTCCTTAGCGAATTGGTGTGTATAGATTTCTGGAATTTTAATTTTATTCATATATTTAAAAATTCACCAGATTTTTATTTTAAAATTTAACCTAGTTAGAAACATGGTTTAACCTAGTTTTCATTTGAATACTGGAAGTAAAAGCAAAAATAAACAAATGGGATCTAATTAAAATTAAAAGCTTCTGCACAACAAAGGAAAATATAAGCGAGGTGAAAAGACAGCCTTCTGAATGGGAGAAAATAATACCAAATGAAGCAACTGACAAACAACTAATCTCAAAAATATATAAGCAACTTATGCAGATCAATTCCAGAAAAATAAACTACCCAATCAAAAAATGGGCCAAAGAACTAAATAGACATTTCTCCAAAGAAGACGTATGGATGGCTAACAAACACATGAAAAGATGCTCAACATCACTCATTATTAGAGAAATGCAAATCAAAACCACAATGAGGTACCACTTCACACCAGTCAGAATGTCTGCGATCCAAAAGTCTGCAAGCAATAAATGCTGGAGAGGGTGTGGAGAAAAGGGAACCCTCTTACACTGTTGGTGGGAATGCAAACTAGTACAGCCACTATGGAGAAGCAATCCCACTGCTGGGCATACACACCGAGGAAACCAGAATTGAAAGAGACATGTGTACCCCAATGTTCATCGCAGCACTGTTTATAATAGCCAGGACATGGAAACAACCTAGATGTCCATCAGCAGATGAATGGATAAGAAAGCTGTGGTACATATACACAATGGAGTATTACTCAGCCGTTAAAAAGAATACATTTGAATCAGTTCTGATGAGATGGATGAAACTGGAGCTGATTATATAGAGTGAAGTAAGCCAGAAAGAAAAACACCAATACAATATACTAACACATATATATGGAATTTAGAAATATGGCAATGATGACCCTGTATGCAAGACAGCAAAAGAGACACAGATGTGTATAACGGACTTTTGGACTTAGAGGGAGAGGGAGAGGGTGGGATGATTTGGGAGAATGGCATTGTAACATGTATACTATCATGTAAGAATCGAATCGCCAGTCTTTGTCCGACGCAGGATACAGCATGCTTGGGGCTGGTGCACGGTGATGACCCAGAGAGATGTTATGGGGAGGGAGGTGGGAGGGGGGTTCATGTTTGGGAACTCATGTACACCCGTGGTGGATTCATGTCAATGTATGGCAAAACCAATACAGTATTGTAAAGTAAAATAAAGTAAAAATAAAAATTTAAAAAAAAAATAAAACAATGTTAGGAATGATGTTAGTCTTATATATGGACAAATTTTATATCTATACTAGCTATCTTTATCTAAATACTTATATCCATAAAAGCTGTCTCAGAAATTATATCTAAAGGCATTTTTTTTCTCTTTTGCTTTATTTGAAAAATATTGAAAAGTGAACAAAAGGTAAAGGAAAAATAAAACTTATTCTTTGAAAATAGGGTGAAAGTGAGTTGCTCAGTCGTGTCTGACTCTTTGCACCTCATGCACTATACAATCCTTGGAATTCTCCAGGCTAGAATACTGGAGTGGGTAGCCTTTCCATTCTCCAGGGGATCTTCCCAACCTAGGGATCAAACCCAGGTCTCCCACATTGCAGGCGGATTCTTTACCAGCTGAGCCACAAGGGAAGCCCAAGAATACTAGAATGGGTAGCCTATCCCTTCTCCAGTGGATCTTCCTGATCCAGGAATCAAACCAGGGTCTCCTGCATTGCAGGGGGATTCTTAACAACTGAGCTATCAGGGAAGCCTTGAAAGTAGGGTAGGATATTATATTTAAATAAAGATTGCCCCCCCTCAATCGTTCAGTTGCACCCTATGCTATTAAAATTTTGGCATTTCTTCTCCTGACTTCTAAAGGTGCTCCTGTTAAGACAGTGTAGTGATGTACTGCTTGCTGTCTTTTATGGTAACAACTTTAAGGATTCCTTTTCAGACTTACTCTATCTTCGTTCTGCTTTGATCTATATTTTTATTTATTTTCAAATCTTTTTTTTTTTTAACAAAGGCAAACAGCACATTGTTTTTTAAAAAAAGGCCCAAAGTGTAGACATTATGAAGTAGAAAGCAAAGTTTCCTTTGTTTCCATTCTTGAGGATAACTCCTTAATATTTTGGCATATAATCTTCCAAATAACTGTGAACTGTGAATTGTAACATTTTTCATTTTTTCCCCAAAAGACAGGATCACACTTTCCACACTCTGTCACTTAATTTTTCATTCACTAGTGTCTTGTTTCATGGCCGTTCTTCCCTGTCACCACATGTAAGGCCATCTCAGGCTTTTCTGACTGTGTAATATTTCACAGAATAGCTTTACTATAATTTAATAAACCTGTTGTCTACCATATGCCTCCATTATTTTACTGTTACAAATGATATTGTATCAAGCATGTTTATATCTTATACACAAGTGAATATTTCTGTAGTATGATGCCTAGGTATGGATTTGCTTGGTTGGAAGGGTTGCACATATAAACTTTGCCATAATTTAAAGGTTAACTTCTTCAAGATTCTCAACAATTTTAACCATAAACACTAACATTCTGATTTGGGAATAAACCTTGTTTAGAAGGAAAGATGGATTCCTTTCCTGAAGGCCCAGTGAGATAGGACATTTCAGGGAGGGTTGTTTTTCCTCTCACATTTTAACCTGAATTTTCTGTGATATGTGGAACTTTTGAGAGAAAGTATTACTGGGTCTTCCTGTTGCCTCAAGAAATAAATCTGTGTTCTTATTGGTGACATCTCCTTGATAATGTTATTATTTCATTACTTGTTGGTATTCCTTATGATGAACTATAATGTTTTTTAGTTGAATTCTAATCTGTACAGTATGATATAGTATGGAACTATGGGGGTGTGTGAAGGTGACCCCATCAATAAAAATAGTAGCCCAAAATTGTCATTTTGCTTACACATTTTAAATTATTTTCTTATAGCCTTAAAATAGTTGTAAATATGCCCTGTTTGAATAAAGGGAAGCTTGTAGATGAATGTCAACTACATTTTCTTTTTCCCAAAAGATAGCCAATTTGATTCTATAAACCTTATTTTTAGATCATAAGAATGGGTTTGTAAAGTTATACGTTCATGACTTTTTATGATACCACATACAATTAGGTGTGTGTTTAGTACTTTTTTAAGGTGATATCTCTGTCTAACTTAAGTTCATTCACCTTTATCTTTGAGTCCACTTCACTCCAGCTATTTTCACAGATGTATCAAATTGCTATTTTAGAAATATATTACAGATTTCAAATTAATATTTAAAGGAGAAATTAGCTCATAGTCTTTATTTCTGTGGAAGTTGTTCTAAGCATCTAAGAACCTTAAAAGTCAACCCATGTAGGGCTGTACAGACATATATTGAAAGAAGGGTGTTTGTATTTAATATAGAACTTTAATTTATTTTATCTTTCAGAAAATGACTTTATTTTCTTTATTCCAAGACTTCATAGTCTTTCTAGTCTGATTGCAAATATCTATCTGCTATATCTTTTTGTCTATGAGATGTCATATTTCTGAAGAGATGATAGTCATTTATTTTAAAAATTATTATTATTTTTTTTCCTTTTTCCAGGAAACAGGCATCACTGTGGGTCCAAGGAGACATTTTCCGATCCAAACTGAAAAATAGACCATCCAGTGAAGGAAGTATTAATAAAATTCTTTCTAGCTTGGATGATATGTCTATTGGTGGAAACTTATCTAAAATACAAAACATGGAGAGATTTGGAGAGGTGAGTTGTTTTCTAGGAAGATTTTCCTATCTCCCTAAGACTGACATTCTGCATTTCTTCGTTTTTCGATTGAACACACGTAACATAGCTGTATCTCTTCTCTAAATGATGACAGTACTAAATTTTTAGGTGTGGAGGCGCCACCTATAAGACAAGAATAAAAGCGAAGAAAGCAATTATCCTTACAAGAAAAAAAGCTGTAATTTAAGGAGTACAATTATAAAGGAATCTACTCTGGTTTGGAAACTGCTTGGTAAAGCAAAATTGAAAAGCAGACTTTCTATTTGAAAATGGAAATAGATATTAATCAGAAAAATCTTAATGTGATAATTGGATAGTACATACCACAAATGATACATTGCAACCTCAAATACATGATTTCTAAAGTAAGTCCAGAGTTGAAAGCATAACCAGGGGCAACTTTTTTTTTTTTTTTTTTTTTTTGAGACTCCAGTAGAAGCAAACCACTTTAAATAGTTGACATACATAGTCTGATTTAATCTGTATAACTAGAGATCAGGTGAGTTAGGGAACATTATCTCTATGTTATAATAAGGAAATTGAATATTAGAGAAATTCTAATCTTAGCGTTAAAAATGTAATTCAATCCAGGTCTACCTGATTTTAAATCTGTATTTTTTTTATTATACCTCCTACCTCTGAAAAAAAATGGTAGTGATTAACTAAGAATTAGGCTCATGGGCATTCTTGGAACTAAAAACAACCTGGAAATAATTTGTTCTAATTTCTTACCTTGTGTGGATCAGAAACCTGAGTTGCATAAAATTCTATACTTGCTCAAGGTTACAGAGTTGTTAAGCAGTGGAACCACCTTCAGAGCAGGTAGTCTAGCTGCTAGTTTAGCTTTTTCTATCACAATATGACTACGGGCTTCCCAGATGGCTCAATGATAAAGAATCCACCTTCCCATAGGAGATGTGGATTGATTCCTGGTTCGGGAAGATCCCCTGGAGGAGGAAATGGCAACCCACTCCAGTGCTCTTGCCTATAAAAGTCCATGGACAGAGAAGCCTGGTGGGCTACCATCCATGGGGTCGCAAAAAATCAAACATAACAGAGTGAGCATGTGCTCACGCATCACAGTATTGACTAAGGCGAAGGTAAGCACCTGGTTTATATTTATTTTTGTCCCTAAAGGGGCAGGAAAGCTATTAAAATAGTTAAGCAGCAAGTGCAGATGTAAATTCTTTTAGGCAGTGACAAGGGCCTTGAACAGGCTTAGCCCTTGAGGATGGAAGGAATGTATCATAGCTCTGTTAGGTCAGCAGTTGGCAACCCAAACAGATTTGTTTTTTTCCTTTCACCAGGAAAGATAATGAGAGTGTGTGGAGATAGGGAGAGTGTTTTCCTCAAGAGGAAGGATGGAGGCTGCTGGAGGAACTGAGCTTTCAAGCCTGTGGTCTGCTCTCCAGGACAGTCACCAATGAAGTGGCTGAGTTTAGGGTTTGACCAGGCGTAAATCTTTTTAGCCAAGGTCGCGTTGACATTCAGAGCCTTTGGAGACCTTTTCTTGTCTTTGTGTTATAGTTTGACCTTTTCAAAGCAAACAGGATATGGAATGTCATTTTAGTGAGATAATATAGCTAAACGAGAACACTTTGTTGTTCTGGTCAGCATTTCTTCTTCAGGTTGAGTTCAAGTAAATAAGACTTTTGAGTTATGACTTCTGAAGAGGTACATGTGAAACCTGTCCATCTATCTAAGAAATACATTTATCTTGCAGAAACATAATGCTTTTACTATTATAATCTGTATTAAATTGACATCTGATAGTTAGAACATTTGTTCTCATACTTTTTTTGGAACCCAATTTGTTGAACTTGAGATCAGTGAACATTGATTTATCACTGAAAGGATGATGAATGCAATATGATTGAAATTTAAAATATCAGTTTTAAATATGAACATATATTCAGATGTTAGCTGTTTTACCTCCTTCCTCTTTTCAAAACCCCTCAAATTAATTACTTTAGTTCTCATTCAGAAGTGCTGTTAGTTTTGAAAGAAGAGGACAGAAATGAAAGGGTTCAGAACTACTAGGGAATGATGGTGTGGTTAAGATTGTAGGCATGACATATCTATGGGTTTATAGTTAGCTGGCCACTTTATAGTTAGCTGATGCTTTGTGTAAATACCTCTTATGATCCTCAGTCTTTTTATTGCCATGCTTATCTGGTGCTGTCTCCATGAATATGGGGAGTTAGTTTACTCAAGTGAGTGTATATGAGTTAGTGATTTCTTTATCATTCTTGTAATTGGGAAAATAAGAATGCTGCAGAAGTTTTAATAATGTGTTTCAAGTTCTATACCAACATTCAGGACAGAAGCCCATGGAAACCCTGGATATATTTAGTTTATGTACAAAGAAATTGCAAAAGGCAATAATCTTCTAAAGGTGTTTTTATTTTTTAAAGTCAGAAAGCAGAAATAGCAAATTACCTTTTGATTTCCAGGCCTACAGGAGTTTTCCTGTGATTGGTCATTAGGAAGCTTAGGAAACTCCATCGTTACCTGATTTGGAGAGCTTGAATGTGTAGCTTTCCAGTGCTTACAGGGTGAATAAAAGGAAAATAATCAGAAGTATCAACTGGAATGATTCGGGCCATAGTAATGGAATAGGCTATGGCTTTAATGACTTCTCTTGGTCCACTCAGAGTTAGGAGAAACCTTTTAAAGACAGAGGTTTTACCTTCATAGAGCCTGGTTGTTAGTACTGGCTAGGCGCTATGAAATGTACTCAGCAGAGATATGTGGGTCTGGAGTGGGCTCCCTGTCCCATTGCCCCTGGTTTTGCGCGGTCCTTTTCCTCATGTTCCTTTCTCTCCTTCCTTGCTGGGTGCAATTCTTTATAAAGATGGAGGCGTCTATCTCTCTGCCTTCATCATAATTCTACTCCTAGCCCCACAGGGACTTTGTAAATATTACCTGAATGAACAAAGACCGACAGTTTCACAGAAAACGAATAAGAATACAGACATGAAATTGGGAATAATAATTCAAACTATCCAAGGGTTGCACATACTCAAATACAAAATAGTACCAGTGATAAGTGCTCATTTTGATCATCAGTGTCCTTAGGATCCGTTGTGCATTGGGCTTATAAAAAATGGCTTTAAGGGACTTCCCTGGAGGTCCAGTGGTTGGGACTTCACCTTCCAATGCAACGGGTGTGTGTTCGGTCCCTGGTTGGGGAGCTGATATGCCACATGCCTCCTGACCAAAAAACCAAAGCATAAATCAGAAATAATACTGTAACAAATTCAGTAAAAACTTTAAAAAATGGTTTCAAAAAGATGAAATTTAATGCACCTTATTTAAAGTGCCAGATAAATAAGGAGTTAAATGAGCTTACAGGGCAACAACAATAGCAACATACACAGTGCCTACTATGTGCCTGGCAGTGTTCTAAGCACTTAACATGGATTAAATTTAGTCCTTACAACAGCAGTATGGAATAGGCACCTTTACTAGGTCCATTTTACAGATGACGTAACTGAGGCAGAGGAAGCCACCTGCCCAACATCACAAAGTAGGGTGGAGCTGTCATTTGAACCCAGGGGCTCAGGCTCCAGAGTTAGCCCCTGACCCTGAGGCCTCTCACTGTACCCCGCTGCCTGTCCACGGGTTCTTTTGTGTGGCTCTAGTACGTAGCCAGCCTGTCCTCAGAAATTCCTCTGGAGTCACTATTGTTTCTATCCTTTTCTTTCCCTACTCCAGGGTGATGGTCCAGTATTAGCACATCAGTCAGTATATACTCTTGACTTAGAGATATTAATTAGACACAGGTGCTGCTGATGTTTGGCCGAGTTCACATAAATTGACAATCAGATAAGCGAGAATGTGGTGCTTTAATTACCTCACTCAGTTACTATGATTATAAATATCCCCGTGAACAGGGTATATCTTAGAAATCTATGAAATACAAATTGAATCTCTAAGGGCCTACCTTTAAGCACCTTTCTTTCTACTTGTAGGTCCACTGAGACATTCCAGGTCCAATCTGAGAGTTGCTGGGGTCCACCAGAGGCTGTTAGTCAGGGAGATTCACCGTTAGGGGAGCTCACCCTGGCTGTGCTGTTGAAGAGGTGCTGGTGTCTGTGTGTGGCTAGAGGTGGAAGGTCACAAGGCAGTGGTCCAGGTGATAGAGGTCTGAACCAGTGGCAGGAAAAAGGAGGAAAGATGAATCTGGGTTGTTTTTGGTCAGTCAACCAGTCATGTCTGACTCTTTGCGACCCCACGGATTCCAGCATGCTAGGCTTCCCTGTCCTTCACCATCTCCTGGAGCTTGCTCAAATTCATGTCCATTGAGTCAGTGATGCCATCCGACCATCTTGTCCTCTGGTGTCGCCTTTTTCTACCTTCAATCTTCCCCAGCATCAGGGATGAGTTAGGGGGGCTCTGATAAATCCAAATTTTTTATTGATCAGAGGCAACTTATGAAGATGACCTCTTTGCCTTTCCCCCAACTTTTATATCTCATAGGTTTAACATCTGAGAACTGGAAAGAATTTTAGAGATGACCCAGTCATTTTTCCTGGCCAAATCATTTAAATCTGCAAAAAATGCTATTTTCGTCTTTTTCTTTCGGTCCCTTGACTTCTATTTTTACTTGTTTCTATTTCAAACTCTCCTTTTATGTCATTTTTCTATTATAACTCTTCCATCTTATTCCATAGTGTGCTATATTTCATCTAAAAGATCTTTTCTTAATGGCTTACACGATGGCCTCCCTAGTAGCTTTCTCTGTTTTATTAATATGTTGGTCAGTAATTTATCTAACTGAAATCTGTGGGCACAATTTATTTTATTTTGGTTTTCATCTTGTCTGTATATAGTGGATAAATGGTAGAATCAAGTACATCTTCATATTTTATGCTGCTATTTGCTCTTTAGCTAGACCATCACCTGTAAATAAGAATATCTTTTTCAAAATTTTTTATATTAATTTATTTTATATTGAAGAATAATTGCTTTACAGAATTTTGCTGTTTCCTGTCAAACCTCATCATGAATCAGCCATAGATATACATATATCTCCTCCCTTTTGAACCTCCCTCCCATCTCCCTCCCCATTCCACCCCTCTAGGTTGATACAGAGCCCCTGTTTGAGTTTCTTGAGTCAAACATCAAATTCTCGTTGGCTATCTGTTTTACATATGGTAATGTAAGTTTCCATGTTACTCTTTCCATACATCTCATCCTCTCCTCCCCTCTCCCCATGTCCATAAGTCTATTCTCTATGTCTTTTTCTCCATTGTTGGCCTGTAAATAAATTCTTCAGTACCGTTTTTTTAGATTCCATATATATGCATTAGAATATGGTATTTATCTTTCTCTTTCTGACTCACTTCACTCTGTATAATAGGTTCTAGGTTCATCCGCCTCATTAGAACTGACTGAAATGCATTTCTTTTTATGGCTGAGTAATATTCCATTGTGTATCTGTACCACAACTTCATCTGCTGATGAACATCTAGGTTGCTTCCGTGTTCTAGTGATTGTAAGTTATGCTGCATTGAACATTGGGATACACGTGTCTCTTTCAATTTTGGTTTCCTCAGGGCGTATGCTTATCAGTGGGATTACTGGGTCATATGGTGGCTTTATTCTTAGTCTTTTAAGGAATCTCCACACCGTCTTCCATAGTGGCTGTATCAATTTACATTTCCACCAACAGTGCAAGAGCATTCCCTTTTCTCCACACCTTCTCCAGCATTCATTGTTTGTAGACTTTGATGAGGGCCATTCTGACCGGTGTGAGGTGATATCTCATTGTAGTTTTGATTTGCATTTCTCTAATAATGAGCAATGTTGAGCATCTTTTCATGTGTTTGTTAGCCATCTGTGTATGTTCTTTGGAGAAGTGTCTGTTTAGGTCTTTTTCCCACTTTTTGATTGGGTTGTGTGCTCTTCTGGTATTGAGTTGTGTGAGGTGTTTGTATATTTTGGAAATGGTTTGTCAGTCTTTTCGTTTGCTATTATTTTCTCCCATTCTGAGGATTGTCTTCTCACCTTGCTTATAGATTCCTTTGCTGTGCAAAAGCTTTTAAGTTCAATTAGGTCACACTTGTTTACATTTGTTTTTATTTCCATTACTCTAGGAGGAGGGTCATAGAGGATCTTGCTTTGATTATGTCATTGAGTGTTCTGCCTGTGTTTTCCTCTAAGAGTTTTATAGTTTCTGATCTTACATTTAGGTCTTTAATCCACTTTATCTTTGTGTATGGTGTTAGGAAGTATTCTAATTTCATTCTTTTACATGGAGCTGTCTGGTTTTCCCATCACCATTTATTGAAGAGGCTGTCTTTGCCCATTGTATATTCTTGCCTCCTTTGTCAAAAATAGGGTACCCAGAGGTGCATGGGTTTATCTCTGGGCTTTCTATCTTGTTCCATTGGTCTACAATTTTTGTGCCAGTACCATACTGTGTTGATGACTGTAGCTTTGTAGTATAACCTAAAGTCAAGAAGGTGATTCCTCCAGCTCCATTCTTCTTTGTCAAGACTGCTTTGGCTATTCAGGGTCTTTTGTATTTCCATATGAATTGTGAAATTTTTTGTTCTAGTTCTGTGAAAAATGCCATTGGTAATTTGATAGGGATCGCATTGAACCTGCAGATTGTGTTTGGTAGTATAGTCATTTTCACAATATTGGTTCCTCCTACCCAGGAACATGGAATGTCCCTCCATCTGTTTATGTCATCTTTGATTTCTTTCATTAGCAGCTTATAATTTTTTGTGTACAGTTCTTTTGTCTTTAGGTAAGTTTATTCCTATATATTTAATTCTTTTTGTTGCAGTGGTGAATGGGATTGATTCCTTAATTTCTCCTTCTGATTTTTCATTGTTAGTATATAGAAATACAAGTGATTTCTGTGTATTGATTTTGTATCCTGCAACTTTGCTAAATTCACTGATTAGCTCTAGTAATTTTCTGTTACCATCTTTAGGGTTTCCTATGTACAGTATCATGTCATCTGTAAGCAGTGAGAGTTTTACTTCTTCTTTTCTGAACTGGATTCCTTTTATTTCTTTTCTTCTCAGATTGCTGTAGCTAGGGCTTCCAGAACTATGTTGAATAATAATGGTAAAAATGGACCCCCTTGTCTTGTTCCTGCTCTTAGGGGGAGTGTTTCAGTTTTTCACCACTGAGAATAATGTTTGCTGTATGCTAATCATATATGGCCATTACTGTGTTGAGGTAGGTTCCTTCTATGCCCATTTTTTGAAGAGTTTTAATCATAAATAGGTGCTGAATTTTGTCAAAGCTTTTCTATTGAGATTATCATATGGTTTTTATCTTCCAATTTGTTAATATGGTATATCACATTGATTGATTTGCATATATTGAAGAATCCTTGCATCCCTGGAATAAACCCAACTTGATTATCATGTATGAGCTTTTGGATGTGTTGCTGAATTCTGTTTGCTAAAATTTTGTTTAGGATTGTTGCATCTACGTTCGTTAGTGATATGGGGGTGTAGTTTTCTTTCTGTGTGTTGTCTTTGTCTGGTTTTGTTATCAGGGTGATGGTGGCCTTGTAGAATGAGTTTGGAAGTGTTCCTTCCTCTGCAATTTTTTGAAAGAGTTTTAGAAGGATAGGCATTAGCTCTTCTCTAAATATTTAATAGAATTCTCCTGTGAAGCCACCTGGTCCTGGGCTTTTGTTTTTTGGGAGATTTTTTTTTTTTAATCACAGCTTCAATTTCAGTGCTTGTAATTGGGTTGTTCATAATTTCTATTTCTTCCCGGTTCAGTCCTGGAAGATTGAACTTTTCTAACAATCTGTCCATTTCTTCCAGGTCATCCATTTTATTGCCATATAGTTGTTCATAATAGTCTCTTATAATCCTATGTATTTCTGCATTGTCTGTTGTAACCTCTCCTTTTTCATTTCTAATTTTGTTGATTTGATTCTTCTCTCTTTTTTTTCTTGATGAGTCTGGCTAAAGGTCTGTCAATTTTGTTTATCTTCTAAAAGAACCAGCTTTTAGTTCTGTTAATCTTTACTATTGTTTCTTTCATTTCTTTTTCATTTATTTCTGCTCAGATCTTTATGGTTTCTTTCCTTCTACTAATTTGAAGGGTGTTTTTTGTTCTTCTTTTTCTGGTTGTTTTAGGTGTAAAGTTAGGTTGTCTGTTTGATGTTTTTCTTGTTTCTTGGGGTAGGATTGTATTCCTATAAACCTCCCTCTTAGAACTGCTTTTGCTGCTTCCCATAGGTTTTGAGTTGTCATGTTTTTATTGCCATTTGTTTCTAGAAAATTTTTTGAGTTCCCTTTTGATTTCTTCAGTAACCTGTTGGTTATTTAGAAACGTGTTGTTAGCTTCCATGTATTTGTGTTTCTTACACTTTTCTTCCTGTAATTGATATCTAGTCTCATAGCATTGTGGTTGGAGAAGATGCTTGATACAATTTCAGTTTTCTTAAATTTACTGAGGTTTGATTTGTGACCCAAGATGTGGTCTATCCTGGAGAGTGTTCCATGTACACTTGAGAAGAAGATGTATTCTCCTGCATTTGGATGAAATGTCCTGAAGATATCAATGAGATCCATCTCATCTAATGCATCACTTAAGATTTGTGTTTGCTTATTAATTTTCTGTTTTGATGATCTGTCTGTTGGTGTGAGTGGGGTATTAAAGTCACCTAGTATTAATGTGTTACTGTCAGTTTCTCCTTTTATGTCTGTTAGTGTTTGTCTAATGTATTGAGGTGCTCCTATTTTGGGTGCTTAGAAATTTACAGTTCTTATGTCTTCCTCTTGCATTGATTGATCCCTTGATAATTATGTAGAATCCTTCCTTATCTCTTGTAATCTTCTTTATTTTAAGGTCTATTTTGTCTGATAAGAAGATTGCTACTCCAGGTTTTTTTGCTTCCCATTTGCATGGAATATATTTTTCTGTCCTCTCACTTTCAGTCTATATGTCTCTTGAGATCTGAAGTTGGTTTCTTGTAGACAGCATATATATGGGTCTTGTTTTTGTATTCATTCAGCCAATCTGTGTCTTTTGATTGGAGCATTTAACCCATTTACATTTAAAGTAATTATTGATATATATGTTCCTCTTCCATTTTCTTAGTTGTTTGGGGTTGATTTTGTAGGTCTTTGTTCTTCTCTTGTATTTCTTGACTATATAAGTCCCTTTAATATTTGTTGTAAAGCTGGTTTGGTGGTACTTTTGCTTGTCTGAAAAGCTTTTTATTTCTCCGTCACTTCTGAATGATATCCCTGCTGGGCCCAGTAATCTTGGTTGTAGGTTTTTCCCTTTCAGTGCTTTAAATATATCCTGCCATTACCTTCTGGCCTTCAGAGTTTCTGGTGAAAGATCAGCTGTTAAACGTATGGGGTTTCCCTTGTATGTTACTTGTTGCTTCTCCCTTGCTGCTTTTAATATTCTTTGTTTGTGTTTAGTCTTTGTTAGTTAGTTTGATTAGTATGTGTCTTGGTGTGTTTCTCCTGGGGTTTGCTGTATGGGACTCTTTGTGCCTCTTGGACTTGATTGAATATTTCCTTTTTCATGTTGGGGAAATTTTAAACTATAATCTCTTCAAAAATTTTCTCATCCCCTTTCTTTTTCTCTTCTTCTGGGACCCCTATTATTCAAATGTTGGTGCATTTGATTTGATTAGGTCTCTGAGACTGTCCTCAGCTCTTTTCATTCTTTGTTCTTTATTCTGCTCTTCAGAAGTTAGTTCCACCATTTTATCTTCCAGCTCACTGATTTGTTCTTCTGCTTCAGATATTCTACTGTTGATTCCTTCTAGAGTATTTTTAATTTCAGTAATTGTGTTATTTGTCTCTGTATGTTTATTCTTTAATTCTTCTAGGTCTTTGTTAATTGATTCTTGCATTTTCTCCATTTTGTTTTCAAAGTTTTTGATCACCTTTACTATCATTATTCTGAATTCTTTTTCAGGTTGTTTGCCTGTTTCCTCTTCATTTATTTGGACTTCTGTGTTCCAAGTTTATTGCTTCATTTGTGCAGTATTTCTCTGCCTTTTCTTTTTTTTTTTAACTTATTGTGTTTGAGGTCACAATATTAACTTATTGTGTTTGAAGCCTTTTTCCCAGGCTTCAAGGACAGTTGAATTCTTTCCTTGAAGAAGGTTGAATTCTGTCTTCTGTTTGGTTTCTGCCCTCCTAAGGCTGGTCTGGTGGTTTGTGTAAGCTTCACATAGGGTGAGATTTGTGCTGCGTTTTTGCTTATTGTTTGTTTTTCCTCTGATGGGCAAGGCTGAGTGAGGTGGTAATCCTGTCTGCTGATGTATTTTTGCTTTGTCTGTTGTTTAGATGGGTATCCTGCACAGGGTGCTGCTGCTGGTTGGGTGATGCCGGGTTTTGTATTCGAGTGCTTTCCTTTGTGTGAGTTCTCACTATTCAATACTCCCTAGGGTTAGTTCTCTGGTAGTCTGGGGTTTGGGAGTCAGTGCTCCTACTCCAAAGGCTCAGGGCTTGAACTCTGTGCTGCTGCTCAGCAGCAGGCACAGTGGCCCCAGTGGCATGGCTGCCCACTCCCACTGCCCACTGCCATCCAAGAATATCTTTTAAAATGCTCCTTCCTCATGTGTTTTAGTTGACTCTCATTTTCCTGTCTTTATGTAAGGCAGGCTGGTATCCAAATGAAAAGCTGCTGATGCTCAGACCTTCAGGAGTCCAACAGGGAGCCTAAGAGCAGACCGCTTTCCTTGGGAGCCAAAACACAAGGTCTTCCCTGGGCTAGGCTTCTCACCATCACCAGCAACCATGTGGCTTTGTTTCAGGGGATTTGCTGCTCCTAGAGCAGCTGAGAGCAGGGAGTAGGGGTTGCACTGAGACTCTGGAGAGATGGGCTGAAGCCCGATAGCACAGGGAGGGCTGGGTTAGCCTTTGTTGTTTGTGACTGTTCATCATTAGTCATCGTGAGGAGTGAATTTGGTATAAAGAGTGAGGTCTAACAGTACCCAATCAGAAACAGCCTCAGAATCCCCCAGGTCTGTCAGTTCTTGGGATTGAGTTACGCCTCATGACAAATGGAGCTGTATTTTCTAATACATTTTCCCCCACGCAGGTGCTTATGACCCAGCATGTGCTGCGCTTGTGCTCAGTTGTATCCTACTCTTAGCAACTCCATGGACTGTAGCCCACCAGGCTCCTCTTTCTGTGCAATTTTCCAGGCAGGAATACTGGAGTGGGTTGCCATTTTCTTCTCCAGGATATCTTCATGACCCAGGGATTAAACCCTCATCTGTTGCATCTCCTGCGTTGGCAGGCAGATTCTTCACCACTGTACCACCTGGAAAGCCCCCTAATTTATGTTATAGGTGCCCTAATAAGTACAGGGTTTGGTTATATTCCCATCTGCATGTCTTTCTCAGGGTTCCAGGAAGCTCAAATCCCCTTCTATATTAGCTTTTTGTTTCTTTCCAAAATATTTAAAAAATAAGTATAGTTCATTTACAATGTTCTGTTACTTTCTGCTGTCTAGCAAAATTATACATATGCTTGCATTCATTTTTTGCATTCTTTTCCATTACGGTTTGCAATAAGATATTGAATATACTTCTCTGTGCTATACCAGTGGGACCTTGTCATTTGTCCATTCTGTGTATAATAATTTGCATCTGCTAACCCCAGCCTCCCACTCCATCCCTCACATTCCATCCCAACCCCTTCCCCTTGGCGATCACCAGTCTCTTCTTTATGTCCATGATTCTGATTCTGTTTGGTAGATGGTTTCATTTGTGTCATATTTTAGATTCTACATATAAGTGATAACATATGGTGTTTGTCTTTCTCTTTCGGACTTACTTCATTTAGTGTGATAATTTCTAGTTGCATCCATTATCCAAAATAATATTGACATTATTTTGTTCTCTTTTATGACTGAGTAGTATTCTATTATGTATTTATCCATTCATCTGTTGATGGACATTTAGGTTGTTTCCATGTCTTGGCTATTGTCAGTAGTGCTGCTGTGAACATAAAGGTGTATGTATCTTTTTGAATTAAAGTTTTGTCAGTATACACCCAGGAGTGGGATTCCTGGATCATATGGTAATTCTATTTTTAGTTTTCTGAGGAAACCTCCATACTGATTTTCATAGTGGCTGCACCAACTTACATTCACACCAACAGTGTTGGAGGGTTCCCTCTTTCTCCACACACTGTCCAGCATTTGTTATTTGTAGATTTTTTGACAGTATGAGGTGGCATCTCATTGTAGTTTTGATTTGCATTTCTCTAATTAGCGATGTTGAGCATCTTTTCATGTGCCTGTTGGCCATCTGTATTTCTTCTTTGGAGAAATGTCCATTTAGTCTTCTGCTCATTTTTCAATCTGGTTGTTTGATATTTTGTTGTTGAGTTGGCTGATCTATTTGTGTGTTTTGGAAATTAAACCCTTGTCAGTTGCATCATTTGCAGATATTTTCTCCCATTCTGTAGGTTGTCTTTTTGCTTATGGTTTTCTTTGCTGTGCAAATCATGTAAGTTTGATTAGGCCCCATTTGTTTATTTTTGTTATCATTTCTACTGCCTTGGGAGACTGATTTAAGAAAACATTGGTACGATTTATGTCAGAGAATGTTTTGCCTATGACCTTTTCTAGGAGTTTTATGGTGTCTTGTCTTACATTTAAGTCTTTAAGTTATTTTGAGTTTATTTTTGTGTTTGACAAGAGGATATGTTCATTGATTTACATTCAACTGTCCAACTTTCCTAGCACCCTTTACTGAAGAAACTCTCTTTTCCCCATTGTATGTTCTTGGCTCCTTTGTCAAAGATTAACTGACCATAGGTGTGTGGGACTTTTTATTTAAATTAATTTTGTAATTTAATTTAAATGTGTTTTGAATAACGTTGTGTATAACTATTTTTGTCAAGAGTTTGAAGGCTGTTAATCATTTACTAAGAATTTTGTAGCTTATATGTTTTACCTTCTTCATCCTAAAAATGGGTAAAACTTTTTACAGTAGCCACAGAAATAAAATAAGGGGTGATAGATTGAGACCAAAAAAAATAAAATAAAATAAAAACTCCATGATTTAGATTTTAGCAGATTTTTTCAGACCTCTACTGTGTGTCCAGTTCTTTTCCCCTCCCTCTTCCTTCCCCAGGTCCTGGATTCCAAGCAGCTCTTCTTGCCTGGTCCAGTCTGTCATCTCTCATCAGACTACTGCTGTTCCTCCCCACCAGTCTTGATCTCTCTAATTTACTCACCTCATAGTAATCAACTAAGAGGAAATAATTGTGTCACATTCAAATGAGGGGTTTTGGTTTTTTTAATGTAAAGAACCCTCAAAAATCAACCTGAGAACTCCATGTACACAGATAAAATGGGAGTGCTTATGGTTGGTAAATATAAAAAAAATGTTCTACTTCCTTAGGAATAAAGAAAACACAGATGCTATTTATGCCTGTCAGGTTATGTGAGATTAAAGAAATGTATGTATGGTGTATTAGCAAGGGTTTGGGGGGTTAAAAAGCTCTTAAACATTGCTAGTTGGAATTTAAAATGTTGTAGTCTTTCTGGAGGCTGGTTTGATAATATATAGCAGGAGACTTTAATCTAGCAATTCCACTTCTATCCATTTATCTTCAGGCAGCAGTAATAGGATGGGTTCAAAAACCATGTGCTTGTGTAGAAGGATGTTTGTTGGAACTGTTTATAATGATGAAAGACAGAAAACAGCCTGGCCTAGGGCAAAATACATAAAATTTGATACATCTAGACAGTGGAATTTTATAGAGCCATAAAAATGATAATGTAGAGGATCTTAAAAATTTACCCTGAAACACTTCTACAGTACATTTAAGTGAAAAAGTAAGTTACAAAGCAGCATGTATAATTCAGCCTCTTTTTGTGAGGAAGAAATGTGTTGGTGGGGTATGTGTGCCACAGGGAAAGTCTGGAACACTATATGACAGAATGCTAGTGTGTTTCACTTTGAAGATAAGTATGTAGGTGGCTTTAATATTTTTTTTGAGACAATATTTATTGTAGTTTGTTGTTGCCTTTGACAAACAATTACTATGTGGTAAAATATATATATATTTTCTTTAGAAAAGTCATGGTTTCCTTCTCCAGAGGTTGAGAGCTGGGACTTAACATATAACGTTTTCTTTTTCTTTGAGAGCTAGTGTACTGAAGTAAACTCCTTAAGGAACTTCAGAAAAAAATGTGTTAATTCTGGGTAGTAAGGTACATGACTGGCTGTTTTATCATTTCCTTGTTTTCTGTGTGTTTAAAATGTATTATAATTAAAACAATGTTCACCTGTAAGATTTATAATTAAGTAGGAGAGATAAACTGGAGAAGGCAATGGCAACCCACTCCAGTGTTCTTGCTTGGAGAATCCCAGGGACAGAGGAGCCTAGTGGGCTGCCATCTGTGGGGTTGCACAGAGTCAGACATGGCCACACATAACTATACTATAAAAATAGTTTCTTTAACTGTATATTTTAAAATTAATTTTTATTTTTAAAAATCATGACAACAGTTTTTGAAATTTCAAAAGTATTAAATTCTGATAAAAAAGGAAGTCAATTCCCTATCCCACCTTGCTGTATTCCCAGACCCACTCTCAAAGGGGGAAAACCTTTAAGCAAATTATACTAATATTTTCCCTGTCATATTTCTAAATATCTTACAATAACACTATTTTAAAAAATTTATCAATTATGGGGATTTTCCTATTGTCTCCTGGTTATGGTGGACAAGAATAATTCTTCTACCTTGCAATTATCTTTACTCCTCCAGCTTCCCAATATGGTTATATTATAATTTTGGTTAAACCCAAATAATGTATACATTATTACTGTGCAAATATTGCTCACTGTTGAGCTTAATAGCCCACTATGACTGTTTCCCTTGTTGAAGCCCTCTTTTTTCCCTAGAGTTATTTGCTGTTTTTATTTGCATGGTTTTCTATATATTTGGGAAAACAGAATGTTACTCTGTGTACCGCCCCCCCCCCACCACAAATTGTGCCAAGCAATTTAAAAATTTCCAAAATCTCAACACAGCAAAAAAAAAATCTTACCAAGTCCATTCTTTTCCTGAGGACATTTATACCTTCCAACCTGGACTGTTCTCTAGTGCAGACATTGGAAGAAGGCAATGGCACTCCACTCTAGTACTCTTGCCTGGAAAATCCCATGGACGGAGGAGCCTGGTGGGCTGCAGTCCATGGGGTTGCCAAGAGTCGGATACGACTAAGCGACTTCATTTTCACTTTTCACTTTCCTGCATTGGAGAAGGAAATGGCAACCCACTCCAGTGTTCTTGCCTGGAGAATCCCAGGGACGGGGGAGCCTGGTGAGCTGCCGTTTATGGGGTCGCACAGAGTCGGACACGACTGAAGCAACTTAGCAGCAGCAGCAGCAGCAGTGCAGACATAGAGTTCTGACCCAAGACCTTCTCTTCACACTCTTCAGTTGGGTCCCTGATTTTCCTAGATCTCACATTGTCTTCTTTTTTCCCCTGAAGCACATCCTATAATAATTTTCCCAGAAAGAGCGTGTAAGAGGCAAATTTTTGTATCTTTGTTCTACCTTTACACTTGACAGATAGGTTGAATATTGCAGTTTCAAGTTGAGGATCACTTTCCTTAGACTTTTGAAGGCACTTCAGAGCTGGGAACACAAAGATCCTCCTTGTTGAATGAACAAGCGAGCCTTCCTGGCTTGCCCACAAAGACACTCATTAGACTGTGAAACTGATTGGGGTGAAGATCCTGTCAGGCTTTCCAGAAGCTTTCCTTGCCTATGTTATGGAGGCTTATAATGTGGGAGACCTGGGTTCGATCCCTTGGTTGGGAAGATCCCCTGGAGAAGGGAAAGGCTACCCACTCCAGTATTCTACCCTGAAGAATTCCATGGACTATGTAGTCCATGGGGTCACAAAGAGTTGGAGATGACCAAGCGACTTTCACTTTCATATACTTCTTGGTCCTCTTCATATTCTGGAGACTCTTGGCTGTGCTGTCCTTCCATCAGGAGCAAGTAACTCTTACCAACCCAGCATGCTGGGTGCTAGGTGAAGCTAAGCTCAACTTCTCAGATGTGCCATCCTGCTTGGAAGCCTAGCCTGCAGGCATGCCTGATCTCTATTCCTGCAGGCTTCCTTGGGTGAAAGTTGATTTACTCCCACTGGGACTGTATGGACAAAGATGAATAGTATAATTGATTTCTTGGGACTTTATAGGTAGACATATCTCAGTGACTCTAAGAGAACCCCCTGACTTTGAGGTTCCATGATCCCGTGACTGTTGAACTAATGTTTTTTGCCAGGATGTCCCTTCCTGTTGGCTTGGTTTGGCTTGCTTCACGTGTACTCCCTCTTTAAGACTCAGCTAAGGAATTGCTTCCTCTGGGAAGCTTTCATCTTCATTTCTTTTTCTTTCCTACTGGCTGTGTATTTCTTTTTCTTTTTTTTCTTTTGGCTGAGTATTTCCTTCATCTTTTTTCTTTTTTAAGATCAGAGCTTTAGTAATGAGGTGTAATCTTTTTACCCAAGACATGCCTACTAAGCTCCAGATGCATCCGTGGACCCCAACATAGGTGGCAAGGAAGAAAAAAGTGTTTTGATGCGGGAGTGGCCATCAAAAATGACTAGAATGTGACAGAGGGAAGTGTATTTTTGTACATCTTTCATCAAATAAGAATTCTAGCTTTTAAAAAGGAAAGGAGACTTATGGCTGGAAATGATCTTAGCAAATGCAAACCTTTTGACTTTTTTTCAGGTAAGGAAAAAACAAAATACAGTTTTTACAGTGCAAAGTTATTGTGCAATGGCATATATTTTAGAAAGAACATTGTATCTGAGGACAGAAAACCTGATTTTAAAATCATAGCTCTGTGATGAAGAGTTTAGGGGAGCTTGGGTAATATTCTTATCTTCCACTAGCACCTCCTTTTCTCATCTTTAAATTAAGGTTATCAGTGCCCTCCCTATCCCCAATCCCTGGGTTATGAGAATTAAATGTGAGCTGGCACACAAAAAGAACTAGTGTGGTACTTATATATTTATTTCCAACTATAAGACTTATTTCATCAGGCAACACACTTTTCCAGACTAGTAAGGTTTAACTCCTTTTGGAAGAATCTTGAGTGCTTTTACTAGTGTTAAATGATGTTAGTAAGTTACTGTATAGATATCCTAAGTTGTTTTATCTGTCACTTATATAAGCAAATTATGGAATTTGCAGTGATGGATTCTGGTAACTTCTGGAAAAATATTTGTACTGTATCTTTTGAGCCAGCTTATATCTAAGCTATATTCCAAAGTGTGATTTTGTCTGCAAGAAAGTCTCTGTCGTTGTGGTCCATTGCAACAAAGCTCCTTCTAAATTTACCGCAGCCATAATCATGCTTCTTTGATTTGGAATTTGACTAGTATATTTAATTGGTGATTAATACAATGTTCTTTAGTATATATGTGACCATTGCTGAATTTGTAGTGCTTTTATCCTTTTTAGAAAATCTATGTAAAATATATCCATATACAGAGATAATCTATAAGCGATTAAGAATTCTATATAAAGTAGAATTATTTGTAATGACCATTCTGTGGAACATGAATTTTTTTTTCAGAATAATTTAGAAGAGGATGAAGATGTGGAAATGAAAAATAGTATAACCCAGGGAGACAAACTACGTGCCTTAAAAAGTCAGAGACAGCCTCGTACCTCACCATCCTGTCCATTTAGGTAGATCTATTTTAAACTTTTAAGTTTATATTTTACCTCCATGTGTGGGTAGAATATTTAATGTCTTTTGGTTATCATTCTATAAGTACCATGTTTACCTCTCATTTTTTGGTTTATTACTATTTTGTGTTATTTATTATTCTAATGTTGTGGGGAGTAGATACATTTTAGAAGCTTATCGAAAGCAGCTGCTACATCTTAATTTCTGGAATTCCCCCTAAAATTGCCACGCTGTTGTTGGTTGTCTCTGGGACTCTGTTCAAAATTCTGTTGGGAATGCCACTCTTTTCCTGTGAATGGGCTGCTGCTTCTGTGGCGAATCCTCAGAGGTGTGCCAAGTGTTTGTATTTAATCTAGAGTGTGCAGAAAAGTATTGTATCCGAGCTTTTGGTATACCCTCCCTCGTTAGCATGACTTCCTATTTCTGGGAATTGAATAAGCAATTCTTGTCTGTTAAGTTACAAACAATCTTGGTTTGGAGATCTGAAATTACTCATCAGAATCAGCTGGTGGGACTTAACTTCAGATCACAACCTTTGAAATCTTTTGCTAATTCAGACTAAGTGGAAGAAGTAAAGCTTCAGAATTAATGGAGGTTCAAAATCTCTAAATATCAAGATTCTTTATTGTAATGTAAGAGGTGGCAAGTCCACAAATGAATATCATGGGAAATGGTTATTTTCCTTTGACTTTTAAGTGAGAGAAATGCATAGCAAGAAGGCTGTTTTGCTGTGATAAATGTCAAGCAGACTACTCACAGAGAATTTAGTTTTATGTAATATCTGGGAGGATTATAACACTTAAGTCAAATTGGGTCTGTTCACACCATTATCTATGCTTTGAGTACTGGCTTCCTGCCCTGAAATATGAAGGGTCATATATATAGCTTGAAGTTGGGTAATTGTTTTATATAGTAAGATGGGGAGATGGAATAGAAAGTCTGGTACTTAGTGATGCTCACCAACTACCACTGAGAGGTTGAGGAAATGCAGATCTACCGACGAACTGCTATGGGGCCGGGAGTTATGCTAGGTACCTAGTTTGGACATGAGGATTAACTGAGTAAACACAAAAGGTTGCACCGTTACCCACATTTGTGTTTTTGCTTGAGATTAGAGAGGGTAAATCGCTCCCTAGCTGGTATTCAAACCCCGCACTGTTCAAAGTCCATATTCCTTTCACTGTATATAGTGTCTTAGTGAGAGTTTCTTCAAGATCAGTAAATATATTCCCAATCTTTGTTATTCACCATTTTTCCTTGAAACGCTAAGAAAGTGCTTTATATTAATTAAAGTTAATTTCAAACAGATTTATATTTGATTTGTAAGAAGCCACAAGTTGGAGGAAGGGATAAGTTGGGGTATAACTTGGCCAATAAAATGGCAAAAGAAACAAGAGAAGCTTCACTAAACTTCAGAAGGTTCATTCCAAGATGGTGTTTATCTCTTTCTTTTCATCCTTAGAAATTTTCTCATTTTTCTGAATATAATTTTTCTTAACAGCATCATGGCCCCATCATCAAACTTTTTTTTCCCCTCACTCTGAATAGATGCAGTACCAGCTTCTAATGAAAAAGAATTTTACTGTAAATGAAATTCAAGATGAAACAAAATGACTAAAATGGATTTTCCACTGGCTTTAGGACTTATAAAGTAAATAAGTACTAATATCCATTTGCAAGGTCTATCCCTCTTGCCCATGTAATAATTTTGCTGGTCTGACTCCAGAGGATGTGGCTTTTGGTCTTGGCTTAAATGTGTGACCCTGGTGATGAGTGAACATTTGTCTTTGGTTTCTGTAGGTTGGAGGATATGAAAGGGCATCCAAGAGCAGTGTCCCAGCCTTCCAGGTACTGTCAACCAAGTTGAATTTCTAGTAGATTATAGGCAAATGCTACCCTTTAGATGGGACTCCCCAGGTGGCTCAGTGGTAAAGAATATGCCTGCCGAGACATTAAGAGATATATGAGATGGGGGTTCTATTCCTGGGTTGAGAGAAGGAAATGGCAACCCACTCCAGTGTTCTTGCCCGGAAAATCCCCTGGACAGAGGAGCCTGCGGGCTACAGTTGGACATGATTGAGCACACACACGTCGCCACTAGGAGTGACCTGGGCCACTGAGAGCCATGGCCGTGGCAGAGACCTTGACCTATTCCTAGATTATGACCCTTTAGATACATTTCTCAACTTTAAGCCCATGGAAATAAGCTGCACACAGCTTTTCACTTTTAAAATTCCTTTGTTTCTGTTCCAGATGATTATAATGGCTTTATAGTTAATGCTCACGATGACTAAGAGTTTTGTTTTCCTGAGTTGCCTACAAGGCTGCATGGCTGTGGGAGTGATGCCAGTGTACCCTGTGTGCCCCGCATATGGTGGGGTCTCTCAGTAAACCAGAGTTGCTCTGCAACATGCCTTTCAAGCCTGTGATAGATTTTGCCTTGAATTTTTGACATTTCTGTTCTTCTTTCCTCCTATTTTTGCATGTGTCTGTTCCCTTCTTTTGTTTTCTAGTTTTATTTCCTTCCCGAGTCTCCATTAGAGGAGGAAACGTTAGTGTTTTTCTTTGGAAAAATGTTCCCCGAACACTTCCTGGTGGTCTCAGTGGTATCAGGATTGAGCATAGGCCTTGGTGAGGGTCGTAGAGATATTTGACCAAAACTGTCATCAACAGATGGGGAAAAAGCTAATACACTCCTTATCTCTGTTCTCATTCAGCTGTAGGTTTGGGGTTGGTTACTGGAGGCAGTTCTGATATGACCCAGACTTATCCAGAAGCTGGAGCTGCTTCCCTGTTCAACTTCTTCTGTCCTTAATTTAGAGGCAGACCATATTGTACGCTCCTGTTTGGAGGGAAGATGGTGAAAGGAAGGGTACAAGTAAAGCAGCTTTCCTGTAGCAGATAGGGAAAAGAGTCCTTCTTCATTAAGATATCTGTCCAGGACAAAACAGATTTGGCATTAAAACCATGACTGGGCCTTGACTGTCCAGACTTGGGTCAATTTGCCCTCTTTGTTCACTCAGCAGACATTTACTGAGCACCTTCTCTGAGCCTGGCACTGTGCTAGTCACTGGAAATTGAAGTGAGAGAAAGCTCTTTGCTCCTGATGGAGCTTATTTTGAGGAAAGTTTGATACTTTATCAAAATAATTCAAGATGGTATAAGTATCAAATAAATCAAGATGGTATAAGAGCTGTGATTTACTCTGAGAATATATGATGAAGCTGCATGCTGACCCCACCTGGGAATTCAGTGAAGGCTTGCTGTAAGAGGTAGCAGCTGATTGGACTATTATGAAAGGCTAAGCAATAGGAGTGAGTCAGATGGTGGTGGAAGAGAAAAGTGTGTGTGTGGGTGAGGTAAGGTCAGGGAAAACAGTGTATGTAAACTGGACAGGGGTATTGATGTCATCCATCCAGGTACCTCAGGGCATTTTATGTAGCTGGAGTAGAGGAATTGGTGGGAAAGTGTGGAGAATTGGAAAATAACAGATTGTAGAGGGTTTTATAAGCCGGGCCAAGAAGTTTAGCCTTTCTGGGCACTGAGGAAGTATTAAATGATTTAAATAGTGAATCGACATGATTAGATATCTTAGATTTTGCTAGAGGCTATTCAGAATGTTAGTTTCAAGGAATAAGATTAAAAGGGGCTACTAGGAGTAAGGGTAAGAAATAATGCTGCTTACCCCGGGCAGCTGCAGACTGGAAAGGAGAGGAGAGATTTAAAATATAGAAAAGTAGAATCTAAGGACTCGGGAGGGATGAACGCCAGTCCAAGGGAGGGAAGTGATCATGGTTACCACGGGACTTTGGTCCCTGCATTTAAATCCCAGCTCTGCCTTTTCTTATTCGCTGAGAGGCTTTGAATGAGGAGCTTTTGCTCCTCCATTTCCTGACTTGCAAAGTGCAGTCTTCGCCTCCCTTGCAGGGTTGTTGTGAGGGTGAGCTGAGTTAATGCCTGCTAGGTCTGAGATGAGCGCCCAGCTCAGAGTGAGGGCTGCGTCAGTGCCGGCTGCTGTTATTAGGACCTGACCTGATCTGTTTAACATTTGTGAGTTTACTTTGTCCTGGTTGATGGCTGAATGTTACGATAACACAGTTCCTGTGTGATTCTTTGCCCGTTTTCCCCCACAAAGATTGAGTTCTTCCCCTCAAGGATCTGCATCTACTTTGAAGACCTCGAAAGTGGCTTTGTCCCCTTCTGTGACGGCCAAGAGGATAAACAGAGGCTCTGTATCCTCAGGCGCCAGTGTAAGAAGGTAATTTTTCTCTCTTCTCCCGAGGCACTGCAGGAGGAAAGGGAAGGCAGCAGCAACTGCAAGTTTGTCTGAAGTTCGTCAGAGGGAGGGCACGGGAGGATGGAGGGGGGACCACCAATGGCTCTGTGACCCCCTAGGCTGCTGTTCCTGTCTTGAATTGTGGGCACAAGGCCGTGGAGGGAATGCTGTACAGCATGCCCTTCCACAGCAGGCCTACCATGATCCCGGGAACGGTGTTCAGTTGCACAGACTGATATTATATGATACTGTTGTCTCCTCCCTGATGCATAGGGGCAGAACTAAAGTAGTCAGGGACGTTTGATGTAGTCATAGGATTGAATATGTATTAATAGAAGTTACATCTTGTACTTAGGGCTGCTCTGTGCTCTCCCCTTACACAGTCTTATCATTTACTTCCTGTCTCAGGGCAAACAGCACCCCCACATATCCTATTTCAGGATCTCTGGTCAAAGTGAGCCTGGTGTAGAGTCTTAGCTGATTTTGACAGAGGAAGTTGCCACGTATAACTAAAGGCCACATATTATAAGATCACCAAGAACTATTCTGTCACCATTTGCGTTGATCCGAACTGTCTGCATCACCTTCCCCTACTGTCCTGATTAATGTGTTTTACAAACATGAACGCTGCATGAGTATACATGGCTGTCTGTGTCCTCCCCGCCCCCACCTGTGTTTTTCATTCAGCTTTTCCATAAACTCCCGGCTAGCCAGTTCTCTAGGGAACTTGAATGCTGCAGCCGACGATCCAGAGAACAAAAGGACCACATCACCCTCCAAGATGGGTTTCATCGCCAACCCGTTCACCAACCTCTTGAACGGCAGCTCCCAGCCACCTGCCAGAAATTACCCTGAGCTCAACAACAACCAGTACAGCCGAAGTAGCAGCAGCAGTGGGGGTGCCCCAAGCAGTCAGCCGGGCCCCCACGGCGCTAAGACCACCGAGGAGCACTCCACCGCCCTGCGGCCCTCCTACACTGGCCTGTCTTCCTCCTCAGCAAGATTCCTGAGCCGATCAATCCCTGTAAGTTCGCAGACACCACCTCTTGGCCCTCAGAAACCTGAACGTGACTTCTGTGCCTTGGCTGGGACTGCAAGTTTGCAGACCCCCCCTCTTGGCCCTCAGAACCCTGAGCTCAACTTTTGTGCCTTGCCCTCCCAGCCAAGGCTGCCACCAAAGAAATTTAATAGCGCCAAGGAAGCCTTCTGATCTATGCCCCCCTCTGTGCGATGAAACTGTCTCTGCACACACATTCCGCTGGCTCCTCTTCAAGTAAATGCCAAGTTTCAACCTGGTTTTCTTTCCTCCTCCTTTTTCTTCTCCTCTTCCCTCTCCTTTGTGCGTGATGTCTCTAGGAAAGGAAGCAGCTTTCACTCCCTTTATCGTGGACCCTGTTGACTTCAGTTACTTTTCAGTCTCATTCTCCAATCACTCTGAGTATAGGATGCAAGGTCAGGGGCTGAGTCATATGACGGGCAGCATCTGCTGTGGTTGTGGTGGTATCCCGGCTTTTTCTACATTGTATATCACTGAATTTGGAGTATTTAAACATATAAGGTGCTGATGAGCAGCGGCTTCTCAGAAGTAACCATTTAAGCCTTTGACTATGTCACCTTCTGGCAGGAAACTGACCCAGAATTGATTAAATGGCAAATGGAGAGTGTTGATAAGGAAGGCTTATGGGTAGGTACCTGGGATGTAGGAGAGGGGAAGGCAGGGTAACAGGAAGATGTTTAAAATGAGCTCTCACTCTTCTAGAGACAGGATGAGGCTCTCCATACACATTTCACCCATGAGTTCTTCATTTCGGTCCCCAAGCCCAATTTTTAACCAGTAATCCTGTTCAGGTCAGTCGCTCAGTTGTGTCCGACTCTTTGCGACCCCATGAATTGCAGCACGCCACGCCTCCCTGTCCATCACCAATTCCCTGAGTTAAGTAAAATTTTGTTGATTCACCCCCCCTGTCAAGAATCACTTTAATCACATATGTTGATTGCTTCAAAGGGAATTGAGATGTACGGGAATGCAAGTTTTGATTCAAGAGAATGAGGACAAAATAGGAAGGAGAAATAGATCCCACACAAGGCAGTGTCAATCAGTATTAGAATGCCACCTTGCCTCGACTCAGGCACAAGCAAGCCCCTAGTGTTCTGGGAAGGCTGTGGTCCTGTGCCCCTCATGCCCACTGTTCTTCAGACACTTCCTTAGCCTTTATTACCCTGGGAAGGGGCTTCCCAGGTGGCGTTAGTGGTAAAGATCCCACCTGCCAATGCAGGAGACATAAGAGATGTGGGCTGGATCCCTGGGTCAGGAAGATCCCCTGGAGGAGGGCATGGCAACCCACTCCAGTATTGTTGCCTAGAGAATCCCATGGACCGAAGAGCCTGGCGCAGACTACAGTTCATGGGGTCTCAAAGAATCAGACATGCCTGAAGTGACGTTATCCTGGGGGAGGTGGATCTTTGCAGGGGAGGGAAGAGGAGGAGACATGCGGGCAGCAGTGGGCCTCTTAGGGCCTTTTGTGAAAACCCATACCCCACGGTATTAGCTACAGAGATCCACTTTCCTTATATGGCAGTTTAGAAACCACTTTTCTAATGTGAAGATGCAGTGTGTGTGTGTGTGTGTGTGTGTGTGTGTTGGACTCATTACTACTCCCATCCCTATCTCAGGCCTCTTTTCAAAGGTTTTTTTCCCACTCTGTACACCCACAGTCCTTTCTGGCACATATGATTCTCCCCACCTGATTTTATTCCCAATGATGTTTTTCAACTTTAGATTCCTATATAGACTATAGCCTCAGCTGACCCTATCCCTTAATTTGACTCTAATCCCACTAAGTTATGGGTACCCATGTATCAATAAAACTTAAATCCTTATAACTGGGATTAGATGGACAATGAAGTGTATTTACATTTTCATAACTAGGTTTACAAGTTATGTACTTCAGAACAGGAATTGAGTTCAGTCGATATTTTCATATACTGATTATGGGTCAGCCTCTTTTTTAGACCAGAGTATGAATCTTTCCATTTTCAGCAAAAGTGTTACACATGAAGATAATTACATGAATATCTTGCAGATTCTGTGGCTAAAGGTTTCGTGAACAGTAAGTCCCCTACATAAGAACTAGTTCCTTCTGAGAGTGCATTCACAAGTCCAGTTTGCTCCTAAGTACAACAAAGTTAGCTTAGGTGCCCAACTATGGATAATGCAATCAGCTCTCTAGTACTGTACTGTAATAGTTTATAATACTTTTCACACAAACATAAGAAACAAACACAAAAGATAAAACAGTTTCCATTTTACAGCACCATATCTTGCAAGTACAGTAGTACAGTACAACAGTACCGCTGGTATACAGGCATCAAGTAAACAGGCAGTAGGAATTACTGACTGAGGAGGGAGAGATGGGAGATGGAAGACTCGAAAGATAATCAGCAACAGAAGACAGAGGGCGAGATGCAGTTTCACTCACACCTTTGCGCTGATGGCACAGGTTCTGTTTCCTTGTTGGATTCAATTCTATCTGCTTTCTTGAAAAAACAATCCAGTGATGTGTGTAGTAGCTCTTTTTGTCTCGTCATAGATGACACGGCGGCACTAGACTGCATTCTGAAGGGCTGATGCAACCTTCCTGTACTGTTGTAGGTTGGGTCCTGGCCTCAAAAACTAACAGTGCCTCCTCAAAGAAAATCTCCTTGCCTTTTCCTGCATCGTGAATCTCTTCGGTTCTTCAATTACTTCTTCCTCTTGTCTCTCTTTGTCCTTTCTCTGGGCCTCCAAGTCCTGGTGCTTCTTAGCAGTACTAGCTACATCACCGCTGCTTTTATGCTTGCTTCTGGGCATCCTCGGCTTGAAATAAAGATACTGTACTACTGTACCCTATACAGTCCTGTTCAGTAAAGTACTTGAAAGTACAACCCCTTGTAGAAGATGCATGCATGGGACAATATGCGCCAGACACGTGAACTAACTTATGTGATTGGACATGCTAACGCACATTTGCGTCTTTGAAAGTTCGGAACTTGAAGATTCATATGTAGGGGACTTAACTGTAATCCACATTTATAGATGAATGCTTAGCTTGGCATTCAGCTTGGTATTCAATTAGGAATACCTAATTGGCAGATAGCTGAATACGTAGCAATACAAGCATTGGTAGTTTGATGAGAATACCATTCTGCTTGTTCTGGATCTGTTCTCCTCTTTTCTGTTGGCAGTGTGGGGACTGCCTAGCTCCCACGTTGGTCCCTCGAGCCACTCTGTCTATATAACTTAATTTTGTCTTCATTCCATATTTTGTTATTTTTCTTCACCTCTCCTCCTGTGCCTCATCCCTCTCCTGGCCCGAATAGAGTGATTTTCCAATAATGAAATAATGAAAGTAATACTCTGTGTTGGCAGCTGCTACCTCTTACCTTTTCTTCTTCTTAAATTTGTCACCTTATTGTAAAGAAAAGCATTTATAAATAGAATTGCCAGCAGGACAACATTTTCCTCCCTCTCACCCTCAGTAGGTGTCTTAGAGCCGATTTTCCTTCCTTCATCTTTGCCTAGAAAACCTCTGTGAGAGGGAGGGCTCCAAGCCCTCCCTACCCCTGCTGGCTCGCTGGCAGAAAGTCTAAATTAAGATGGAAATTCCCATTTTATGCAGAATAAAATAGGAGGTTGAGTGTTTTCCCTTTATTGTTTCAGTGCAGCTTTTGTAATTGTTACAGGTTTCTTGTCTAAATAAGATGGTCTTTCTTTCCAGTGCTTTTGAAGATGTAAGGCATAGGACTATATCACTCAGCAAAAAAATGTTTTTAAATCCTCAGGTAGGAAATGAAATCTAGATTGCAGTTTCCTCCCCCCACCTTTAAGAAAGACCCAGAAACTCCTAGGGAACGGGGGTTGCCGGGTATTTAGAGGGCGTCTAATATTTTAAAAGCTGCAATTAGCATCTCTTTTGAAAGCTGCAATTGCTTCTCACTTTGTGCAGCAGTTCAGCCCCCAGAAAAACGTGGAAATGATTTCCTTGTTCTGTCATTAAATGCTTTAACACAGAAAACAAGAACAAATGTTAAGGAATCCTTATGGTTGTGACAGAATTCTGAGAAGCAGATTTTATTTTTATTTATTTGGCCTGTTCTGTTCGTCTTGAGGTTTCTACTGACCAGCACAATGCACCAAGTTTCATTTGGGTTGACCCACTTACTGTAAAAAAATCAGTTTTCCCTCCTTGACATTCAGAGGAGTTTTCAAATCTTAAAAGAGTTGAAGGACGTGTGATTATGGTGTGGGTGGGGTGGAAGTATTTTATTAAATTGAAATTACTTGAGGTATCTGTCTTGAATATTTGCTCTATGTTATTTTTAAGAGACTTACCACTGAATTGCTAGTCATCTGCCTTGTCCTTGCCTGACCCTGCAAGTGTAGGTTAGGTCACCGTGTTTCCCCCGTAAGCCCTTGTACACCCTGCCTTGGTCTTGATTGTGATACTCAGACTCTCACTTTGCATTTTAATTATCTGTCCACTTATCTGTATGCTCCACTAGACTGTAAACTTTGTGAGAGCAGGGACGGTATCTTTGTTTTTTACTCTTTTATGCTCTGTGCCTTGCTTACAGTAGGCGCTCATCAAGTACTTCCTGAATATTATGGATGTTTAGATATTTAAATGAATGATTATGCTAAGAATTATTGCTTCCATTTTAAAGATAAATACCTTGAGGGTTTGAGAGTTTAAATATTTTGCCCTAGGTTGTACCACAAATATGTTGCAGAGCCATAATTTGCACCTAGATCACTTTGACTACAAAAAAGCATTTAAAAAGAATTATTTCATATCATATATATATAGGTGTTTAAAATAGAAGGATATCTAAAGGATATCTCTTTTTTTCAAGAAGGGTTAGGAAGTGCTGTAACGAAGGGGTAACATTTTAGTTGGGCTTTGGAAGATGAATAAGAGCCTTCTAGGAATCTAGTGATGAAAATATGAAGAGGAGGAATGGTCATTTCAGGCAATGGGAACTACAAGAACAGAGATAGAACCTTAGTACTGTAGTTCTTAGGTTCTAAAGACAAGTAGACCTGGGTTCAAATCTTGTCTCTACCATTTCCTTTCGGCAAGTACTTCCCTGGTGGCTCAGAGGTTAAAGTGTCTGCCTGGAATGCAGGAGACCCGGGTTCTATCCCTGTGTTGGGAAGATCCCCTGGAGAGGGAAATGGCAACCCACTCCAGTACTCTTGCCTGGAGAATCCCATGGAGGGAGGAGCCTGGTAGGCTACAGTCCATGGGGTCGCAAAGAGTTGGACACGACTGAGCGACTACACTTTCACTTTTGGCAAGTTACTTAACCTCTCTGAGCCTCAGTAAATGGGAATAATAATAATCAGGAGCATAACTAGGTTTTGTGCATCCTAAAACTTAAACAATTTGTTGGGACCTATTTAAGATAAAGAGTACAAACTATTTTTGTAAATTTTATAGACATATGACTGTGCTTTGAAAGGGGTTTGTGTGCCTGTGAGGCCTTAAAGCTAATGTGGTAATGATAATCTTTGTAATAGGGTGATCATTAATTGAGATAAGTCATCTGAAGTAGTTTATGCAGTGCATATACATAATGCTCAATAATTGTAGCTATAATTGTTTTAAGAGCAATGAGTGTTCAAGTGCAGCTGAAGCTTTAGGTGGTTACCTAAAATCAGGCTGGAAAAGTAAGCTGAAGCCCAACTAGGAGATGCATTTTGAGCTACTGGAACTGCGTTAGCAGGAGTGACTTGATCAGATCTGATTTGATGAAGATAATCCTGGCAATCATGGGGATGGGAGCTCTTGGTAGAAACCCTGAAGGCAGGAGCCCAGTTTGAGCCCTGTCTGCTGTCCCCAGTCCGCACTTCAACAATTGTCCTTGGGTATATTCTATGCTTTTCATAATGACCTGCATTTCAGTGCCCTATAGTACAGATACATTAAATAATATATGACCAACAACTAACATTTTTATTATGAATTTTAAATGGTATATTTATTTTTATAAATGGATACTTACCTACCTGAGGAAAAATTACGGTCTTTAGGAAACATTTTTTAATAATACTTGAGCATGAGGAGTTGTAAAATAATGTTTTCTAATAAAAATATATATATTCATGTTGGCAACAAAATTTTTTTATCACTTCTGTGTCAGGGGTTACATTAATTTTTGCTTTATGAGAACGGCCTTTTATTACAAGCTTTTATTGTATCGACTTCTAGAATATATAAACGTGAGATAAGTAGTCCTACAATAAGGTTCTTTTGAAAGCTGCTTTGGGTTTCGCCTATTAAAATCTTTTTTATGACTTCTAAAATTTTTATTAAGTAGTAGCTGACACTAAGCTTTGTTATTTACTTACGTGCTGATCTTCCAACATTTTAAGATCAGTCTCTTGGTGATGCTTCAGATTATGTCATGGTCATTCACTGTCTCTTGGAATTTTCCCGTTCTTCTCTATTCTGTTGCTTCCTCATCTTCTTTGTTGTGTTAGCCTTGCCGATGGTTTTCCTAACTCAGTCTTTTAAAAACATTTTAAATTAGAGGCTGATTGCTTGACAATGTTGTGTTAGTTTCTGCTGTACAACAAGGTTAATCAGCTACAAGTATACATGTGTCCTCGCTGTCTTGAGCCTCCCTGCCCCTCCTCCCTATCCCACCCTGCTGTGTTGTCACAGAGCGCCCAGCTCAGCCCCCTGTGCTATGCAGCTGTTTGCTGCTGGCTCTGTTTTACCCATGGCGGCGTATATCTGTCAGTACTGCTGCTCTCCCTTCATCCCACCCGCTCCTTCCCCTGCTGTGTCCACAAGCCCGTTCTCCACGTCTGCATCTTCAGTCCTGCCCTGCAAATCGATTCATCAGTACCATTTTTCTAGATTCCATATATATGCATTAATATATGTATTTGTTTTTCTCTTTCTGACTGACTTCACTCTGTGTAACCGGCTCTGGTTCATTCACCTGTGGCATTGCCTTAAACTTGATGCAGTTTTTCAGCCAAGAAGTACTAATACTGTCGAGATCTTGAGCTCGGTCTCAGTATTGAGCCACATCTTCGGCCTTCTTTGAG
The DNA here is from genome assembly GCF_023091745.1 of Budorcas taxicolor. Classification (NCBI taxonomy): domain Eukaryota; kingdom Metazoa; phylum Chordata; class Mammalia; order Artiodactyla; family Bovidae; genus Budorcas; species Budorcas taxicolor. The sequence continues at coordinate 43,118,795 of NC_068912.1, read as the reverse complement.
CATTGGTATTCTTCTATTCCCTTCCCAGGAGACTTGGAAATGTCAGTTGACAAAGCATTGATTTGTTCTGAGGTCAGCATGGTCCCAATAATGCCTTTAAATGTGCATAGATGTTATTTAGATACACACACTATTTGCAGACCATTGTGAGCCTTCTGATATTAATGAGGTCATCATCTGTGTGGGCTTTGGTATCCTCAGGTTCATTCTCTGATTGAAGGTTATTAGAGTGGAAAGAAAGGATATAAAAAAATAGTATGTTAGCTCAGCTGCTATAATAAAATACCCTAGACTAGCAGTCTATATGGAGAAGGCAATGGCACCCCACTCCAGTACTCTTGCCTGGAAAATCCCATGGACGGAGGAGCCTGGTAGGCTGCAGTCATGGGGTTGCTAAGAGTCGGACACGAGTGAGTGACTTCACTTTCACTTTTCACTTTCATGCGTTGGAGAAGGAAATGGCAACCCACTCCAGTGTTCTTGCCTGGAGAATCCCAGGGACGGGGGAGCCTGGTGGGCTGCCGTCTATGGGGTCGCACAGAGTCGGACACGATTGAAGCAACTCAGCTGCAGCAGCAGCAGCAGTCTATAAACAACAAGTCTATTTATCACAGTTCTGGAGGCTGAAAGTCAGAGATTGGGGGCCAGTGTGTTCAGGTTCAGGTGAGTATTCTCTTTTGGGCTGCAGACTGTCATCTTCTCATTGTATCCTCACGTAACTGTAAGAGGGTGACGAAGCTCTCTGAGTCCCTTTTATAAGAACGCCAGTCTCATTCATGAAGTCTCTGTTCTCATGACCTAATTACCTCCCCAAAGCTCTACTTCCTAATACCATCATATTGAGGAGTTTGGCTTTACCTTTTTTTTTTTTTAAAGATTTTTTTATGTGGACCATTTAAAAAATCTCTATTGACTTGTTTCTGTTTTATGTTTTGGATTTTGGGCTGCAAGGTATCCTAGCTCCCTGACCAGGGATCAAACCTTTTCCGCTTGAACTTTTTTTCTGTAGCCACGTCATCACTAGCCTCCAAAATTAGATCGGTTCAACCATCTCCTGTTTGCTTATAGTCTCTTCTGAGCTGTGCTGGAGAAAATCTCATGACTGTCAACTGATTCCATTTCAAATAAATTTCTAGTTTACCCAGACCCTTCGGTGCTCACGATGAGTTCACTTGGCCTGCCTTGACTTCCTTTCTCTTCCCTGCATTTGTTGTTCTGTCGCTGAGTTGTGTCCGACTCTTTGGGGCCTCATGGACCGCAGCACACCAGGCTTCCTTGTCCTCTGTCTCCCAGAGTTTGCTCAAACTCATGTCCACTGAGCCGGTGATGCCATCCAATTGTCTTGTTCTGTCGTCCCCTTCTCCTGCCTTCAATCTTTCCCAGCATCAGGGTCTTTTCCAATGAGTCATTGACTACTCCAAAACTTTTTCACATTCCTCATCAGCACAAATCCTCCAACCTCCAGAGGCTGAGAACATATAATTTTTCAGGAATAATTCTCCTTAACTGTTCTCTTTACTACCTCAAAGTATATCTGCATTTGACTTGTCCTTTTATTCCTTTTCAAAAACGGAAGCTCTACTCTTTTTCAGTGGTAACTCCACGAACCCGAACTATTCTTTGCAGACTGTTTCTGGGAGTTGGCCTGTGTATAGCCTTGCTCTCTTATGTCTCCAGTCTCTTACACCCTGTTTGCCTGTCTCTTCACCTGCAATCAGTTACAGGCCGGTCTTACCGATTGCTTCCCTCAGTTCTGCCACCTCTCATAGTGTCTCCTTTGTGGCCAGACTTGGACAAGAAAGGCATGTGCACGCCTCCTCCCTGCCCCGCCCCACCCCCCACCCCCCCACCCCTTGTGTGAGTCTTCTCCACTGGCTGCCACTGACTTCTTTAAACCAGATCTGATGACCTCTTGTCAGTTTTCATTCTTCTTTGTCTTTGTGCAGCATTTGACAGTATTGACCACGCTTTTCTCCTATTATTTTGGTCCATTTTGAGTTTTGGAATATTATTTTCCTGTTTCTCCTCCCCTTCCTATTAAATAGGTACCTGTTTGTCCACCTGCCCCTTTATGATTTTTCCCGTCTCTGACCTTGGTCCACTTCTGTGTGTGGGTAATCGTGTCCTGAGCATTGGACTTACATTTCTACCTTCCCTTGGGCAGTACTAGAGGAGAATACGTGCTCCTTCATTGGTCCTCTCCTCCTCTTGTTTCCTGGCTAACTGATTGTATCTTTGTATATCCAGTCATCCGAGCTAGAAATCTGAAATTGTCTTTGACGCTGCTTCTGCCTTTCCCTCAGCCACGTCCAGCCACTAAGTCCTAGCAGTTTTCCCTTGAAATATCTGTATTTTGTTGTCCATTGTCAGCACTGCTGCCTTCATCAAGGTCTCCATGGACTATTGAAATGGCCCTTTAAATTTCCTTCCTCTATTTTGCTGCTGTGCTAGATTTCTGAGACAAGCTGATCAAACTATTCCTGTGTTCAGAATCATTCACTATCTCCACTTCACACACAGAGTCTGATCTGGACCCCTGGTCTGCCTTCAGGGCCCTTCTCCATCAGTCCACGTGCCTTCCCACCGGCTCTTCTTCAGCAACTCCAGCCAGAATCCTGACTCAAGCTCTGCCTCCTGCCGAGTCCTAGCACAGGTGGTTTACTCTGCTTTTCCACCTGTCTCTGCTTGGTTATATATTTCCTGGCCTGGCTCACTGGTTTTCTTTTTGATAAGGCATTTGTGACCCAGATATTCAGGCAGAATACCTTTTCATCTCTTATAGGATTTTGTTCACAACCCCCTATCCAGCCCTTGCCCCGGGGTTCCCGAGAGAATCAGCTGTATATGATTCTCTCTCTCTTCTGCTGGCTTTAAAGCTTCTCAGAGGCATCTTTGTTTTCTCAGGTTCCAAAGTATAGAAAGCGCCTAATAAATGTTTATTGAACTAAACATTGGTTAGCATATCTAGGTTCACACATGTTAAGCAGAGGGCTAATTAGGGGCCCATTATTATTGCAAGCCCAGGAAGCACTAATAGCAAGCAAACAATGTTTCAGTGTTAGCTTTAATACACAGTAATCTGAGAGTTTATTTTTTTTCTAGAAATGTGACTTTACTAAAATAAGAGAAAATACATTTTAACCAAGCTTGCATCAATATAATTTTGGTGTTCAGATGAACTGAAAACTCATGCGATGGTTGGCTGAGTCAAGTTGGGTGTCAACAATCTGTCACCTAACAATTGAGCTCTTTATGATTGTTGAAGAGCACATATTAAGTTCCTCCAGAAAAAAGAATCTATTAAAAGTTATGTAGGAAGGTGAAAGAATAGTTATATAGCATTTTAGTTAACCAAAATCAGATTGTTAAATCTTTGGGTCCCTGACGTGCTTAGAGAGCACTATAGAAAAATGCTTACACTTCTTTCAAAGCTGATTTTATCACAGAGCATAGCCTTTTTGTGTTAATATGATGCCAATAAAACATTATTCAGCTGTGCTTCTGCTGCTAGTGTGTGAAATCACGTTTGTGGAAATATGTATCAATGCATACATTTTGTGTGTTGCTAATTTACAAGCACTACAACTGGAAACTCCATTGCAAAGCCATAAAAAGCCCAGGAGTGTAGGGGCAGTTATAGATAAACTTATTTTTACCCAGTGTTTATTTTTTTCCTCATTTGTTCACTAAATCTTAAAATACTGGACTTACATATATGAAACCATATTGCCAAATGTATTTTTTCTTTTAATTATCAATGATACCATGAAAACAAATCACTTTTTAAAAATTGAGTATAGTTGATTTATTGATACAATATTGTATTAGTTTCAGATGTATGGCAAAGTGTGAAATCACTTTTTTCCTTGTAGGTGCTTTTGCCTGGGTAGTTAGAACTCCAACAAGGGTAACTGGTAGATTATTTTTTTCTTCCGTAAGGGACTTGGGAAAATGGGGAAATGCAAGAAAGAAGTGTGGCAAAAGCACGTGGCGATTTTGACCTACACCATATCATAGGGTCCTTTGGTTCAAGTTGTTTGAACCTTAAGACATTATTGCACTGTTTTGCTGGCAAAGACCTTAACTTTAATTATTTGTTATGTTTTGCTGTTTTCGATAGTCAATTTATAGTTTTATTTGTTAACTATTTGTATAGTATTTATATCTATAATTATTAGATATTTTTCTACCATGATTAGATAACTGGGCTGTTTAAAAAAGAAACTCCTCCAGAGTAGCTAAATTTTTAAAAGTCACTACCTACATCTGCCAAAACAGATTAGTAGCACATTTCCAGAACAGAACAAATTGTCTTGATCTCCTTACCTAACACTATGTTTTGTGTCAAATCCAACTGCTTTCAGAGCAAGAATTCTTGATGGAAGCTTATATTTTGACATAAAAATTTGGGGGGCTGCAATGTAAGGTAATTTTATCCTTCATTTGCAGGCTGGATATTGCTATATTATTCATTTACGGTATTCATACTGTAAAAATACTATATAATCATGCTAAACTTGATCTAGTCTTAACTCACTAAACCCTATTGAACTCAATGGGCACATGAACTTGAATTTTCTATATGAGAAATTAAAATCTCTTGGTTATTTAAATAAGTGCTACTTTGTAAAATAATATTTACACCTCAGGTCTCCCTTCCTTTGTAATCATTTCTTTGTCTTTGCTGACGATTTTTTGTTGTTTTTGTATTTCAGATTGATTAGGTATCCTTATGGTAATGATAAAAATTGGCAAGGCCGAATTAAAACTTTAATCAGAATATTTAAACATGGGCGTTCTAATAAAATTTCTTTATGGACTATTACTGAGAATTCTTTTGGGTTCAGTCCTATGGAAAATCATTAAAAAATCTTATTTACAGTAATAAATAGTATATTCTCTTTGGTCTGATAATATTTCTTTGCTTGCTCAGGCTCATACCCTACTCATTTTTTGTCTGTGTCAGGTGATAGAGAATGTTCAGTTGATAAGGACTGAATCACAGGACAAATGCTTAAAGTGTCTTGAGGCATTATATTGTGGAAGCATAGACTTTGGGCTTTGTAGCCAGACTGCTGGAGTTCAAATTCCTTCCTAGTTGCATGATCTTAGGCAAGTTGCTTTAATGTTTTGTTCCTCAGTTTCCCCATCTCTAAAATGAGCTGTTCGGAGCATTTAATGAGCTAACACACATAAGATGTTTAGAATTGTACCTAGTATGTAGAAAGTACTCAATAAGTATCTTTTACAGAATAATTGACCTGTAGCATATCTAATTTATCAAGAATTCCAGTTAGTTGTACTTCAATTAGTCTATCTTTTGAACAATAAAATCAATAATGATATTGTTTATACAGTACATGATGCATTTACATTTTTACTGTAAAAATTAAAAATGCTAATAACTGGCTATTGTGTTTTCTGGAACATTAATAGCTTTAGGATACATGTACATTTAGAAAACAAATGAACCAGATACCCTGAATACAACCTCATCATATAAACATGTAGTGCTTGAAATCTAAATGTCATTGTCACTCTTGTCCCCCCAGTTAACAGGCCTTGAAATACTAGTTATACTTTTTTCAAGTGGATAGGTCATGTAGATTTTAACAGTTCTCTTCCTTCCCTAAGTCCACTTCCATTAAGATTTTCGTTTTAGACTGAAAATGAAGAGGAGTTAATTTGTTACAAAACATTGATGTCAGAATAATGTGCTAAACCTGTTTTACAGATCTCTCTTTTTTTTAACTTTATTTACACCATATAAAGAAACCATGGAATATGTTTGGTTTGGTTTTGAGAACTTTGGTATCATATTTTTATCCCACAGTACCTAATGTGTTCATACTACAGATATTCAGTCATTGTTGAATGAATTAACCAGCATGACAGAAGACTAATGAATATATACTTCACGTGAATGATTGAAATCCTTAATATTCTGGGAAATGTTTCCATTTTTCAGTTCAGTGTATATCATGATTCCATAAATCATGTAAATATATGTACAGACATATTTTTATGTATATATTGATGCATGTATAAAACACTTTGCCCTGGAAGAAAGTTAGTTTCACAAAGGTCACTTGTCTAGCATCTGTTCATTTGCTGTATCTCTATTTATTGAGAGTTGATAAAACTTTAAGATACTTGCAAAAACAACTTTGTTGTAAATTTTCAAGCAATCACAGGAGCTTTATAATTTCTGCTGGTGATAACATGAGTAACTTTTCTAGTTAGAACAAAAGTGAAAGTTACAATATTGCCAAGAAAACATTGGCCTATGTATAACCTGCATATGTGGCATTTTTGCAGCTACAAACACCTTGTGGCTCTGCCCTCACGGCCTACTGGCCAGATTTCAGAAGAAACTGGGATAAAGCACCTAGAAAAATGATAGTCCACTTTTAAGCTCTAAACGTAGGTTGGCAGCTGTTGTCTCACAAGTTAAATGGGCTTCAAGGCATTGGACCAGTTTCACTGGACTTTCTCTTTTATTCTCTAAATTCAGATGTATTTACAATATAGTACCCTAAGTCTCGATCATCTCTCCTGTTTTGAAGCCTTTACATAAACTACATCCTTTAGTCATTTTGCCAAGCCTTTTTCCTAATGCTCTTGACCTTTAACCTCTTTGAAACTTGCAGCCTGAGAACACACCTACCCTCTACTCAACCTTCCCTTTCCACTCCTTGCCTAATCCTTTGCTTCTGAACAGTGTTACTCTTACTCTGTGTGTATTATTGCTTAATGTTGGCACATTTGTCTTTTCACTTTATGTCTGTGTGGCAGTGTGGTCTTTTGCCCTTTGAGGGCAGGGACCATAACTTTTGACTCATGGTGTTGATAGATTCTTACGCACAATAGTAAATGGATGTTGGTAGGATATAAAATTCACTGGGATTTTGAAGCTAATCAAAGATAGTTTGAATCCTTTCATAAATTATTTGCAAAATGAACATATTCTTTTCTTTTTTTTTTACTGATACCTATACTATCAAAAAATGGACTGGTCTCAGAACTGATGACCTATTAATAAAATGCTGCAGATAAATTTGCAAAATATTTATTGGAGGAAGAGAAGAGGGCATTTGGTAGCAAATCAAGTAAGCTTTGTTTTTCTAAGGTATTTGATTAGAATTGTGCAAAAATTGTTAATGTTATGTTTCTTCTAACTGCTGTTTGATGCTCAAAAACTGTTGGCGGATTTTTCTGTACCTCTCTATCTTTCCCTGGCTTATGTCTGTTATCAGTGCATTCTGATTACATATCCAAAGCATGCTCCTTTTATATGTTGTTATCTAATGTGATAAGGGAAAAACTGTGTTTATTTTTTTGAAACTTGCCCACTGTTTATTATGTTATGACTGCAAGACTCTTCTGCACAAAAGCTTTTTGTGTCTTAAGATCAAATTTCAAAGCTAGAAGTGCTTTGTGTCCCCCTAAGTGGAAAGAATTTATAAGGTATTTATAACATTCGAACATTCTTAAGGAGTCTTACTTTTAAATGATGGCTAATTCTACTGCATTAGAAGCATTAAACTTCATTTGATATGTGTTGAAATAAAAAATATATATTCCTTAAATATACTTTAATAATCTTCAATTTAGTCTCAAATGTCATTTAATGCTTTTGAGTAAAATTCAATAGTATTGTCCAAAGGTAGAAGTGAGTTTAATGCTCCCTATCAATTTCCAAATAATACTTAATTTTTATTCACTAGTACTAAATTAGTAAGCCTTTTAAAATATAAAGTTTTCTTGTAATCACTTTACCTTGAATAATAATTGAATATCTCATTTTTAGCAAATCCTTTGTTTCTCTCATCTTTTTCTATTTTTCTTAGTTTGTTTCACATATCCTTTATATAACAGATCCAACTGCTTTGTGTTGAAGGGAAGAGCTGCATGACGCAGGAGAAATTTTGTGTGTGATGGATCTTAACCTCAGTTTATGTCTCTCCCCGCACAGTCCCTTCAGTCTGAATATGTTCATTACTAAGGCCTTGCCACTCCGGTGAAAGCTGTTCCACTCTTACATGCAGTTCCTCATCTGGATGAGCAGTGTAGAGGGAAAACAACTGCTTGCTGGAAGGATATCTCTGCCTTTTTACCTTAAATTAAAGAGAGCACTCAGATAAGACCTTCATGAGACTTGTAACCAGAAAACTCTGGTTAATGACTACTCTAAATGCACTGAAACTATGTTTATGGAGATGTCAACTTTTTAAGACAGTTTTCATGTTGAATTTGGTATTTTGGAAGGTTATTTTTAATGTATTTTGGAAATACATTTGTGATTACATTTACATGTACAGTATTATATTATGTATGTATTATGAACTTTAAAAGAATATTTTGATAAATTTATAAACATATAAAATTATGTAAAAACTAGACTATATTTTGACTTAGATTTTCTTGCTGTTTCCTACCAAAAATTTGTATTTTGAATTTGTTTAGTATGGTTTTATCTACAATGAATAAATAATTCCTCTTTATTAAGAAAAAGTAAAGGAGAAAGTTTTTAGAAAGTGATTTGTATGTTTCCACTATGAATATGGCACATCAATTCATTCTTTTGGGAAGTCAGTCTAACTTAATAAGTTTATCCAGGTTTATCTCTTAGCAAGAGTACTATTGTTTGATACGGCTTATTAAGATCATTTCTTTTCCCTTTGTTTTTGTTGCTGAGCCATTTAGTTTTGCATCTTTGGAGATTTTAACAAAATTTAACATCCAGTTGAAGATCAAAATTCACTGAATGTTTTTCCTTGAAAGCATAATTTTTCTCTATGAAATGACTCAACAGTCCAAATGCTTTTACTTCTTTCCTTCTCACAAAAGAATTCTTAATCCAATTGGAATATTTTGATTTTGGTACGAGGTTTTTGCTTGTATTCACACATGGTCTGGCAAGTTTTAAATCAGCAAAGAAGATTCAAAGGATGCTGCTAAGTAGTTTTCTGTATTAATAAAGGAAACAAGTTTAAGACAGATCACAAAACCCCTGGCACACAAGCTAGCATATCTGAAACCTAACATGAAAATGAAGGGACTCCAGGTACTTCACAGTCCTTTCATGTAAGTGTAAGCTTACATTTAGGGTCCAGAAGCCTGTAAACCTTTTTTCCATGGGGAGTTGGGGAGTATTAGATCTCATTGTCTTCCGTGCTGCTCAAGAATGGACTACTCAGGCAGTCCAGTGGATTCGTATGAAGTGCTTTACTCTCAACCCATTGAGTTATTTATCAGGTATTTATTAGAAGGGGGTACCTTGAGGCTGTTATACATGCTTCAGCAAAACATCTTGTTTGTGTCTTACTTTTAAAAAAAGGCATTTAAATGAATGTTTGACTCAGGTTCGTTAACCTTCAAAAACTGCAGTACCAAATAATTGCACTAAACTGATGAAAAAAATGAATTGTATGTTTTAGGAATCAAAAATTAAGTGGAATTAAATTGTATACCTTTTCTAAAGCTAAAATAGTAAAATATTTTATTATGAGTTATTGTAAAAAATAATCAGTTAATTGTATAGGAAAATGATAGTATTATTTCAGAATTATCAGTGAAAAGTAATTCAGATGATATTTGACAAGTGGGGGAAAGGGAACCATATAGACAGTTTTAGTTCTGTGAACACTAATTGTGTGCAGCTACTAAATGATTGTAAAATTGACTACTGTAAATTTTCCATAATATATGTGTATATTAGTCATATGTATCTACATGGGTATGTCTTAAAATTATTTATACACATGTACATACATAGACAAATCAAGAAGAATATGTGTATAATATAGAAAGTATATAGCAAAGTGATTCTACTCCAGTAATAAAGATTGACATGTATTTTGTTATGAATAGTTTACCTTCGAAAAGATATTTTGTTCTATTTTAAGGTGTAGAAGAATACACTGCTAATAAATAATAAAAGTTTTATGCAATTAACATTCTCGCTGTCTTTTGTCATTTGGATTATCAATGTACTGAAGTATCTTTATAATTTTACATTTAATTTACTCTACATTTAATTCACTTTTGAGTTTCTAAAAATCTCCATTCCAGATTTTTATTGACTTTCCAGGTTGTGGCCATTCCTGAATTATATGACAGTGAGCACAAAGAAATCTTATACTTCAAATTTCACAAGAGTCAGATAATATCCAGCCTTGTATATTTAATTTTCCTTTTTGTTAATAAAACACTGTTCATGATCAGTGTTTAGGGCTTGCTTGATCATGGGAAATAGATGGGGAAACAGTGGAAACAATGTCAGACTCTATTTTTTGGGGTTCCAAAATCACTGCAGATGGTGATTGCAGCCATGAAATTAAAAGATGCTTACTCCTTGGAAGGAAGTTTATGACCAACCTAGATAGCATATTGAAAAGCAGAGACATTACTTTGCCAACAAAGGTCTGTCTAGTCAAGGCTATGGTTTTTCCTGTGGTCATGTATGGATGTGAGAGTTGGACTGTGAAGAAGGCTGAGCACCGAAGAATTGATGCTTTTGAACTTTGGTGTTGGAGAAGACTCTTGAGAGTCCCTTGGACTGCAAGGAGATCCAACCAGTCCATTCTGAAGGAGATCAGTCCTGGGATTTCTTTGGAAGGACTGATGCTAAACCTTAAACTCCAGTACTTTGGCCACCTCATGTGAAGAGTTGACTCATTGGAAAAGACCCTGATGCTGGGAGGGACTGGGGGCAGGAGGAGAAGGGGATGACAGAGGATAAGATGGCTGGATGGCATCACCGACTCCATGGACATGAGTTTGAGTGAACTCCGGCAGTTGGTGATGGACAGGGAGGCCTGGCGTGCTGCGATTCATGGGGTCACGGAGAGTCGGACACAACTGAACGACTGAACTGATAATTTATGACTGGTCATAGGCTTTGCAGGTGGCTCAGTGGTAAAGAATCTGCTTACCAATGCAGGAGACTCAGGAGACGCGGGTTCTATCCCTGGGTTGGGAAGATCCCCTGGAGGAGGAAATGGCAACCCACTCCAGTATTGTTGCCTGGAAAATATCATGGAGAGAGGAGCCTGGCTGTTTACAGTCCTTGGGGTCACAAAGAGTCAGACACGCCTGAACATGCCCGCACAGAACCGCTGTGCTAAGTTGGCCCTGTACTGAGCAACAGGAATTGTGAATAATCAATGTTTATCAAACATTAGGTTTCTTTTGAGAAAGAATAGGTGTTTTTCTTAAGGGAGAAATTCTAGAAATGAATCAGATACCACACACCTTGCCACTGTTGGGTCTATGCCCTGAAGAGCTGGCTTGGGAGGAAGAAGCTGCATTCTTTACTGGAGATATTTTATGTATTAAACTGGATCTCTTTGGGTTGTGATGTTCCTGATGTTTTTCTCCTCTCTTTTATCTTTTAAAAATTTTCAGAACACATAGGAATGGTTGTGGGTGGGAAGACAGTTTCACTTCTTGAGTTGGGAATCTGCCAATTAGCTGTTCTCACAACACTGCCTGAGACAGCTAGTTGGGGTACCAAGGTTGTCATGAGCCCACATCTTAGAGAAGGAGATTTCTTCTGAATTCATGAACTTGTCTAGAAGGGCAGAAAATCTTTTTCTACAGATCTAGTGCCTATGAAAAAAAAATAGTCGAAAAAAATCAATTAACTAATTCCAGCACATTTCTCACCTATTGAAATCTTGAGTTCACATGGTTCTGTTACCTTAGATGTCAGATGATTTCTAAATCTCAACACACACCTGGAGAGGCTACCCTGTTATGGGTTTGGCTGTGATTTACATAACAATGGGAACATAAGTTTACCAACAGTAAGCTCTAGAAATGTATTTTCAAGACTGTTCTCACTTGTATGCTTTCCTTGGTGACGTGTTAAACCAACACTATGTTAAAAAGTTTCTACTTTTTACTTTGGGAGGAAGAATCTCAGTGTGTAAGGGAAGAAGCTCAGTGTGTAAGCTGAACAGTACTCCGTGGTGTTTCATGTCATGTACAAAGCCTGATCTTTCCCCAAGTGCCCTTGTAAGGCATAGTTGATGCCAGTGAAAGCCTTGCAGTGCTCTTGGCAACAACTGAGCAAAGCAAGAATTTGCTCACTGCATGTCTCCTGAGAAGATTAATTAGAGAGGTATCTAATTACAGCAGGATACAATTTACAGCATAAGAGAAAACTTTTATTTACACATAGGTTGCATAGAGGTGGCACCCATGGCAGAGAAAGTAGAAAATAATTGAATTAAGTTATTTTGAGCTGGGTTGAAATGTTAATTTATTCCCACCCAGTTCCTTCTCTATGGATTGAATTATGATAATCATCTCAAGAAGGAGAAAAATAGATTTTCTAGAGAATTTAAAACTTTTTTGGTTAGTGCAAGTAGAAACTTATATTGGAAGATTGCTTTTAATGCAAGATTCAGTTATTTTGAATTGGTTTTCAATGGATGAACATAAATTATTTGATCTTTTCACTCACCATGCCTACTTTAACATAAATTAATTGACATTTTCACTCACCATGTCTTGCTTTAAGTTGAATACCACCAAAAAGAAGATGACTTTCATCATCAGTTGCTATTTCTTGTTTGGTTTGAATCAAGTTGATCAAAGCTTTATTGAGAAGCTGGATCACAAGTGAAAAATGAGTTAACTGTGGAAATGACTCCAGCTGCAAATGTTTATATTTACATTAAACTTCAGAATCAGGGGTAACGATCTATCGGATGGGTTTTGTTTATTTATATTATGGCTCTCCCAGAAAGATTTAAGGTGGTTTTCCATTGAGTCGCAAAGAGTCAGAGATGACTGAACGTGCATATGCACACACACACACACACGCACACACACACACACACAAAGACTGGAGCAGGCGTATCATGGAGGATTAAAAACAGAGGGCTTCGGAGAGCAAATTTGGAGGCAACTGAGGCTGAGATTGAAAACTGAAATGAACTGCTCCCCAAACATCATAGAATATGGGTCTTCTCTTAGGTTGGGCACATTACATCAAGTGCACACCTTTAGTCAGCTCCAGGGCTCCTTAGTGGGATTTATTTTACTCAAAACATTAATATAATATGATTGTTAATCATAAGCTCTATGCTGTACAGTGGGTCTCTAGAACTCATTTATCTTGCATAATTGAAGCTTTGTTATTTGTTTGACTAATTTGCTAAGAAGGTAGATCTTATGTTGTGTCCTTACCCCTACAAAATAAAACTAATGATGATGATAAAGATGGGAGGGAACTTTTAGAGGCGATGGATATGTTTATACCATATATTGTGGTGATGTTTTCATGGAAGTATACTTCCAAACTCACCAAATTATGTATATTAAATACGTCCAGCTTTCTGTAGGTCAATCATACCTCAATAGTCTAAATGTTTTTCAAATGAGGTTATCTTCAAGTGAGTTTGTCAGTCTTGATATTCAGATCTCCCAAAATGATTATGTCAGGTACATGGAATAGAAATTTCAAAAGGCAAATTGAAACCAGAGACCAGAATGGTATAATAATAGTCCATATAACTATCTATCTGTCTATCTGGTGCTGCTGCTGCTAAGTTGCTTCAGTCATGTCCGACTCTGTGCGACCCCATAGACGGCAGCCCACCAGGCTCCCCTGTCCCTGGGATTCTCCAGGCAAGAACACGAGTGGGTTGCCATTTCCTTCTCCAATGCATGAACATGAAAAGTGAAAGTGAAGTCGCTCAGTTGTGTTTGACTCCTGGGGACCCCATGGACTGCAGCCTTCCAGGCTCCCCCATCCACGGGATTTTCCAGGCAAGAGTACTGGAGTGGGGTGCCATTGCCTTCTCCATCTGTCTATCTATCATCTATCTATCTAGTATTTACTGACCTTTACTGACAGCTTTTCCTTCTCCAGGGGATCTTCCCGACCCAGGGATCGAACCCAGGTCTCCCGCATTGCAGGCAGACACTTTAACCTCTGAGCCACCAGGGAAGCCCCTTTACTGGCAGCTAATGGAGACTAAGCTATAAAGTGTAACATGTGCCTTTCTGTATTGAAAAGTAAAACTTGAAAGGTACAGGAGTCCCAGAGACTTTAGATTAAAGAAGTCAATTTTGTCTGTCTTCTTAAAAAAAAAAAAAAAAAAAACCCTCTGGGGGAAAGGAAACCCATTTTTTTAAAATCTAGGTTTCTTGCATGTAGAATTTTAGCACCATACTGCACAAATTCTAAGGGGGCTTCCCTGGTGCCTCAGTTAGTAAAGAATCTGCCTGCAATGCAAGAGACTCAGGTTCAATCCCTGGGTTGGGAAGATCCCCTGGAGAAGAAAATGGCAACCCACTCCAGTATTCTTGTTTGAAAAATCCCATGGACATTCTAAGAGAGATCCCACACTCCAAGAGGCAAGATCCAGGATCCAGACCTTTTTTTTTTTCAGTTCTAGAAGGATGTAACTAATTAGCTTCTCTTCGAGCTTGGCTTGTAAAGTAACCGGCATCTACTGATGGTGACCAGCAGGATTGGAAATACCTAGTTTTCCTGATTTGAGGAAATATATAAAATTCACTTTTTTCCCTTGGCCACTTTTCATACCCATATCTTTCGCAAATATAGCAGTCAACTGCAGACTTTTCCTGCAAAGAATTGCCAGTAACTTACCACTTAGATCACAGGCCTTCAGTGACCAAAGGACACAGGCCTGGTGCTGTGTCCAAGGAGGACACTCTAGAAACCATTCAATAGATCAAGCGCAGGTGCCAGAGTCACTGGGCTCCCGATTCTCCTGTCCCCTCACCACAGAGCAAGCACTGCCTTGGCGTCCTCTTTCTCAGATACAGTACCAGAGGCCACATGATGGGTACTGGCCCTGAAATGGCAGCTCTCATGACAAGCAGAACTGCTGAGAAAGATTGCTAATTGACAAAGCTGACAAACTGAGGCTTTAGAATATTTTGATCTCTTTTAAAGTCAAATCTTGGGCTTCCCAGGTGGCGCTAGTGGTAGAGAACCCGCTTACAAATGCAGGAGACCTAAGAAACTCGGGTTCAATCCCTAGGCCGGGAAGATGCCCTGGAGGAGGGCATGGCAATCCACGCCAGTATCCTTGCCTGCAGAATCCCCATGGACAGAGGAGACTGGTGGGCTACAGTCCATAGGGTCTCAAAGAGTTGGACACAACTGAAGCTACTTAGCACAAAGTCCAGCCTTGGGGAAAATTATCCTGAATTAAGGATTCCTATCTAAGTGACGGGTGGTTAGGATTTTTCACATCTAAGGTAACCCACAAAAGGAAAGTTCACCCATCTGGTCCGGAGAAGAGATACTAATATAGGAACTGAGCCAAGGGCAGATTATTTATCAGCCAGTCTGGATAGGAGAAGCCCTGTTTGTTGGCAACCCCAGGACCAACTCCAGGTTTGATGATTTGCTAGAAGGACTCACAAGACTCAGCATATGGCTGCACTGACAGCTAAATCTTATTCCAGTTGGATGCAGAGTAAAGTGAGCAAAGTTGCCGGGAATGAGGTCTGGAGGAAACCATGTGCAAGCTTCCAAGAGTCCTCTCCCAGAAAGCCACACAGGATGTGCTCCAGCAACCAGTGGTGGCAACACATGGAAGTGGTGGCAACACATGGAAGTGTTGTCTACCAGTGAAGTTCATTAGATACTAAGCACCCAAGGGTTTTTTTAACTGGGGCTAGTCATGTAAGTAGCCACCACCAACATGAACCAAAATTCCAGACTCGACAAAGGAAAGCAGGAGGACAGGCTGCATAAACCTTATTCTTTTCCTGGTCCAAGGACAATGAAGCACCCTTATCATGAAGGGAAGTCTGATAACAGCACAGGGATCTGTTTACCAGTCAAGTTCCCAGATGCAAGCCAAGGCCAACCTTGAGAGCAGGGTTTTCTAAGGACACTGGTCTCAGGCCTGCTATGTAAACCCTATTTTGCACACTCTGTATCTTAGCCAACTGATCTGTAGTAGCTAAAGCCCACTTAAATTAACATGCAGTTAATCTTACCTTATGAAGTGAAACTGAAGTCTCTGTTATCCAAAGACTTCTTTGTGGATGGAATGAGTTGTGATCCAGGAGACAGGACCTATCCTTTTGAGTCTTCACTGTTCCACGTGGGCCAGGGTTCTGGTTTCTGTTTTTAAAAGGAGACATTAGGAAGTCCTACCACTTGCCTTCACTAAACACTACTGGTTGTAGCAGACACGCCAGCAGCCAATGTCTCCAGTATTCTAATCTCTTGCAGGGCAAACTAGAATAGAAAACGCTCTCTGAATCTACTTTGTTTTAAGAAATTAACTGTCTAAAATTTTTTTCTCCTAATGTTTACCCATTATTTAATATGCAAAAAGAAATAAAAATACAAGTTAATATATTTTTTTGTTCCTTCTTTTTAAAAATTGTTACTGGAGTATAGTTGATTTACAATGCTGTGTTAGTTTCTGCTGTATAGCAAAGTGAATCAGGTATACCTATATCCACTCCTTTTAGACTCTTTTCCCATATAGGTTATTATAAGTACTGAGTACACTTACCTGTGCTGTATAGTAGGTATATTACTTATCTATTTTAAATATAGTAGTGTGTATGTGTCAATCCCAATTTATCCTTCTCCTTGCTTCCCCCCTCCAACCATAAGTTTGTTTTCCACATCTGTGACTCTATTTCTGTTTTATAAATAAGTTCATTAGTAGCATTTTTTTTAGATTCCACATATAAGTGACCATCATGTGATGTTTGTCTTTCTCTGTCTGACTTACTTCACTTAGTACGGAAAAATAACCAGAATAATTTTAAAATATTGCAATTTAAAAAATACTGAAATAAAAAACATTGAAAATTAAATAAAAATATAATTAATATAAGTAAAAAATTAAAATGATAAAAGATTTATATAAATTGACCTGCTTAAAATAAGATAAAAGAATAAAATATGCAGTGGAATAATGCCATTAAGGAACTAAAGGTTTAAAAGAATGAGGTAGGATAATCCAAAATAAATTAAGAGTAAATCAAACAAAAAAGATCTGGATTTTAAAAATAGTAAAACATAAAAAATGAAGGTAAGTTTAAAACACACTGAACAAAGCAACAAGACTTCTTGAGCAGAGGGAATTACAGATGCTCACTGGCCTCCCAGTTAGCCTAATCAGGTCTTGTGAGAGTCAAATTGCCCAGGCAGACTATTCCAAGGAAAAGACCTATGAACAAGATATTTTATCAGCTCAAATTCTCCCAGTTAGATTTCCAGGCTGTCATGTGCAGACCTGCAAAAGCTGTTAAACCTTGGGGGAATATTAAGAATATGCTATTCTTTTTGAGTGATTAAGACAGACAATGGGCTAAGTGCCATAAATCTATAGGTAAATCTATAAGGTATCTTACTATGTAAACCTCAGAGGTATTAGGTCGATTCTGAAACAGAGGTGAAGTGAAATGACTTGTCTGAGGTCATACATCTAGCCAGAGGGAGAGCCCAGATTTAAACACAGCCTTAATGCCCCTCTTTCAACAACACAAGAGAAGACTCTACACATGGACATCACCAGATGGTCAACACCGAAATCAGATTGATTATGTTCTCTGCAGCCAAAGATGGAGAAGCTCTATACAGTCAACATAAACAAGACCAGGAGCTGACTGTGGCTCAGATCATGAACTCCTTATTACCAAATTCACACTCAAATTGAAGAAAGTAGGGAAAACTCCTAGACCATTCAGGTATGACCTAAATCGAATCCCTTATGATTATACAGTGGAAGTAAGAAATAGATTTAAGGGACTAGATCTGATAGATAGAGTGCCTGATGAACTATGGAATGAGGTTCATGACATTGTACAGGAGATAGGGATCAAGACCATCCCCATGGAAAAGAAATGCAAAAAAAGCAAAATGGCTGTCTGGGGAGGCCTTACAAATAGCTGTAAAAAGAAGAGAGGCGAAAAGCAAAGGAGAAAAGGAAAGATATAAGCATCTGAATAAAGAGTTCCAGAGAATAGTCAGAGGAGATAAGAAAGCCTTCCTCAGCGATCAATGCAAAGAAATAGAGGAAAAGAACAGAATGGGAAAGAATAGAGATCTCTTCAAGAAAATTAGAGATACCAAGGGAACATTTCATGCAAAGATGGGCTCAATAAAGGACAGAAATGGTATGAACCTAACAGAAGCAGAAGATATTAAGAAGAGGTGGCAAGAATACACAGAAGAACTATACAAAAAAGATCTTCACGACCCAGATAATCATGATGATGTGATCACTCATCTAGAGCCAGACATCCTGGAATGTGAAGTCAAGTGGGCCTTAGAAAGCATCACTACGAACAAAGCTAGTGGAGGTGATGGAATTCCAGTAGAGCTATTTCAAATCCTGAAAGATGATGCTGTGAAAGTGCTGCACTCAATATGCCAGCACATTTGGAAAACTCAGCAGTGGACACAGGACTGGAAAAGTTCAGTTTTCATTCCAATTCCAAAGAAAGGCATGCCAAAGAATGCTCAAACTACTGCACAATTGCACTTATCTCACGTGCTAGTAAAATAATGCTCCAAATTCTCCAAGCCAGGCTTCAGCAATACGTGAACTGTGAACTTTCTGATGTTCAAGCTGGTTTTAGAAAAGGCAGAGGAACCAGAGATCAAATTGCCAACATCCGCTGGATCATGGAAAAAGCAAGAGAGTTCCAGAAAAACTTCTATTTCTGCTTTATTGACTATGCCACAGCCTTTGACTGTGTGGATCACAAGAAACTGTGGAAAATTCTTCAAGAGATGGAAATACCAGACCACCTAACCTGCCTCTTGAGAAATCTGTATGCAGGTCAGGAAGCAACAGTTAGAACTGGACATGGAACAACAGACTGGTTCCAAATAGGAAAAGGAGTACGTCAAGGCTGTATATTGTCACCCTGCTTATTTAACTTATATGCAGAGTACATCATGATAAATGCTGGACTGGAAGAAACACAAGCTGGAATCAAGATTGCCTGGAGAAAGATCAATAAACTCAGATATGCAGATGACACCACCCTTATGGCAGAAAGTGAAGAGGAACTAAAAAGCCTCTTGATGAAAGTGAAAGAGGAGAGTGAAAAAGTTGGCTTAAAGCTCAACATTCAGAAAACGAAGATCATGGCATCTGGTCCCGTCACTTCATGGCAAATAGATGGGGAAACAGTGGAAACAGTGTCAGACTTTATTTTTTGGGGCTCCAGAATCACTGTAGATGGTGACTGCAGCCATGAAATTAAAAGATGCTTACTCCTTGGAAGAAAAGTTATGACCAACCTAGATAGCATATTGAAAAGCAGAGACATTACTTTGCTGACTAAGGTCTGTCTAGTCAAGGCTATGGTTTTTCCTGTGGTCATGTATGGATGTGAAAGTTGGACTGTGAAGAAGGCTGAGCACCAAAGAATTGATGCTTTTGAACTGTGGTGTTGGAGAAGACTCTTGAGAGTCCCTTGGACTGCAAGGAGATCCAACCAGTCCATTCTGAAGGAGATCAGCCTTGGGATTTCTTTGGAAGGACTGATGCTGAAGCTGAAACTCCAGTACTTTGGCCACCTCATGCGAAGAGTTGACTCATTGGAAAAGACTCTGATGCTGGGAGGGATTGAGGGCAGGAGGAGAAGGGGACGACGGAGGATGAGATGGATGTATGGCATCATTGACTCGATGGATGTGAGTCTGAGTGAACTCCGGGAGTTGGTGATGGACAGGGAGGCCTGGCGTGCTGATTCATGGAGTCGCAAAGAGTCAGACACGACTGAGCGACTGAACTGAACTGAAACATTCTGATGGAAAAAATTCAGTGTGCCCCCCACCAACTCTCTCATAACTGCTTTCAATAGTGGAATGTATCCTTTCAGAACTTCTTCCATGCACTTCCGTACATGTATGTCCATTTACCCATATATAAGTGCTTTTTCTTTTATAGTAATATCACACTCTATGTGGGGCTTTCCTGGTGACTCAGAGGTTAAAGCATCTGCCTGGAATGCGGGAGACCTGGGTTTGATCCCTGGGTCGGAAGATCCCCTGGAGAAGGAAATGGAAACCCACTCCAGTATTCTTGCCTTGAGAATCCCATGGAGGAAGGAGCCTGGTAGGCTACAGTCCATGGGGTCGCAAAGAGTTGGACATGACTGAGCGGCTTCACTCACTCTTAATGCCAAAGCCAATCACCTAAACTTTTTGCTGTATTACATGTAGCCACAGACTCTTTTAAATATGGCCTGATTGCTAGGAAAGAACACATCAAAACAGAATACCAGACAAAACAGGTTTATTACTTTGAAAGTAGAACATGTTTCAAGGCAGGGAGTCTTAGAGACACATATATAAATTAATCATCTCTTGCTGAGTCTCAGCTATGAAAAAACTAAAAAGGTCGTGAATTCATACATTGGAATCTAATGAAAGATAATTAAATTCTTGAAAATTTAAAAAACTGTTTTAATGTAGCATTGAAAAGATGAGGTGGCCAAATGACAGAGTTCAGGTTTGTAGTTTCCACTGCCACTTGGCCATGTATCTTTTGACATGCCTGAGGAAAGGCCACGTAACAGTGGGCAGCGTCTAATAAATAAGCCATTTAAGAATTTTTTATACAAATTCTTACATTGTCCTAATAATAAAACCTCCAAAATCACTGCAGATGGGGACTGCAGCCATGAAATTAAAAGATGCTTGCTCCTTGGATGAAAAGCTCTGACAAACCTAGACAGCACACTAAAAGGCAGAGAAATCACTTGGCCTACAGAGACCTGTATAGTCAAAAGCTTTTTACAGTAGTCATGTACAGTAATTTTTCCAGAAGTCATGTATAGCTGTGGGAGTTGGACCATAAAGAAGGCTGAGCACTGAAGAATTTATGCTTTCAAATTGTGATGCTGGAGAAGACTCTTGTGAGTTCCTTGGATTGCAAGAAGATCAAGCCAGTCAAGGAAACATTGAAGGCAGGAGAAAAAGAGGGCAACAGAGGATGAGATGGTTGGATGGCATCACTGAATCAATGGACTTGAGTTTGAGCAAACTCTGGGAGATAGTGAAGGACAGGGAAGCCTGGTATACTGCAGTCCATGGGTTCACAAAGAGTTGGACACGATTTAGTAACTGAACAACAACAACAAAATAACACTAAGTCCTGGGCAATTCTTTTCCAAATTGTACTGTTCTCTTAGTTTTAATGGGCTCAAATACTGTGCATTAATATACCTGCCATATCAGAATTAGAATCCTACCTAATATTTCACTGGGCTTCCCTGGTGGCTCAGAGGGTAGAGCATCTGCCTGCAATGTGGGAGACCCAGGATCAATCCCTGGATCGGGAAGCTCCCCTGGAGAAGGAAAGGGCAACTCACTCCAGTATCCTTGCCTGGAGAATCCCATGGACAGAGCAGCCTGGTAGACTACAGTCCACAGGGTCTCAAAGAGTCAGACATGACTGAGCAACTTCACTTTCACTTAATATTTCATTGAAAGCATATGTTGTGATTTTAAGTCAATATGTTATTTTTATTTTTAAAAAGTAATATGATTCTTGTAAAAAAAAAAAAATCAGGACTATACAGAGTAAAAGATTCAAATCCTCCTTTCCCTCAAATCTGCTAGCCTGAAGTAACTGTGATAACAGATCTGACTTTCAGAAATTTTTTCTAAAGCATGTTCTGGAAAAAAAAAAACACAGCATGTTCTGTACTTAAATAATGACTCTATCTGAACACCCAAAATATTATGTGTTTTCTCTTGTTCCTGCACAAATATGCTCAGTGTTCCAAATGATGTTCTGGATAAAAATAGGCCCTGTACCCTCTTGTGAGTTATGCTTTAAGGCTTCTTCTTACATATTTTTCTGTGCCACATAAGCCAACCCTTCTGGTGGTCAGCTTACTTTCCACCTTCTTCAGAAAGCCTTTCCTTACTGTGGCTTTGGTGAACTGTCATTTTTTTGCTCCTCACTGGACTAGGACATCCTTGGTTAAGCCTGTGCACCCTTTACTTATCCCAGGTACCCCAACTCATAGAAGGATAGGTTGGACCTCTTTATTTCACTGCACCTTTTTTCATATTTTCTCTATGCTGTTCTTAGTCCTTAGTTCAGTTCAGTTCAGTCACTCAGTCGTGTACAACTATTTGCGACCCCATGAATCACAGCACGCCAGGCCTTCCTGTCTATCACCAGCTTCTGAAGTTTACCCAAACTCATGACCATCGAATTGGTGATGCCATCCAGCCATCTCATCCTCTGTCATCCCCTTTTCCTCCTGCCCCCAATCCCTCCCAGCATCAGAGTCTTTTCCAATGAGTCAACTCTTCACATGAGGTGGCCAAAGTATTGGAGTTTCAGCTTCAGCATCAGTCCTTCCAATGAACACCCAGGACTGATCTCCTTTAGAATGGACTGGTTGGATCTCCTTGCAGTCCAAGGGACTCTCAAGAGTCTTCTCCAACACCACAGGTCAAAAGCATCAATTCTACAGCACTCAGCTTTTTCTTCAGGGTCCAGCTCTCGCATCCATACATGACCACTGGAAAAACCACAGCCTTGACTAGACAGACCTTAGTCAGCAAAGTAATGTCTCTGCTTTTCAATATGCTATCTAGGTTGGTCATAACTTTTCTTCCAAGGAGTAAGCATCTTTTAATTTCATGGCTGCAGTCACCATCTGCAGTGATTCTGGAGCCCAAAAAATAAAGTCTGACACTGTTTCCACTGTTTCCCCATCTATTTCCCATGAAGTGATGCGACCAGATGCCATGATCTTCATTTTCTGAATGTTGAGCTTTAAGCCAACTTTTCCACTCTCCTCTTTCACTTCCATCAAGAGGCTTTTAAGTTCCTCTTCACTTTCTGCCATAAGGGTGGTGTCATCTGCATATCTGAGTTTATTGATCTTTCTCCAGGCAATCTTGATTCCAGCTTGTGCTTCTTCCAGCCCAACGTTTCTCATGATGTACTCTGCATAGAAGTTAAATAAGCAGGCTGACAATATACAGCCTTGACGTACTCCTTTTCCTATTTGGAACCAGTCTGTTGTTCCATGTCCAGTTCTAACTGTTGCTTCCTGACCTGCATATAGGTTTCTCAAGAGGCAGGTCAGGTGGTCTGGTATTTCCATCTCTTTCAGAATTTTCCAGAGTTTACTGTGATCCACATAGTCAAAGGCTTTGGCATAGTCAGTAAAGCAGAAATAGAGGTTTTTCCAAAGAATAGCAAGGAGAGATAACAAAGCCTTCCTCAGTGATCAATGCAAAGAAATAGAGGAAAAGAACAGAATGGGAAAGACTAGAGATCTCTTCAAGAAAATTAGAGATACCAAGGGAATATTTCATGCAAAGATGGGCTCAATAAAGGACAGAAATGTTATGAACCTAACAGAAGCATAAGATATTAAGAAGAGGTGGCAAGAATACACAGAAGAACTATACAAAAAAGATCTTCACGACCCAGATAATTATGATGGTGTGATCACTCACCTAGAGCCAGACATCCTGGAATGTGAAGTCAAGTGGGCCTTAGAAAGCATCACTACGAACAAAGCTAGTGGAGGTGATGGAATTCCAGTAGAGCTATTTCAAATCCTGAAAGATGATGCTGTGAAAGTGCTGCACTCAATATGCCAGCACATTTGGAAAACTCAGCAGTGGACACAGGACTGGAAAAGTTCAGTTTTCATTCCAATTCCAAAGAAAGGCATGCCAAAGAATGCTCAAACTACCGCACAATTGCACTCATCTCACGTGCTAGTAAAGTAATGCTCAAAATTCTCCAAGCCAGGCTTTAGTGATACGTGAACCATGAACTTCCTGATGTTCAAGCTGGATTTAGAAAAGGCAGAGGAACCAGAGATCAAATTGCCAACATCCACTGGATCATGGAAAAAGCAAGAGAGTTCCAGAAAAACATCTATTTCTGCTTAGTCCTTAAGTCGTGTCCAATTCTTTGTAACCCCGTGGAATATAGCCTGCCAGGCTCTTCTGTCCATGGAATTTTCCAGGCAAGAAAACTGGGTCAGTTGCCATTTCCTACTCTGGGGGATCTTCTTGACCCAGGGTGTGAACCCTGGGTTCAGTCTTCATTGGTAGGTACAGATTGGTTTTCTGCATTCGTAGGTGGATTCTTTACCACTAGCACCACCTGAGAAGCCCCTATTTTTCTCTGAGTGCTTCAGAAATTCAGAGCTACGGAGATTTTATTTTCTTAGGGAGACTCTTAGTCATTACATCTAGAAGTGTAGGTGAAATTTGGTCAGGACAGCTTTCTGCTGAAAGAAATTTTGAAGAATCAGAAAGCATTTGTGAAAGTTTAATGGGTCACTGTCTCTGGTGTCTTTGCTGGTCTAGAAAGAATGGAGATAGTGAGAAAGGTGTCAAAGAAAATAACCTGTATTGACCCACAGAGATTGGAAAGTTGACTGTGTAGATTAATATTTCATTCATTTATTCAACAAAGCTCATGAGAGGCTGACAAGGAGTTATAGGTATAAAGTAAAAGCCCCTGTGCTCAGGTTCACAGTCTTGGGAGGAACACAGACACCTTAGCAATGAGCATCCAGTTTGATGACACATTTTTCCTGGGAAACACTGACAGTCTTGAGGAGAGCAATGCAACTCAAACTGAAGGAGAGAGTGTGGGCAGAGGAGGCTTCCCAGAGGAACAAGCATTTGTTGAGATGGTTTTGAGGACAGCAGGAGGTGTAGGATTAATGTTGGCATTTTTTGTCCTAATTAAAAACCTGATGTGTTCAGTTGGCAAGGAATTAGAGGAAACAACCATCTTGAGCCCAGCAGAGGCAGCCGCTGCCACGGCTGACTCCAGCTCTCTGCCCTGACACGGTCCGGTCTATACTTTTGAAACTTGAAGGTAGGCTCCAGAGAAGAGGTGGTTTGCATGACAGAGGAACTGCCTGCTCCATCTTTACTGCTTTTCACAAAGGGACAAAATCGACTCAGGGAGGGGGCAGGGTTGTGTGTAGGAGGGGATCCCAAAGGGACCTGCAGGAATAGAGGCATGGAAACGCTTTAGCAAACAGTAACTTTCCTGACACAATTTCCTCCACTGGCTGCTTTAAAGGATGTATATAAATTTAACATCGTGCATGTGTGCTAAATCACTTGAGTGTCTAACTGAACAGTGTCTGACTCTTTGAGACCCCATGGATTCTGGCCTGCCAGACTCCTCTGTCCATGGGATTCTCTAGGCAAGACTATTGGAGGGGGTTGCCGCGCTCTCCTCCAGGGATCTTTTCCGCCCAGGGGTCGAACTCGAGTCTCTGTCTCCTTCATTGGCAAGCAGGTTCTTTACCGCTAGTAACATCTGAGAAGCCAAGATTTAACCTTAAAACAATTGTAAAATGAGACTCATGTGGAACTATGACTCTAAATTCTGGCTGCATGAGAATCACCTGGGGAGTGTTTTAAAAGTAGTGACACCAAGGTCTTACTTCAGAGGAATTATACAAGAAAGTGGGTTATGTGGCCTGAAATTGCTTTTTTGGCCTTTAAAAATGTTAAAAAAGAAACTTCATTAATTACTGGTGCATAGTAGGGTTAAGGAATTGAAGGGAGAAAGCCAAGGTTTCCAACCATTTAACATTGCCTTTTAAACTGAGATTTTTAGTTGTTCAGGGTGGCTTTCAAAATCAAGATTTGGATTCAGAAACAGTAAACTAAATAGTGCCCCTCCTTATCAGTTAACAACTATCTTGCTCAAGGTATCTTGCTGGGAACCCAAGGAAATAAGAGAATAAAAAGAAGGAGGAAAAGGGTGGAAAGGCCTCTTCTCCATGCCTTCATCTATGTCTTCAACGAGTTCACAGCCCAGTTGGGGAAATTATCTAATCATGTGTTGGTTGCATTTTTTGCTTGTTTGTTTTTGGATTGTGAGAGATAGCCAACTTTAACTAGCTTAGGACCCAAGAAGCTTGTAGAATCCAAGGACCAGCCGGTGGTTGGACTTACGCTCGAGCTGGACCAGGATTAGAGACCAGCAAGCTCACCATCTATCTTTGCACAAATAGTACGTCTGCTGGCACTGCTCTTGTTGCAACTTCAGTCACCTGGAGAGGCACAGGCTGCCTCTCGCATTCAAGCCCACAGAGAATCACTCCGAATTTAATAGGCACCAAGCAAAGGAGGGGTTAGTTTTACCTTTAGTGTTTGAGGGACACCTGAGTGGAGGTGTGTCCTCTGCAGTCAGAAATGGATCAATGTCCTCGACTCAAACCGCGATGGGGTGGCTTCTAACACAGATTCTGAAGCCACTTTCACCAGGTTCCCCGGGCTGGCCCACTATCCAGAGAAAGTGTTCAAGGATTAGGAAATAAAAAAATATGCTAAGAAAAGAACTTTTGGAAACTGACAGGGATTGGGCACCTTATTTCTGAGATGAGGAAAATAGAAAATATTAGCTTTTGTAACCACCACTGATTGCCTCGATGAGGTAGAAATAGTAGCTTCTGGTTGTCTTGTTTCCTAATCAATATAATTTAGACTTTAAAATTACAAGGAAATTTCTTAGATTTTTCTTGTTATTTCAAGTGTGATCTTGTCAGTCTGGCTGACCTCTAACTAAAGATGATGATAATTGTGATCATGAACCCAAAAGTGAATGATCTATTTTCTTTTCAGTGATATGTGAACACACACACAGAGCACTCTTTTAAATTGACCTCATCATTAAAATTGCCTAAAATATTCCTAAACACTTGACAACGTGAAACTTTCCATCCAGTTCCTAATTCTCTCAGACAGAAATATGTTTTAAGCAGATTTTAAAAATAAACTACATTAAACCCCTTACTGGAAAAAAGTCACTTCTGGACAGAGACCAAGCCAAAGCAATTTTAGTTCAAATTGGTTTTCCTGGAAAAGTTGAAGATGTAGTTCAGAAAAGAAACGCCCTGGCAACTTTACAAATCAACAGGATCAGTCTACATATCCTCAACCACGGTGATTCTCAGTACTAGCGAAGGAAAGAGTCTCCTGGGGAGCTTGTTAAAATGCAGATTTCAGGGTCCAGATCGTATTAATATTAATAGTTCTGCTGCAGACCTGGGTACTTTTGGTACAGGAGATCTGAAGATCACAGTTCAATTAAATGAAAAGACAAACACAGAGATTTATAAAGGTCGGTAGGATGAGAATGAGGAATTGTATTAATTATGATGTTTTGCTTTGCTTCACTGATGGCTCAGTGAGTAAAGAATCCAAATGCAATGCAGGAGACACCCGAGATGTGAGTTCAGTCCCTGGGTCAGGAAGATCTCCTGGAAGGGGAAATGACAGCCCACTCCAGTATTGTTGCCTAGAGAATCCCATGGACAGAGGAGCCTGGTGGCCTACAGTCCATGCGGCCACAAAGAGTTGGATGTGACTAAACACACACACATATTTTGTTATGAAGCTATTTTTTCATAAGCTAACACAATTTATCTCCTAGACCCCCTCAGCGGGGCCACCTGACGCGGTGTCACAGGACAACCTGGTCTCAGGCACAGATGGGCCACTCTGTGTGCGACACTGGGTGAGTCATCCACTGTCTTTGGGTTTCAGTTTTCTTTTCTGTAAAGTGAGGAGACTGGATGATATCAGTGTTCCTTAACCTTTTTGAGATTTGTCTGCTTTGAGCAGCTAAGAAAATTCTTCCATTTCTTTTCTCCAGAAAAGTACACAAATACACGTGCCCAAGTACACGTGCATTTTTGCACACAAACTTAGGGAGGGTCACAGTTCCCTTAACATGCTTACAGGGACTTCCTGAGCCAGTGATGCTCAGAACTGGAGAACTGGCTCATCTGAACTATGTCTCATACCCCCTCCCATTCAGATTTGTTCCACTGAGGCATCTCCACTCCTTGCCCCATGTGGGGCATCACTTCTGTCACCGACAGGTGTGGCACTTCATGAAGCTGCATAAATCCAATCATTATAAGACTCTACAGAAGTAGGCGACATGATCTTCAATTTATAAACGAGAAAATTGAGGTTTGTAAAGGTGAAATCATTTGTCTGAGGTCACCTGCTTGTAACAAACAGGCTCTGGATCTGACCCTGAGCTCTTAACCTCTCTGCTGGATAATTCTTTGTTGTGGGGTCTGTCCTGTGCCCTGTGAGATGTTGAACAGCATCCCTGGCCTCTACCCATTAGATGCCAATAATGCCCTGCCTCTCCCAAACTGTGACAACCAAAAGTGTCTCTAGACATCACCAAAATATACCCTGGTGTGCAAGCTAGGCCCCAGCAGAGAACCACATCACGTTCTCCTGCTTACATTACTATAGTGAGCTGCAGTCACTGGGGAGGAAATAGGGACTCTCTCTGAGGACAGGAGAAAAGTTAACCATCATGCCAAGCTCTCACGTACTTCAGGAAGGAACAAACCATAGGTCATTTCCAGCTTCGTGACTCCCTAAATTCTTAATTTCTAAAAATGTTCCTGTTGAGCTTTAATGTAATGGTAAAATGCTTGTGTGCAGCTGAGTTACTCCTAAATTTGGCTGTGAGACAACAAAAGCTGTTGCTCTTTGAATAACCTCTCTTACAGTCCAAATTGGCCCATACCAACACGATTCCCAGAGAGGAATCCCAAGACCAGAAGAAATACAGCTGGGATTTGAAATGGGATGTCAGATGGTCTCAGTGCTGTATTTAGCAAGGCTGCCCTGTGGCTTGGCTGGCAGCAGACAGGGGAGGCACAGGAAATGAGAAATTTGTCATTGCGGCCACTTACTGGTTGCTTTCCCAAGGCACTTGAAACAGTTGCTAGTTCCAACTGGTCCAACTGAGACAGTTATTTGATCCAGTTTGGTGGATTATGAAATTGAGAGCTAGAAAAGTCAACATTGGATGCTGTTGGGGACAGATGTGGGGTTTTATGAGGGGGACTGTTACAAACAAATGTCCTATTTAAAAATAATCTAGTGGATTATTATATTTAAAATGGATAACCAACAAGGTCCTACCGGAGAGCACATGGAACTCTGCTCAAAGTTATGTGGCAGCCTGGATGGGAGGGGGCTTGGGGGAGAATGGATACATGTATATGTATGGCTGAATTCCTTCACTGTCCACCTGAAAATATCAGGACATTGTTAGTCGGCTGTACCACGTTACAGAATAAAAAGTTAAAAATATTAAAAAAACATGGAAGAAAATAATCTAGTGGAACAAGGAACAAAGATAAGGTTACAGGAAGCTTTTAAAGTGTTTGAGAAAAATCACAATGCTTTGCAGCATGACTGATGCTGGTTGTATCTCCTGAGAAGGAAATTGAGATTCAAATTCCAGTCCTACAGATCAAAGGTTCCCAAGAGACCTATTCAGTAAACAAATGTTTAAGTATTTACAACGTGTCAGACACTCTGATCAAACACAGAGCCTGACCCTGGACTAGGTTACAGTCTGGAGAGGGAATAACCATAGCCAGGAAGCTGGGCTGTAGCAGTGATATGCTCAGGTGCTTTGGGCAGCCAGGCTAGATAGTCCGTCATGGAGATCCAGAAAGACTTCTTGGTGAAGTCTGAGCTCAGACCTGGAAGCTCAGTAAAACTTTGCTGGGCAAGAGTGGGGGCAGATTGTGG
Source organism: Budorcas taxicolor (assembly GCF_023091745.1). NCBI lineage: Eukaryota > Metazoa > Chordata > Mammalia > Artiodactyla > Bovidae > Budorcas > Budorcas taxicolor. Next base: position 43,089,223 of record NC_068912.1, on the reverse strand, counting down.
AGAGAGCCTCGGGAATAGCAGGCACTGAACAAATGGAGATGCCTGGATGGTTAGGAGAGGAGATTCTGGGGCATTCTTGGGGAGGGCACGTCTACAGCGAGGCTGGAGCAGAGGCTGGGGAGAGAGGTGGGGTGGAAAGATGAGGTTGTAAGAGGTCGTGTGAGGATTTAGCTGGGATGGTTTTAAGAGTTCTGCAGACCTCGATGCTTTTGAAAGCCCCATCATATCGAACATGAAAATGTATCCTGATTCCATCTTAAACTAATTTACAAGTAACAATGAGTTGAATTTCTGTTGACTATTTAATAGCATGCTCCTTTCTATTTCAAAGTTTTCTTTTTGTATTTCAGAGCAAGTAATTTTTTTCCCCCCAAATACCAAACCTCTTCAAAGGGTATTGAAAAGCTGATACGCTGCTCTAGGCACCACGCTTATAGGGCTGTAATCACAATTCTTTGTTTTAAACTTGCAGGTTCAAACCTGCATAAAGCTGATAACTGCCCCCTCCACTGCCCAGTGTCCATTCTCTCCCTTCTCCGTTCAGCAGGCCTAAGAGCACTCAGTTAGAGTGGCCCCAGCTTCTCTTGCAGCAAGGAACAGCCATGTGACCAAAGTTTTGGCCACTGGGGCATGTGCAGAAGCAACCTGTGAAGTTTTCCATTCATATATTTAAAAACGAAGCTGGCTGCCCCTCTTCCTTTTTATCCCATCTCTGCCAGCTGGAATATGGACATGGTAGTGGCGGGAAACGTCAGCCACATAGACAGGGGTAATTCTCCAGGGCAGTGGCTCTTGAACTGTAGCATCAGAGTCACCTGGAGGGCTCATTAACATACAGATCGCAGGGCCCCATCACCAGGAATTATGAGTCACTGGGTCTGAATCATTCCTAACAAGTTTCCAGGGGATGCTGATGCTGCTGGTCGGGAACCACACTTTGAACACTATCTCCTAAAGGATGGTGGAGCACTAAGAAGATACTTGGGTGTCTGGACAACCCTCGGGGAGGGGGAAGGGGGGGGAGATCTGTCTTCCATCTGGACTGCTTGTTATGTTTCTTGAAACCTCTATAGCTTTGGGTCTTGTTACATGAGCTCAATCTACAGCAGCTAACCCATGGTAAGGATGTTTCACTTCGCCCAGGGAGGTGGTACACAGTAGGGACTGAGTATGGTGAGCGTGTGCATGCTCAGTTGTGTCCGACTCTTTGTGATCCAATGGACTGTATGTAGCTCGCCAGGCTTCTCTGTTCATGGGATTCTTCAGGTAAGAATACTGGAGTGGGTTTCCTTGCCCTCCTCCAGGGGATCTTCCCAATCCAGGGATCGAATCTGTGGCTCCTTCGACTCCTGTGTTATAGGCAGATTCTTTACTGCTGAGCCACTGGGGAAATCGTTGAGTATGGGGAACTGGATTTGCATCTCAGTTATGCCACTTCCTTAGCTTCCTAGATTTGGAGTAAGTTCTTTAACCTCTTGTGACTCTGCTTTCCCATCTATTAAATGGATCTAAGTGGACAAGTTTCCCTAAACCTCACACCCCCTTTCTAGACCATGTTCATCACCAAGACCTCAGAACTCTGTGCCCAATGGCCATGATTGCACTTCCATGAGCTGTGTGAACATCTTCTCTGGCGCTGCCCTTCTGATGACTGCCATCCAGGTACCACCCTAGGTCTGAGATGTTACCACAGAGTGACTGTAGGACAAAGATGTGAGTGAAACTTGAATAGGCAGGCTGGCATGTCCTATGTTAAAATGAGGCCTCTCTGGCATGTGATGATTGAGCAGAGAGTGGGGGAAAACAAGGGGGGTGGCAGGTGAACTGTGGGCCAGAGGCAAGCTCTCCAAGTTGTCACATTTCAGTGGCATGGAACAATTTATAAATCTGAGAATTCTAGATTTGAGCATAGCTTTTCAGTATATTTGTCAAGGTAGGAGAATAGAACATATTTTATTTAACAGTTTGATTTATTATTTTAAAATATTTAGACATATGGCCTATGGACTTCTGTCTGGACTCCTTGGCCTGCAAATTTAAGCCCAAGCCTGGTTACTGTGTTGGCCTGGCATGAAGACTAAGTAAAAGAAGACATGAAAATACTCAAAACAATGGTACACGTGGTATGCGTGCATCATTAGCAATGATGATACTTAACAATTCTCTTGAGGGCAACATGGACCTAGTGAAAGACTTAAAGCAGAATATGACATTCGCTTACTATTTTTTCTACAAATATTGACTAAGGGTCTACTCTGTGCCTGGCATTGTTCTGGGAGCTGCCAATAATAGTGGTGAACAAAATGAAGTTCCTATTTCCAATGAATGTATATGGGGGGGGGGGTGGTTAAACAGATAAAAATAACTCTTATCTTTAAGATTCAAGTGATGGGTTTTGGTTTTAGAAAGATCATACTGGCTGGAGGGAGGTAAGATTGCACTTAGAGTCAGGAGCTTGTCAGGATAATTCAAAGAAGAGATGGGCTTCCCAGGTGGCCCAGCAGTAAAGCATCCAGCTGCCAGTGCAGGAGATGCAAGAGACTTGGGTTTGATCCTTGGATCTGGAAGATCTCCTGGAGAAGGAAATGCCAACCCACTCCACTATTCTTGTCCAGAAAATTCCATGGACAGAGGAGCCTGGTGGGGTCCATGGGGTTTCAAAGAGCTGGACATGACTGAGCACATATACACACAAAGAAGAGATGATGGTTGTCTGATGCCAGGTAGTGGAAGAGTGAATAAAGATCAGTGAAAAGAGTAAAAAAAGATTAACCTAGTAGAATGATGGCACTTGGTGATTAATGGATATTGGGAGTAAGATTGAAAATAGGAATTAAGGGTGACAGCTAGGATTCTGAGGTACTTGGATACTGGTGATGCTGGTCACTGAGATTTAGATAGAACACAGGAGAAGAAACCAATCTGGAGAGGAAGAGGGGATCAGTTTTGGAGATTTGGGGTTTCAGATGCCCATAGAGCACCGATGTGCAGATGTCCGTAGGCAGTTTTATATCTGGGCAGATCTCTGGCCAGTTAGAAAGTGTCTCAGTGGTGATAGCCAAAAGCAGCATGGTGCAGACATTCAATGGGAATGTAGAGGCAGAAGTAGTGAGGAAGTAGAAGCAGAAAGACAGCAGTTTTGTCAGGAGTGTGAGCTGTGTAGGCACCCTGAGAAGGAGGTGAAGTGCAAGGAAACTGCTGGCTTAGTTGCGAAGTCGTGTCTGAGTCTTGCAACCTTATGGACTGTAGCCCACCAGGCTCCTCTGTCCATGGGATTTTCTAGGGAAGAATACTGGAGTGGCTTGCCATTTCCTTCTCTGGGGGATCTTCCCGGCCCAGGGATGGAAGCTGGGTCTCCTGCACTTCAGGCAGATTCTTCACCAACTGAGCTACCAGGGAAGACCTACTTGTAATGAAATAGACATTTTTGTAAGGCCAATGGAAAGCAAGCGGAGGAGGGTAGACTGGAGATTCATCAGACAGGGTAGTTCACGGAGCAAGTTGCTGCAGGGGTAGGAGGAAAGAGATTCTCATGTAAACTATTGACTGTTTCGCCATGGAGGAAAACAAATGAAATCATTTATATATTCATTTATGGGCTTCCCTGGTGGCTCAGTGGTTAAGAATCTACCTGCCAATGCAGGAGATGAGGGTTCGATCTCTGGGTTGCGAAGATCTCCTGGAGAAGGAAATGGCAACCCATTCCAGTATTCTAGCCTGGGAACTCCCATGAACAAAGGAGCCTGGTGGGCTACAGTCCATGGGGTCACAAAAACATCAGACGTGACTTAGTGACTAAAAAACAACAAACACTCATCCATTTGTTGATTCAATAACAAGTATATTAATTCTAACTGAATACTGTTCTGATGCTGGAAATAAGATAGAAAAAAACTCCCACCGTATATCATGTAAGTTCAGTAGCTTAAAACAAAAACAACCCCCCCCCCCCACCCCGCCCCAAACAAAAACTTGGCCCCTGCCAGGCCAGGGCTAAATAGGCAGGGTCTTGGCAGAAGTGTATGTGATTGCAATACACCTGAGTCCCCCAGGAGAGATTTCACTCACTCCTATGCAAGACAGCAACAGCTGGGACCAAGAACCTGGACTCTGAATCCCCCTGACGTGAGAGAAAATTTTTATTTCAGCAAGTTTTAACTATGAATGATTAGAGGCTCTCTTGCAAGCTTATTGGCCTTGCTGTACTGAAAGCCTTAAATAACAGCAGATAAAAGACACTGGCAAAAAACCCCCCAACTCAACTAATTCCATTTAGATATCACCTAAATGGACTAAATTCATTAGGTCCTGCTTAATCCTACCCCCATATTAATGGGGTTAATAGTCAATAGACTATAGTTAATAGACTATTAACTATTAATGAGTTAGTAGTCATTAACAGTTTTTGAAGGACAGACAGGAAAGCAAAGGAGGGGTATTTTGTGCTTCATCCTGAACAGGCACCCTGAGGAACAGACTGGAAAAAACTCCTGCCACGGGACCTGAGACTACGTTACATGTTAGACAGAGCAGGTATATTTCAAGTGTCACAGGAGGGTGGAGATATGTCAAATTTATGCATGGGCATTCAGAGAAAGTTTGAACAGAAAGGGCCTTGGAAGTCACCGAGTGAAATTCCTTATTTGACAAGATGAAAACAATCCATTGCAAGGCCATTTGGTAGATGCCCAGCTTAGAACCCAAGTGTCCTGAAAACCCACCTAGCATTTTTTTCTATTATGTCATGTTTCTGAGTTAAATTTTCAAATAAATGACTTTCCCAGTGAAAAATGATTTCTGGAGGGTGATGACTTTTATGAAAAATTTCACTTGTGGAAGATTCCAACATCAGACTGCAAATCTCTGTCTAAGGCCATAGGATCAAAAATTCTGCGGTAAAAACAGATCACTCTGTTCTTTATAGTGTGGATCATTCAAGCCCCTTGCTTACCCCCAGAAACCCACTGGTATGTAACCTTCTGATCATTCGTTTTTACCCTCTATTTCATTACTGAAAGAGAAGCCACACTCTAGAAAGGAGTTTGGCGATGAGAAAAAAAAAACTGAAATTTTGATTGCAATTAAGACTTGAAGATTTTCTGTATATTACAACCCATATCCCACCTTACCAAAGAAAAAGTGAATTTCAATTAGGACATAAAGCAATTCTCTCTGAAAATGTGGGATGGAAAGATCAGCCCTGGGTCTTAGGAGTATATTTATCTCTCAGAAAAATCTCATCCCCAGGATGCATCAGACAAAGATGAAATACATTGCGGGTATATTACATTTTATTCTAGCATTGATGGAAGGGGTGGGGGAAGGAAAGAAAAATGAAGCAAGGTGAAAAATAGGGCGATTGAGAGACAGAAAAGACAGAAACTTGTTAATTACAGGACTTTCTGAGCAAGATATTTTTCTTCCCTTTCACAAGTTAGAAGCTATTGAATAATTCATACCAGCATGGAAAGGCTGCCTTTTCCCTGGGTGATGTATAACTGAGCAGGAGAGAGCTTCGAGTGGGTTCACCGCATCAGCCACCACTCTAGCTTCTGAGCACGGGGGTGCTCTCCTCTTGAGCTCAGCTTCTGCTTTTGCAGCCAAGCACCCTTACTGCTGCTGCTCCTGCCTGCCTACCTGCCCACCCGCCCTGGCTTGCCGCCTGCCACTTTACTTTCTCCAGCCTTGCTGCCAGCTGAGGAGTCTCCCTGCAGCTGCTGGCTTCTGCCTAGGGCCATGTGTGGATGCTGCACAGGGAAGGAGGCACTTGCTCCTGGTGCTGATCCCAGCTGAGTTTCTCCTGTTGATTGCAGGACCACAGATGCTGCTGCTGAGGAGGTATTCCTTGGCCTCCCTCCCTCTGCTACCCGTCAGCTAAGGACCAGCCAGAAAGTAAGATACCCCCAACCCCTTTTCCTCTGGCATTTTCCCCAGGTGGCATATCTCTGCTTTCTCATGGAAACTAGGGGCTCCATCTGCCATTCCCACGTGTGTATCTGTGTGTGTATTTAGCGGGCGAAGGGGCGATTGAGGGACAGGGATTGTATTGTTCTGTCCCAAGGCTTCCCTGGTGCCTGCTGAGTGCAAAGAGGCCTTTCTCTGGCACTGGAGACATTTTCGAGGCAGGCACTTGTCATTTGCCACCCCCGTTCTCCTCGAGCTCCCTCTACCCCCTTCCCCAGCCCATTATTCTGCCACAGCCTTTTGTGTCAGTGGCAGAGGTCTGAAGGAAGGTCTCTGCCCTCCCTGCAGGAGGGCATCAGGATGGGCCGCGCTGCGAGAAACGGACGCTAGCCAGCGAGGTGTGAAGGGTTGGCCAGAATGACCAACTCTTCCACGTCCACCTCCTCCACCACCGGGGGATCCCTGCTGCTGCTCTGCGAGGAAGAGGAGTCGTGGGCGGGCCGACGCATCCCCGTGTCCCTCCTGTACTCGGGCCTGGCCATCGGGGGCACGCTGGCCAACGGCATGGTCATCTATCTCGTGTCGTCCTTCCGAAAGCTTCAGACGACCAGCAACGCCTTCATCGTGAACGGCTGCGCCGCCGACCTCAGCGTCTGCGCCCTCTGGATGCCGCAGGAGGCGGTGCTCGGGCTCCTGCCGGCGGGCTCCGCGGAGCCCCCCGGGGATTGGGACGGCGCCGGGGGCAGCTACCGCCTGCTGCGGGGCGGGCTGCTGGGCCTCGGGCTCACCGTGTCCCTCTTGTCCCACTGCCTGGTGGCCCTGAACCGCTACCTGCTCATCACGCGGGCGCCCGCCACCTACCAGGCGCTGTACCAGCGGCGCCACACGGCGGGCATGCTGGCGTTGTCCTGGGCGCTAGCCCTGGGCCTCGTGCTGCTGCTCCCGCCCTGGGCGCCGCGTCCGGGCGCCGCGCCCCCGCGCGTCCACTACCCGGCCCTGCTGGCCGCCGGGGCGCTGCTGGCGCAGACGGCGCTGCTGCTGCACTGCTACCTGGGCATCGTGCGCCGCGTGCGCGTCAGCGTCAAGCGGGTCAGCGTCCTCAACTTCCACCTGCTGCACCAGCTGCCCGGCTGCGCCGCCGCCGCCGCCGCCTTCCCGGGCGCCCCGCACGCGCCGGGCCCGGGTGGTGCTCAGCTCCCGGCGCAGGCTCAGCCCCTGCCCGCGGCGTTGCACCCGCGGCGGGCGCAGCGGCGTCTCAGCGGCCTGTCGGTGCTGCTGCTCTGCTGCGTCTTCCTGCTGGCCACGCAGCCGCTGGTGTGGGTGAGCCTGGCCAGCGGCTTCTCGCTGCCCGTGCCCTGGGGCGTGCAGGCGGCCAGCTGGCTCCTGTGCTGTGCCCTGTCCGCGCTCAACCCGCTGCTGTACACGTGGAGGAACGAAGAGTTCCGCCGCTCGGTGCGCTCAGTCCTGCCCGGCGTCGGCGACGCGGCGGCCGCTGCTGCCGCCGCCACGGCCGTGCCCGCGGTGTCCCAAGCTCAGCTGGGCACTCGCGCCGCCGGCCAGCACTGGTGACCCGGGCAGGGCGCTCGGGAAGCGGAGATGCCCGCCTTCCAATGGCCTTGGTCACCGCCGCCTCCTGCCCTTGGAAAGTATCCCCAGCCTGAACGAAGACTCCGGCGGGCGAAGCTCAATAATAAACCGGTGCGAAGATTTCGCCTTCGACCCCAGTGGAATACCTGAACCGAGGTTTCAGTGTACATGTGGGCCGCGAAGTCATTTTCGACGGCCCCCTGATTTTTACCCTTTGTTTCCGTGTTTTAGGGAAATCCTAAAGTCAGAACACCGGAAACTTCAGGATCTTGCGCAATGACTTTCCGAAAGAACCGGTCAATTTATTTTCACAGTTTTGGAAAAACAGCTTTGTTACCTTGATTACCATTCCCACCTTCATCGTCTTAAGATGTATATAAAGCGCCTCGAGTGTGCATAAGCCAAAGGGAATAATATTGAAGAAGGAAATAATATTTATAAAGCATTTTAGAAAGTAACCTATCTTTAATGATGCTTCTGTAACA